>NC_047084.1:177167503-177470533 GCF_902459505.1 Geotrypetes seraphini | reverse complement strand
TCCAGCTCCTTACTGGCCTCTGTGTTTCAGGTAGAAGTGCTTTCCTAGTGGGTCTTCTTCTTAGCTGTTTGTTCCAGGTCCCAAGGGACCTTAGAGAACGGAAAGGGTAGATGTGAATCGCTTGTTTACGCTTTCCAAAAATACTAGAACTAGGGGGCAAGTGATGAAGCTACTAAGTACTAGATTTAAAACAAACCAGATAAAATATTTATTTACTCAACATGCAATTAAACTCTGGAATTCATTGCTAGAGAATGTGGTGAACTCAGTTTAGCAGGGTTTAAAAAAGGTTTGGATAATTTCCTAAAAGAGAAGTCCTTAAGCCATTTTTGAAATGGCTTGGGGAAAATCCACTACTTATTCCTAAGATAAGCAAAATAAAATATGTTTTACTTCTTGGGATCTTGCCAGGTACCTGTGACTCAGGTTGGCCACTGTTGGAAACAGGATACTGAGCTTGATAGACCTTTGGTCTGTTCTAGTATGGCAATTCTTATATTCTTAATATTGTATATTCCCAGCTAGAAACAAGGCAAAGACAGGGGCCTGAGCTCAGACCCAGTACTTAGGAAAAGATTAGCTCTTTATCATTGTTGTACAATTAAAGTTCACACCCCCTTTTATCCCCATTTCTTAAAATGGAAATTTCCCCTGATCTCCCTCCCATGATTCCTGTTTTAAAAATGATGTAAAGGCCCTTACCCTTTCCCCAGATCCTGATCCTCTTTTCACAGTGCTGTGGTGCCCTCCGGCCCCCTAACTCCTCAACCCTTGACACCTCTGGCATATAGGAGGCAATTCTGTAACAGGTCATCAAAGTGTAAGTGCCTATTTTCTGCAGGCAGTGAGCCTATTCTATAAGAAAACTTAACGCATGTAAGTGCTTTTATAAAATACAGTGGTACCTCAGTTTACAAGTGCACCGGTTTGTAAGTGTTTTGCAAGATGAGCAAAACAGTCAGCAAACTTTTGTCTCGCAAACCTAGCACTGCCCCGATAAACGAGCTCTGTTTCCAATGGTGGCCCAGGGGTGAGTACCTGCCTGGGGGTGCTGCAGCGCTTCCAAAGTGGTTGTTTCCTTCCCTCGGGGTCCCCGTGCGGCTGCCCTCCTGCCGTCCGTCAGCACCTACTGGCTCCCGATCCAAGCCGGCCGCCATCCTGAACGAGCATGTGCGCGACCTCACCTCTCCTAAGTCAGCCACTGCCCCGACAACACGCTCACCACGTACAAGCATGTAGGACATCCTGCGTGCTTGTAAGTGGTGAGCGTGTTGTCGGGGCAGAGGCTGACTTAGGAGAGGTGAGGTTGCGTGCATGCTCGTTCAGGATGGCGGCAGAGTGAAAAATCCAGAGTGGATTCATCCTGCAACTATGTGACTAAAGAGAAATAACTCTATTGTCTAGAACGTCTCACCTATTGCACTGGAATAATCATTTCCTTTCCTATTAATCTATTAAATGTATGTTTTATCATCTCATATCACTCAGTTGACTTCAGACTGAAAACTCATGAATAGTATTTTATATTCACTTCTGTAGAATAAGGAGAAAATAAAACATGCCATCCAAACATTGATCCAGCATGAGGAAAAATATAATTCTTTGCCTGACCAGTTGAATTTAAGCAACATTCAAAAAGAGGTAAGTGCTGTTTCTTACTTTCAATTATGTCTAGTTAACAGAACATTGGAAAAAAAGTCCATAATCTTATTGAGACAGACATGGGGGAATCTACTGCTTAACCTGGATCGGTAGCATGAAATGTTGTTACTCTTTGGGTTTCTTTACCAGGTACTAGTGGCCTGGATTGGCCACCGTGAGAACGGGCTACTGGGCTGGATGGACCATTGGTTTGACCCAATAAGGGTATTCTTATGTTCTTATGATGATGAGCCGGGATCTCTTGCTGAGCCTTCCAATGGCATCAGGAGATGCCTTAATAAAAAGTAATCTCCTCCACAGAATCAGTCCCACTGTTGTTATCACAGGACTGGTCTCGTGGCAGCTGTAGATGATTTTTTTTTTTTTTATTAAGCTGTCTCCTGCTGTTGTTGGAATAGGAACTGACTGCTGGCACCATGGGCAAAGACTATGGGGCGGGGCCAGGCAGAGCTGGGGTGGGGATGTGGATAGGGCTGGATGGAGAGGTGCAGGGCTATGGGTGTGCTCTAAATCTCCCTCTGAAAAATCTTGCCTCCTTGGCAGCTCTGTGATAGAGAGCTGCAAGTGGCATGATCACATCATCCTCTTCCTGCAAAAACTATACTGGCTATAAGTGCCTTATAGGGCCAGGTTTGAAATGTTATCTTTGATTTTCAAAGTCTTCACAGACAAAATGGGTCAGAGCATCTAAAGCAGGGGTGTCTAACCTACGGCCCCGTGAAGTATTTTGTGTGGTCCCTGTCAAGGGCATTGCAGTGTTTTCCTCTGCTGCCCCTGGGTGTTTACTGTCTTGCTGGCTCCCTCCTCTGTCTTGCTGCAGCATTTGTGTGGCTCCAGAAACATTTTTTGGGGCCAATTCGGCCCAGGGAAACCAAGAGGTTGGACACCCTTGATCTAAAGAATATGTTAGCTCTCAACACACCTTTAAGGACTCTAAGATCTTCTCAAGGAATATCATTATCAGTACCCTTGTTAAAAAGAAGTTGCATGATGTGATACCCACCAGCAGGCCTTCTAAGGATTAGCTCCCACACACGAGAAATCACTCCTAGAGGGATTACACTGAACTCCGCACCTGGACTAACTTGTTGCACAACCTGTAGCTTAGACCAGTTTCTGATATCTTATTCAACTTTACTTATAATATATTTCAACAACTCATCCATTTATCCTGATGATTCTATACTACCCATCTTGTCCCGTGTACTATATATTTATCTAATCTCTTCTTGCTCACTCAACTACCTATTAATATTCTTTATTATATTCTATTTGAATGTTTTAATGCTTGCCTATTAAGTGTTTCTTATGTTCTGATATGTTCTTATTTGTATAATGTTGACATTGTGAGTATCATATAGAAACATGATGACAGATAAAGTACAAATGGCCCATCTAGTCTGCCCATCTGCAGTAACCATTATCTTTACTTCTCTCTAAGAGATTCCACATGTCTATTCCATGCCTTCCTAAATTCAGATACAGTCTCTGTCTTCACCATTTCCTCTGGGAGACTGTTCCATACATCTACCACCCTTTCTGTAAAAACATACTTCCTTAGATTACTCCTGAGTCTATCACTTCTTAATTTCATCCTATGCCCTCTCATTTCAGAGCTTCCTTTCAAATGAGACTCGACTCATGCGAATTTAAGACACGTAGGTATTTAAATGTCTCTATCATATCTCCCCTCTCCCACCTTTCCTCTAAGCTAAAGTATACATATTGAGATCTTTAAATCTGTCCCCATACACCTTATGATGAAGACCATGCACCATTTTAATAGCCTTCCTCTGGACCGATTCAATCCTTTTTATATCTTTTTGAAGGTGCGGTCTCCAGAATTGTATACAATATTCTAAATGAGGTCTCACCAAAGTCATCAAAGGGGCATCAATACCTCCTTTTTCCTACTGGTCATACCTCTTCCTATGCAGCCTAACATCTTTCTAGTTTTAGTTGTCACCTTTACAACCTGCTTAGCCACCTTAAGATCATCACATGCAATCACACTCAAGCTCTGCTCTTCTGTCATGCACATAAGTTCTTCACCACCTAAACTGTACCGTTCCTTTGGGTTTTTGCAGCCCAAATGCATGACCTTGCATTTCTTAGCATTAAAGTTTAGCTGCCAAATTTCAGACCATTCTTCAAGCTTCGCCAGGTCTTTCTTCATGTTATTTACACCATCCTGGGTGTCTACTCTAGTACAGATTTTGGTATCATCTGCAAAGAGGAAAATCTTATCCGACAGCCCTGCAGCAATATCATTTATAAAAATGTTAAAAAGAATAGGCCAAAGAATAGAACCTTGAGGCATACCACTGGTAACATCCCTTTCCTCAGAGTGATCTCCATTGATCACTACCCCAGTTCTTGATCCAGCCTGTCACTTTGGGCCCCATCTCGAGGGCACTCAGTTTATTTATTAGGCGTTTCTATGAAACACAGTCAAAGGCTTTGCTAAAATCTAAATACACCACATCTAGTGCATCCCTCTATCCAATTCTCTGGTCACCCAGTCAAAGAAATTGATCAGATTTGTCTGACAAGACCTACCTCTAGTGAATCTATAATCTATATTAAATGCATATTCTTCCATATTATCTATTATGGTATCATTCTTATTCAGCTGACATCATATTTCTGTTATGTGATTATTTTATAATGCTGTTAAATGATTATTTTTTCTTAATCTGTATCATGTTAGTCATATTTCTAGAATTCAATTTGCCATCTCCAAGTATGCCTCATTGATTATATTGGTACTTATATTTGGTCATTTTACTATTGTTATGCTGTTAACAAAATTATAAGTTTTATACCAAGCTGTACATGCTATGCACCACTTATGCCAAGCTGTACTTGCTATGCACCTTTTTGTAAAGGTGGTTAATAAATCCCAATGAATTAATGAAGAAAAGCAGCATAGGTCCCTATGTGCCTTTATAAAACAGGTATCTAGAACCATTCCTAAAAGTGCATAAATTCAAACACAAAAATTTAGATCTATTCTGAAAATCTATAAATTTGTTTTTATACTCTATTGGGTCTTGACCCATAAGGTGGTACTTCAAAATTACTGGTAAAGGTTGCAGCCACCACTTTGAACTCAGAGTTGGCATGGTTAGGAGCCACTAGGGTCGCTCCTGCCCATGCTGATCCTGGATTTAAAGTGGTGGCTGCAATCTTTAGCAGTAATCTTGGAGTACTACCACAAGGGTCAAGGCCTGATAGAATAGTTGCTCTGGTGGGGGGGGGGGAGGTGGTGGACTTCAGGAAGGGGAGAGTACTCATGGAGGGATTAAGGAGAGGGTAATTGCACACACCAATATTCGGTCTACTATCCGTTAGCTAACTTGTTAAAGTTAAGAAAGTCTTTTTGCTGTCCTATTTTTACCCAGTTAGCTAAATGGGTAGGGAGCTGAATTTTGCCACTACTGGTTAACTCCACCCAGATTTCCCTGGAATTATCCAGATAGTGGTGGGGCAGTCAGAGAGGATATTCTAAGGTACTACCCAGATAGATGCACCTAATTATCCCAGAATGGCTCGCTGACCACAAGTTAAAGAAAACCATCAGTTCACTCAACTTGGACAACGTTAAAATTTTTAGATCATTTACCTCCAGTCCCGATACAGAAAACAAAATGTCAATCCCTATGGCTGAATTCCTATTCCTATTCCTAAAACTGAAACATTGGCTAAAGGCAGACATTCGAACATTAAATGATGTAATACGGGACGATAAATTAGTGTCTTTACTTCAAATCCAGCAATCGTTTAATATTCCAAGAACTCAAGGTTATAAATGGTTGCAACTAAAACAAGCCGTTCAGAGAGTTCCCTGAATGGCGTTCTTTAGTAAGTCAGCATAGTCTGCCAGCCATATGTTTCCAAGTGGATGTTCAAGGACATCAAGCCTCCAAATGGTATACATATGAATACCTCTCATAAAAACCAAGAACAAGCTTAAGAGATATCTGGTGTATGGAAACACAACAAAACATTTCTACTACTCAGTGGCCACGGATTTAGACTCGGAGGATGTGTTGCACAGCTTCAGCATCTATGCGACAAACTTTGTTTTTTTCTATTATATAGAATATTTTGGACGCCAGTCAGACTTCAAAAACTGGATAACACAAAATCAAATAGATGCTGGCCCTGTCATCTTGAAGTGGGGACACTGTATCATCTTTTATTTTATTGTCCGTTGATACTTAGGGCCTGGTTTACAAAGCCGCGCGGTAATGGCCCCGAAGCCCATAGAGATTTAAAGGGCTTCGGGGCTGTTGCCATGCGGCAGCTGCTAGCGCGGCTTTGTAAAACAGGCCCTTATTTCTGGAAATCAATGTGGGGTAAAATTAATTTTGTTTTAGGTGTCTCTATTCCGTTGTCATAGACTTCTTCTTATAATGACTGGGGTGGCCATACAACTAATCACCAGAAATTGGAAAAATTGGGATAGACTGAATTTTACTTTTAGGTGGGAAACAATTTTTTTATATTACTGTTATGAAAGAATGTTAGCGGAGCAATATGGGAAAATTAGGAATTTTAAAGAAATTTGGAGTCCATTGGAATCATTTGTTAAACACCTTAATGATTAGTATTCACCTACCAGATCTGATCTTAGTTCCACATGAATCCAGGAAGGGGGGGAGGGATGGGTAATTTGCAAGTATGTAAGCGCTGTTTATTGAATTTTTGAATGTATATGTGTTACACTTTTATATGCTTAATAAAATCAATGAAGATTTTTTTAAAAAAGAAAACCATCAAACGACTGATAATCTTACAGAATGCTGCAGTCCCTCTCATCTACGGCAGTGGCGTACCAAGGGAGGGTGGGGGGCGGTCCACCCCGGGTGCAAGCCATGATAGGGTTGTTCCCAGCCTTGGAGTCATGGTCCAGGTATTCCCTTCTCATGGGCCTGGGGCTCTGGGTAGTCTCCAGCATGTTAGGCCCAGCATGTTCCCAGCCTTCTTGCCTGTCCGGTCCGATGGCCTTTTTCCTTCCGTGAAGCTGATAAAAATGCCGGCCTCGGCAGTGATTTAGCTACATTGCCCGTAGCTTCCCTTCCTGCTTTCCGCGTCTGCCAATGACACAACTTCCTGTTTCCGCCCAGGATTGTGGCAGAGGCAGACACGGAAAGCAGGAAGGGGAGCCACGGGCGATGTAGCTGAATCACTGCCGAGGCCGGCAGTTTTCTTCAGCTTCACAGAAGGTAAAGGGTCATCAGACAGGAGAGAAGGCTGGGAACATGCTGGGCCACGGGGACTACCCAGAGCCTTGGCACCGGGCTGTGAGAAGGGAAGTTCCCGGACCATGACTCCCAGGCCGGGAACACCCCCCTCATGGCTTGCACCTGGGGGAACATTGCTAAAAATATTTTTTTACATGGGGTGTGTGTCAAAAATGATGGCAGGGGTATCAAAAAACAATGGGCCCTGAGTGTCACATACCCTAGGCACGCCACTGATCTACGGTCTCAAGAAATCGGATCATGTAAGCCCGTATTACAAAAACTACACTGGCTGCCCGTGGAAGCAAGGGTTATTTTAAAGTTTGCTTTCTTTTGCTTCAAAACCATAACAAGTTCATCCCCAAACTATCTATCCCATCATTTCAAATTTCCAGGCACAACTTGTACACATGGTTCCTATTTGTTTGCCTTTCTATCCTTGAAGGGCTGTATCTACAAGAGATTCCTTGATAGAACACTATCACTCCAAGCAGGCAAATGAAATAAAAGTTTAATTAACTTTATCTCAAAAGCACTTTCTTACTAAACTTTTAGGAAGTCAGGTGGGGGTGGTGTATGTATGAAGGACAATTATAGAGACCACCCCCGGCAAAAGAAAAGATGTGATAGTAGTAAAGACTGTAACATAAGCAATATCAGAAACTCATTTCTTAGTATTGCAACGGAAAGTGAAACGAAACAAAAATCCATACAAAAAAGGAGATTATCGCAGAAAAATAGCTGGAAAGCGATGACCACAAATGCTCGCAGTCTAAGCAACAAAGTTCATGATCTGCAAGTCCTGATGTTAGAGGCAGATCTAGATATTGTCGCTATCATAGAGACATGGTTCAGTGAATCACATGGATGGGATGCAAACATACCGGGATATAATCTTTTTAGGAAGGACAGAGATGGTCAAAAAGGTGGAGGAGTAGCTCTCTATGTAAAGATCAATATCCAAGCGACCGAAATGCAAGGGACCTGGGGAAAGGAAGAAGCAATATGGATTGCTCTGAAAAGAGAAGATGGAACTTCTATCTATATGGGTGTAGTCTACAGACCTCCGACTCAATCGCAGCAAATTGATAAGGATCTGATTGTGGATATCCAAAAGTTTGGAAGGAAAGAGGAGGTTCTGCTGTTGGGAGATTTCAACCTGCCGGATGCGGACTGGAATGTTCCATCTGCAGAATCGGAAAGAAGTAGGGAGATTGTGGATGTCTTTCAAGAGGCTCTGCTCAGACAAATGGTGACGGAACCCACAAGGGAAAAAGCGATATTGGATCTGGTCCTCACAAATGGAGAGAGTATCTCTAATGTTCGAGTGGGTGCTCACCTGGGAAGTAGCGATCATCAAACGGTTTGGTTTGATATAACGGCTAAAGTGGAGTGCGGCCGCATGATACTTAAAGTCCTAGATTTCAAATGTAAGGACTTTAATGCAATGGGAAAGTACCTGAAGAAAGAGCTGTTAGGATGGGAGGACATAAGAGAAGAGGAAAGACAGTGGTCTAAGCTGAAAGGAGCGATAAAAATGGCTACGGACCTTTATGTGAAGAAAATCAATAAAAACAAGAGAAAAAGGAAGCCGATATGGTTCTCCAACCTAGTGGCTGAGAAAATAAAGGTGAAAGAGTTGGCGTTCATGAAATTTAAAAAAAACCCAAGAAGAGGAGAGCAGAAAGGACTACAGGGTGAAACTAAAAGAAACCAAGAGAGAGATACGTTTGGCGAAAGCACAGGCGGAAGAACAAATGGCTAAAAATGTAAAAAAGGGAGACAAAATTTTTTTCAGATATATTAGTGAAAGGAGGAAGATGAAAAATGGAATTGCTAGGCTAAAAGATGCTGGGAACCAATATGTGGAGAGTGATGAGGAGAAAGCAAATGTGCTAAACAAATACTTCTGTTCTGTGTTCACAAAAGAAAATCCTGGATCAGGACCGAGATTGTCTAGCAAAGTTACACGAGAAAATGGAGTAGATTCTGCGCCGTTCACGGAGGACGGTGTTTATGAGCAACTTGAAAAACTGAAGGTGGACAAAGCGATGGGACCAGACGGGATCCATCCCAGGATACTAAGGGAGCTCAGAGAGGTTCTGGCGAATCCTATTAAAGACTTGTTCAACAAATCTCTGGAGACGGGAGTGATTCCTGGGGATTGGAGGAGAGCGGATGTGGTCCCTATTCATAAAAGTGGTCACAGGGATGAAGCAGGAAACTACAGGCCGGTGAGCCTCACTTCAGTTGTTGGAAAAATAATGGAAGTGTTGCTGAAAGAAAGGATAGTGTACTTCCTTGAATCTAATGGGTTACGGGATCCGAGGCAACATGGCTTTACAAAAGGTAAATCGTGCCAAACGAACCTGATTGAATTTTTTGATTGAGTAACCAGAGAGCTGGATCGAGGACATATGCTAGATGTAATTTACTTGGATTTCAGCAAAGCCTTTGATACAGTTCCTCATAGGAGGCTGTTGAACAAACTTGAAGGATTGAAGTTAGGATCCAAAGTGGTGAACTGGGTCAGAAACTGGCTGTTGGACAGATGCCAGAGGGTGGTGGTTAATGGAAGTTGCTCGAAGGAAGGAAAGGTGAGTAGTGGAGTCCCTCAGGGATTGGTGCTGGGGCCAATCCTGCTCAATATGTTTGTGAGTGACATTGCTGAAGGGTTAGAAGGAAAAGTGTGCCTTTTTGCAGATGATTTATAACAGAGTAGACACCGAAGAGGGAGTGGAAAATATGAAAAAGTATCTGCAAAAGTTAGAGGAATGGTCTAATGCCTGGCAACTAAAATTCAATGCAAAGAAATGCAGAGTAATGCATTTAGGGATTAATAATAGGAAGGTACCGTATATGTTGGGAAGAGAGAAGCTGATATGCACGGACGGGGAGAGGGATCTTGGGGTGATAGTGTCCGAAGATCTAAAGGCGAAAAAACAGTGTGACAAGGCAGTGGCTGCTGCCAGAAGGATGCTGGGCTTTATAAAGAGAGACGTAGTCAGTAGAAGGAAGAAGGTGTTGATGCCCCTGTACAGGTCATTAGTAAGGCCCCGCTTGGAGTATTGTGTTCAGTTTTGGAGACCGTATCTGGTGAAGGACGTAAGAAGACTTGAGGCGGTCCAGAGGAGGGCGACGAAAATGATAGGAGGCTTGCGCCAGAAGACGTATGAGGAGAGACTGGAAGCCCTGAATATGTATACCCTAGAGGAAAGGAGAGACAGGGGAGATATGATTCAGACGTTCAAATACTTGAAGGGTATTAACGTAGAACAAAATCTTTTCCAGAGGAAGGAAAATGGTAAAACCAGAGGACATAATTTGATGGGTGGTAGATTCAGGGGCAATGTTAGGAAATTCTACTTTACGGAGAGGGTGGTGGATGCCTGGAATGCGCTCCCGAGAGAGGTGGTGGAGAGTAAAACTGTGACTGAGTTCAAAGAAGCGTGGGATGAACACTGAGGATTTAGAATCAGAAAATAATATTAAATATTGAACTAAGGCCAGTACTGGGCAGACTTGCACGGTTTGTGTCTGTATATGGCCATTTGGTGGAGGATGGGCTGGGGAGGGCTTCAATGGCTGGGAGGGTGTAGATGGGCTGGAGTAAGTCTTAACAGAGATTTCGACAGTTGGAACCCAAGCACAGTACCGGGTAAAGCTTTGGATGCTTGCCCAGAAATAGCTAAGAAGTTAAAATTAAAAAAATTTAAATTGAATAAGGTTGGGCAGACTGGATGAACCATTTGGGTCTTTATCTGCCGTCATCTACTATGTTACTATGTTATCTCTTTGATAAATTGCTATGACTCCACTTCTGCCTTAATGTACTTCTAAAAAAATTCCAGGAAAAATTTGATTTATCTTACCATGTTAATGTAATTTTGAAAGTTTTTTGTTATATCGCTGTCTGTATATAGGGCTCCTTTTATCAAGGTGCGCTATGGTGGTTAGCACTTCGGACATTTCATCACACGCTAACCCCCGCGGCAAGCCTATAAACTAACTCCTCGTCAATGGAGGCGTTAGCGACTAGCTCAGCAGGCGGTATTCCGCGCGTTAACCGCCTACCACACCTTGATAAAAGGAGCCCATAAACTGCTCTGAACTGTTTGTGGTATTGCAGTATATAAAAATAAAGTTATTATCTACTAGTCTTATAGCCCGTTACATTAACGGGTGCTAGAATATATGTGTGTGTGTGTCTGTCTTTATTTTTTTTTCTCTCTCTCCTTAGCCGCTTTCTGTATTTCTGTCTGTCTTTCTTTTTTCCTTGGATGTCCACTACCACCCCTTGCCTGCTCCCCCTGTCCATTCTCCCTTCCTTTTACCTCCCCTGTGTCCTCCACCACCCCATCACTGCTCACCTTATCCAGCAGCAGCCCTTCTCCCTTTGTTTTACCTCCCCCTGTCCATCATCACCTCCTTCCTGCTCCCCCTGTCCAGCAGTAGGCCTGCCTTCATTTTTCTGCCCCCCCTGTCCATCAGCACCTCTTCCCCTGTCCATCAACCCCTTTTTCCTGGTCCCCCTGCCCAGCAGTAACCTCCATTCCTTTTTCTGCCCCTCCATTTCCGTGTGCTGCAGCATTTCCCTCCCAACCCACTTCCCTGTGCAGTATTTTCCTCCCCCCCCATACCTTCCTCCTTAACTCCATGCCCTACCATTTTCTCCCCTTCTGCTCCCTTTCCTCCTTCAACTTCATCGGGCAGCAGCAGCAGCAGCATTTATAATTAATTGCTGTTGCCAGCTTCAGGTCTTCCTCTCTGGCGGGTCCTGTCTTCATGAAAACATGAAGTAGGCAGGACCCGCCAGAGAGGAAGGCCTGAAGCCGGCAACAGCAGCAAATTTTAAACGCTGCTGCTGCCTGAAGAAGCCAGGCCTTAACCACAAAGCTGGGGGGGAGGGTTTTAAAAGGTATTGCGTCGACGGTGGTGGTGGGGGGTTTGAAAAGCCATCGTTTAAAAACTTACCTGTTTTATTTTAAAATGCCGTCCGGGTTTGGCCGCAGCGGCCTGCAGCTGCCGACAGCCACTGTGGCCAGCAGCCGCGGCCGACATCCGCCTCTGGAGGGAGAGAGAGAGTTTTGTGGTGCCCTACAGCTCACAGAAAATGGGTGCATGCAGGTGAGAGTATGCATGTGCTGCTTAGAGTTTTATTATATTAGATAATAATAAAACGCTACGCGCACATGCGCACTCTCTCCACGTGTTCCCTGATCCCTGATCTGTCGGGATGTGCCGTCAAGAGTACGCATGCACGCTTACTACGTCACCACAGGCGAGCAAATGCGGAGTCCTGCCGTTGCCTTCCCGAGCCTGCTACTTACTTTTACCATGCGTCCCGGGCACGTAGTGCGGTGGAAACAAGAGCGGAGCGAAAATGGAGGCTGAAAACTCAGCGGACTTCCCCCCTCCCCTCAGAGCAGGCCGCACCACGCTGCCCCTTCATTTTGATATTTTGCATATTTGCATAATGAGGAAATTGATAGAAAATTGTGTTCATTCATTTGTGAAAAATCATATGAATTTTATGAATTTGAAAGCTCTGTTTGTGCAGACTGTGACTTTGCCTGCTGATCCCTGAAGAGTTGATGATGAATGCCTGAATGGGCAACGAGCCAAGTTCTCCAGAAGGGGTAGGGGAGGGAATGGGGGGGGGAGAAGAAGAGGGAATAGCGAGAGAGCCCGATTGCGCATGCCCACGACATATCCCCTGTTCCTACCTGCTTGCTAACAGCTCCGTAAAAAGAAAAAGGAAAAAAAAAAAAGGATCTGGAGCAGGGCTCAGCATAACACAGCTCTTCACACCCTGCCACTGTGTGAGCGCAGGGACAGAGAGTGAGAGATGATTACTTTATAAACAAGCTTGCCACTGGCTGCCACTGGGAAATGTGCTGTATTTCCCCGGTGCCAAGGGGTAATAGCAGTGAGTGAGGTCTTGAAGTGGTAACGGTTCAGTTGCCTCCAGCCTTCTCCTCCCTGTGAAATGTGTTGATCTATTACACTGTCAGTTTGTAGAGTGCTGGAGAGAGGCTTAAAAAGCATGGATTTAAAGACGCTTGGCTCTGCACTCATTGGGGATTTGAACGTTTTTGTGTGCTTTAAAAGCTCAGTTCTATGGTCCTAGGAGGGGAGCTCAGAAGAACGGCAGGACACGTGTGATATATCATTCTCTTCCCGCTCCCCTCTCCCCCCCCCAAAAAAAAAAAAGTTATCATATCCAGATATAATGAAAACAAATTAATAAAAGGTCCACAGGTTTATTCAGATATAACTTTTTTGCTGAAAAGACATATACTGTATATTAATCACACCCATAAAGAGTGGCACTGGATTTTTTATATTATTATTTTACTTTATGGTGCTGAATAAAATCTTTTTGATGTCTGTCTGTAGTGGAAATCAAATTTTCATATTTCAAGCCAGTGGTAATGCAGCTGCTCCTCCTGGCACCTCCTATGGTTTTATCCCTTTTATTATTTTATTGAAGATAGGACTTTTAGAGTTCTAGAAAATAATTGTTTCTATAATAATAAAATGCTAAGCGTGCATGCGCACTCTCACCACGTGTTCCCTGAGATCTGATCTGTCGGGATGTGCTGGCAAGAGTGCGCATGCGCACTTACTATGTCACCACAGGCGAGCGAATGCGGAATCCTGCCATCGCCTTCCCGAGCCTGCTAATTACTGTTACCATGGACAGGGAGAGAGACAGAAAGAAAGACAGACAGACAGACAGGGGGCCAGGGAGAGAGACAGAAAGAAAGACAGACAGGGGGAGAGAGACAGAAATAAAGAAAGACAGACATGGGGAAGGGAAAGCGACAGAAAGAAAGAAAGGGGGCAGGGAGAGAGACAGAAAGAAAGAAAGAAAGAAATGCCTAAGTCTACACATCTATTCTAGCACCCGTTAATGTAACGGGCTAAAAACTAGTTATTAATAAACATGTAGGAGCCTCTTTTACCAAGTTAACTCATTTTGCATATTAAAGCCTATCTATGTGTCTGTGTATTTTAGTAAATATTCATAGACATTATTACAATTTTACCTCTGCTGCTCTAACTATGACCCCAGGAGCGCATATTTTCTCCCCTTTTAAAAGTATTCAAGATCTTTTGGCATATGTTCTTTTTATGTACACAATCCAGTCATGCAGTAAAACTTGTTTTAAACCCAGTAAAACTTGTTTTAAAATTATAAAAAAATTTTGTGTTGTTCAGCTCATATGAGTGAGCCAGTGCTTTATTCACTTTATTCAAATATGACCCCATTTTAACAAATGAAAATTCACTTTATCTCCAATGGTTAAAATAAAATAGTCTGTCTCCCCTTTCCCTGTCTCACCCACAATAGTAGAAACAGTGGCAGCAGTTTTGCAGGGCCTATGAGTCAGTGTGTACTCCCAGACCTCAATAGTCTGTCTTAACACCCCTTTCAGGGCAGCTCTGGATCAAGGGCCCAACCTGGCTGGAGTCCCCCAAAGGCAGTCTGTTGGTCCTTCACTCGGTTAGCGCTCAGTGCCTACACCTGGGGAAAAGAAGTATTAGTGGGTGGGTTCACCCTTTTCTCCCTCCAGGAAAATTAAAAAAAAATGCTTCTGTGAACAAGGTTGGCAAATAAATTAGACAGATTTATTTTAACTATATACATAGGCCTAATCACAAAGTCATCTATCATACACAACTTTCAACAGTTTCAGTGATCAAACCTTGAAGAAATTATTATGCAATTAACCCAACAGCATTGCGCACTTCTACGAGGAAGTAAACATGCAGATAGGCAAGGGTGACCCGGTGGACATTGTATATCTGGATTTCCAGAAGGCATTTGACAAGGTTCTGCATGAATGACTACTTCAAAAAATTGCGAGCCATGGAATTGAGGGTGAAATACTTGGATTAAAAACTGGCTGGCGGATAGGAAACAGAGAGTGGGGGTAAATGGCAATACTCGGACTGGAAAAACGTCACCAGTGGAGTGCCGCAGGGTTCGGTGCTTGGACCTGTGCTCATCAACATATTTATAAATGATCTGGAAATTGGTACGACGAGTGAGATGATTAAATTTGCTGATGATACGAAGTTATTCAGAGTAGTGAAGACGCAGGAGGATTGTGAAGACCTGCAACGTGACATAGACATGCTCGAAAAATGGGCATCGACATGGCAAATGAGGTTCAATGTGGATAAGTGTAAGGTGATGCATGTCGGTAACAAAAATCTTATACACTAATACAGGATGTCCGGGGTGGTACTTGGAGAGACCCCCCAGGAAAGAGACTTGGGAGTACTGGTCAACAAGTCGATGAAGCCATCTGCGCAATACGCAGCGGCGGCAAAAAGAGCAAACAGAATGCTAGAAATGATTAAGGGGATCACGAACAGATCGGAGAAGGTTATCATGCCGCTGTACCAGGCCATGGTACGTCCTCATCTGGAATACTGTGTCCAGCACTGGTCGTCGTACATGAAGAAGGACACGGTACTACTTGAAAGGGTCCAGAGAAGTTTCAAGTTTATTTAAAATATTTGATATAATTGCAATATCCAAATCCAATGCGATTTACATAAGTTAAAAATTGACAAAATAAAAAATCCAACAAACAGGACATTAAAAACAATTAAATCAAATAGTACAATTGAGGGGAGGGGGGAGGGTAAAAAAATGGATTAAATACAATTCCAAAACAAATAAAAAGGGATGGGTAAAGAAACAAAAGGTAGGGGAACATTACCCACTTAATTTTTGCTTGACAATGTTCCTTGTTCATTACAAGGTCCAGAGTGAGATCAAATAATTTTAAATGAATCAATTAAAAGCATCCTTATACAGCTAACTTTTTAGTAGACCTTTAAACTTGTAAAGTAATTTTTCTTCTCTTATGTTGAATGGAAGCGAATTCCAAATTTGAGGAGCTGTAACTGAAAAGATCATATCTCTCCTTGAATAAATGAATTTTAATGAGGGGATTACTAACAAAGATATGGTTAAGGGGCTGGAGGAGTTGCCGTACAGCAAGAGATTAGAGAACCTGGGCCTCTTCTCCCTTGAAAAGAGGAGACTGAGAGGGGATATGATCAAAACATTCAAGATACTGAAGGGAATAGATAAAGACAGGTTGTTAATCATCTCCAAGATGGGGAGAACGAGAGGGCACTATCTAAAGTTAAAAGGGGATAGATTCCATACAAATGTAAGGAAGTTCTTCTTCACCCAGAAAGTGGTAGAAAACTGGAACGCTCTTCTGGAGGCTGTTATAGGGTAAAACACCCTCCAGGAATTCAAGACAAAGCTAGATGAGTTCCTGCTGAACCAGAACGTACGCAGGTAGGGCTGGTCTCAGTTAGGGTACTGGTCTTTAACCTAGGGGCCGCCGTGGGAGTGGATTGCTGGGCACGATGGACCACTGGTCTGACCCAGCAGTGGCAATTCTTATGTTCTTAAATCATTAGTTCAAAATCTTTTGAACCTTTTAGACCATTTAGTTATGACTGCCTCCTCTGTAGTTGCAGGCTCCTCCCAAGTTTCTTACCTTAGTCACTAGGTAGGCGTGGCTGTATACCTAGAGCCTTCCTATCCTTTCCAGTTCATCCTCACCTAGTCTCCAAGTTCTCACCCAATCTGTGGAAGCTCTTTGGGGTAGGTAGGTGCTGTTTTCTATGGCCAATGGGCTTACTCCTATGGTAGATTCCTGGTGGTTCCACTTTAGCTCTGAGGGCCCTTGCCCTCCCAAGAGTGCTCCATCTCTGCTGCTGGTTTCCAGGGAGCCTTCTTCCTTGTTGGGTCACTAGTATCAATCATATCCCAGTGGCCTGGTGCCTCTGTTGGGCTACTAGTATCAATCCACACTTTTGTAGCTTTCACCACCTTCAAGAGGAGCCTTTGGGTGCTGGGGTCCTGGTTACTATCCTTCAACAGGGCTCAGTGACCACCAGTGATAGGGTATCCACTAGAGGCCTACCTTTGCTCTTCTTGGTCCTCAGGCACCAATAATGCCTCAGCAGGCCCTTTTCTTCTGCCCTGAGTTTGACTGCCTGCCTTGATCCCAAATCCCAAGGGCTGCTTGTCTTTTTCTGCCCTGAATTCCCTGCTCCCAAAGGCTACCAATCTGTTTTTTTCAGGAGTGCCCCAAATGATACATCTCTGCTGGTACACAGCATTTCACCTCTAAAAAGAACTCTGTGCTAGTTAATAACAGAGCTCTGAGAGGACCAGGAGAGCTTGACCAAGATGGCGGACTGAGGTCTTTGGGGACGCTGTCGTGGTAGATCTCAGAATTTTTCATCACTTACCAGATGGTAAAGAGGAAATCGAAGGTCCAGGTCTTCCCGGATGAAATGTGCTGTGGACTGGCCCGATGGACGTATTCATCGAGCGTAGCTCACGAACACCACAACCGAGAACTTCCTCAGCTGGAGAACGAGTGCAGGCTGAGGCGCAGGAGTTTTCCTTCAAGGGATGAGCGCAGTCCACCAAACTGCCCCACAGCAGCGGAAGAAGCAGCAGCCCGGGGCGTGCTCCTGCTGGTTTTGTAAAGTGGCAGATCCAGCTCTGGTTTGAGGCAGGAGGAACTGTTTGATTTGTCATCACAGCAATCTGTGGGGGAAGCACGGCCGGCTCATGAAATTTCTACGGTAGCTACTGTGGATACAGGTACTTTGTTTGCAACAGGGGCTCCTAGAACTGAGTTTTCTCCCCTCCAGAGACCTGAGGTAATCAATTTGGAATGCTATTGCTAACTTGCAATTCTCACTGGGGAACCAAATACAGCAATTTTCCACTCAGTGTACTAAGGTAGTTTCAGAAAATCTGGAACTTAAAAATAAAGTAACAACTTTGGAAAATAAATCTGATGATTTGGAAATTTGGATGAAAACTTTGAAAGCGCAAGCTTTAACTTGGGTTAAAGACTGCAAATTTACATTTCAAGCAAGAAATGTTGGAAAATTCCATAAGGAGATGTAATCTACAGATCATTAATTTCCCATAAGTTTTCTCAATAACTGCCTTAATTATGTTTAAAAGATATATGAATGAGATTCTGAAGGTGCCAGAATCCTTTTATCCATCTCTCTCTAAGATATATTACCTTCCAAAGAGAGTTGGGCATCATCATTGATTCCACATTGTCCTTCAATGACCACCTCCAATCCTTGGTAAAAAAATGCTTTTTCAGCCTTCACATGCTGAAGTAAGTTAGATCCTACTTCCATCAAAAACATTTTACCCTCCTTGTCCAATCCATCATCCTCTCCAGATTGGACTATTGCAACTCTATTTACTTAAGCCTAACTAAGAAAAACCTCCACAGACTCCAACGGATTCAGAATGCCGCGGCCAAGCTCATCTTCGTTAATAGTAAATTTGACCATGTCTCCCCGCTGCTGGCCAAGCTCCACTGGCTTCCGATAATCGCCAGGGTCCACTATAAATGTGCCTGTTTAACTTTCAAAATCCTATATTGTATCCTCCCTCCCTTTATCCCTCTTTCTTGGAATTCCTCAAACCCTAATACCACCAGATCCTCCCACAAATTAAAACTATCCTTCCCCTTGCTAAAAGGCATTTCCCACACAGGAAAGCTAGGGACCTCCCTCCACTTCAAAATCACTGAGCTCTGGAACAACCTTACCTCCCCTCTTCGGAACTTGAGCTCTCTCCAAGTTTTCCGCAAACATCTGAAAACCTGGCTTTTCTCAAAAAATGTAAGTCTCCCTCCAACTTAGGAATCAAGGAAACTCTTATATCTTGGCATCCCAAGTCCTCTAAATTTTCTTCACACTTCTACCTCTAACCCTCTGTTGTAGTTCCTTCCTATTTCTCCTACTGTAAACCGCGTCGAGCTCTACGAACTTGGAGATGATGCGGTATACAAACCTAAGGATTAGATTAGATTAGATTAAATGTCAAAATCCAAACCGGCAGAATTTATCTGCTGATAGTTTGGATTTAACTATTTTCCTTGAGAAGTCGGAAACTGAGGTTCAGGTTTTGCTATTGATTCTGATAGAGAATGGATGTTAAAGCTGTTTTTTAAATATAAAGATGTTCCATTTTTGACTAATACTATCAGAATGTTTCCTGTATCTCGCTTTACACAGAAAAGACGAAAACAGTTTCTTATTTTGAGACCACAGGTTACTCAGCTGGGGGCAACTTTTGTTCTCCGATTCCCCTGTAAATGTGTTTTGGTTTATAAGAAAGACAGATACGTCTTCTATGAGCCATAGCAGTTATCTAAATTTATCTCCATTAAGAGTAATTCTTGATTAATTATGGGTATGGCTGGCTCTCAGATAGCAGCACAACAAAGAAAAATGGGGAGACCCAATGATCCACAGTGAAAACAATTCACCGATGAAAGCAAACACAAAAACTGTAGATACAGATGTTCTGGAGATAATTTATTAAACACTGACATATAAAACCATGAAAATTCAATTTTAAAAAGTACAATGATAAAAAATACAGTGATAAAAATCACTGGGTCCGGTTGGATTTTTATCACTGTATTTTTTTATCATTGTACTTTTTTAATTGAATTTTCATGGTTTTATATGTCAGTGTTTAATAAATTATCTCCAGAACAT
Source organism: Geotrypetes seraphini (assembly GCF_902459505.1). NCBI lineage: Eukaryota > Metazoa > Chordata > Amphibia > Gymnophiona > Dermophiidae > Geotrypetes > Geotrypetes seraphini. The sequence continues at coordinate 177,451,028 of NC_047084.1, read as the reverse complement.
CTGTATCCACAGTTTTTGTTTTTGCTTTCATCGGTGGCTCTCAGATAGCTCAGAAAGAATAGTTTAAGAGAAATTAGACTGCATCTTGATTTTCCTTTTTTTTAAATTTGCTTATTTGTTTAAAAATTTCAGCCTATCATCAGCTCCGCTTTCATTTAAATGGTGGACTAACTATACTTTGTAACATTTTGCTTAAATTCCTAAATCTTGATTCTATGTTTGATTGTGGTTACATTGTATTTTTTCTTTTGACTTGAAATTTGAAAAATGTCAAATGTTAAAATCAATAAATAAAGAATTCATGGATTCCAGACTCTTCAAAACCAATTTCCAGCTCTCTGGGCTTTTTTCCCCACTATTTTCTCCCTCCTTTGAAATCATGGCACTTCGCCTATTCTGATTCAGCTCTTCTCAGTTTACATCATTACATTCATTTGGGCCCACAAGCTTTATTCCCATTCATGAAATAATCTCTTAAAATGCATACCATTATACCCAAGTTAGAAAATGACACAGTGACAATTTTTTTTCCAGTCCCCACGGGAACTCATTTTCCCTTCCCATCCCGGCAAGTTATTTTCCTGTCCCTGCCCCATTCCTGCATGCTCTGTCCTCATCTGCAAGAGCCTCAAACACTTTAAAATCATAAGTATTTGAGGCTTGTGCGGTTAAGACAGAGCTTACAGGAATGAGGCAGGGACAGGGACAGCAACAAAACTCACAGGGACGGAACGAGGAAATTGAGTTCCTGTGGGGAAAGGGAGAAATTGTTCCCGTGTCATTCTCTAACCCAAGTATCTTAGTGTTTATCCCTCAGTGCATAATTTGCATAGAATGTTAACCAGACCTCTCTGCACACTCAGCCATGTGACTTTCACAAATTGGATACAAATCTCCTGCAGCCAGCTAACTGGCAGACATAATTATAGCCCACTGACGTTTTAGGGTAAAACAGAATAGATCACACTAGTTTCAACTTACCGCTGAATATAGCATTCAAGATCAGTGAGAGAAAGAAATACCAGAATATTTACAAAGAAGAAAGTAAACAATACATCACCGTGAAAAATATGCTGCATCTTCTAGCCTTTCTAGCAAAGACCGGGAAGCCCTCTAACAATTGTCTGGCCAGAAGAGCTCACATGAGGGTTCCTGGGCAGTAAGTGCAAGTTACCCCACAGGTGAACTTCAAGCCAGCCACGTTGAGAGGATTGCTTTATACACACAAAAGCACAAAATGGTACATGTTCCCAGAATATGAAACTGATGCATGTTTTTTACAATTGTAAGGTAAGAACAAGACATCTACTCATAGTGAGGAAAAACAGGTCATATCAGTATGTGAAAATTCTAGCCAGAGAATCTATTCAGTCTAAATTACAATGTATTAACCTCACTGATAAAGAGTTCAGTTCTCAGCAGACCCTAACAAGCACTGAAAAAGTTTCATCTGCCTTACTGATGGTTGAGACAGTAAAAACAATGGCAATTTCGCCATGTCTACCTGTGAAACTATGCAGCTTACAGCCCTATGCAATGCTATCCTTCATGGTATATAGGCTCTATAATATATAGGCCCTAGGATATAGCTCTAAGCTAAATATTGCACTACAATGGATTCTAATATTAACTGGATCCTATTCAGGAGGGGGTAGAAGTTTGTGAATGTTCACTGGCTCACAGGACCACTGCTGACTGTCACTCCAGGGAATAGGTCAAAATTGAAGTCCTTATAAGATATTTTAACTGTAAAACAATAGAGAACCTCTTATTTCAGTTAAAAACTTGTTCGCACAAAGTAAAGTAAGCTGCAGTTTATCTTAGTATTTGTCTATGGTATATTGAGAGAGAGTGGAGAGAAGAACTGTGTTGAGTGGTGTTTATAAAGAAGGCATGGAGTAAAGTCAAGATTGGAACTGAGATCCCAAGCAACTTTAAACAGGTGGCTCCCTCCCAGAGTGGTCACCACTGAGCACCAGCAGGAGGTAATCCTCAAACAGTTTCAGTGTTTACAACAAGGGCCTTGGAGATAGTCTTCCCCTTGCCCCTCCAGACCCAACAAAAATTGTGATTTATAAAGCATTTGAAACAAGAATACTTTAGAAAATGCACTTTTTTATATATAATTTAGATGCACCAGATTATAAACCAGCTTAAGCAATTGTGGCCAGAAGGATCCGACATCAGGCGAATTCTCTGTGTTGTAACATGCTCATTGATTCTGAAGATGTACAGCAAGGGGGCAAAAAATTCAGAAGCCTCTGAAATTCCTGATGAAGGACACTCAACAAGTGGGATTCACCAGGTACCTTTTATTAAGATTCTGAAAAGAAAAGTATATCTGCTTCAGATGATTCAATGTTTGAAAAATATGACAGGCAATATTTTAGTCTGCTATTGAGAAAGACCTAGGAGAAACCACTGCTTGCCCTGGATCAGTAGCATGGAATGTTGCTACTATTTGGGTTTCTGCCAGGTACTGGGACCTGCATTGGCCATTGTTGGAAACATGAAACTGGGCTAGATAAACTATTGGTCTGACTCCATATGGCTATTCTTACATTTTTATTCTATGTGTTAATTTATATTTTCTCATTATGTTCCTGTTTATTGAGGCTTTCTTCCACTGCATGCATAGAGTCATAATTAAAGAATCAAAACTATTCTGCATGCAGTGAGTAAAATCAGGACTAGATTAGCCTGTCCTGAAAAATGGAATCAATGGACAATCTTGTGCAAAATGGCTTGAAATGCTCCTTTAGTTGTAGGCGACTCTGGTCCATGAGTACCACAAGCCAGTCAGAATTTCACAATGTCCACTCTGAATATACATGCTGCACTGCCTCCATTGACTGCATTTGCAGCTCATGCATATTCATGCATGACTGGTTTGGGGCATGGTCACACTTTCCACTATAAATGTAGTAGTTAGAGCATGATATGGGTCTGGGTCTCCATCTTCATGGTTGGCTACACCGCCTACCAGGCTACTCTAGACACCTGCTTTCTGCTGTACTAGGATTTTCTAAGGGCCTAAACACACCTATATTGTAGGCGCCACTCCACATGGTTGTCAATCAGCCACTAGGCGCCGCTTATAGAATCATGCCTAGTGGTGCCTAAACTGGTTTGGGTGTGGCTAGGCACTGTAGAGGTAGGCCCTGGTACATTAGGCCTATTTTTCAGGTAGGCATCGCTAAGCACCTCGTTAGGCGTACTAAGAGTTCTGCACAGAACTCTTAATTGGTAATTTAACTTTTTTTTTTTTTTGGATTGACTGAAAACTGGCATGGTCAATTACTACGTCAATTGTCAATTAAAAAAAAGTTGCGTGCGTATTTGATTAGGGCACCTAGTGGTATCTAACATAGACGTCCTTTATAGAATTTGGCCTTAAATATATACATGTTTATATGTTTCATTTTCTTATTAATTGTGTCCCTGGACAGGAAAATAATGAACCATTAACACTACAAGAAGTGGCTGATCTTTGCAGAATGCGTTGCCTCAGCATCATTTTTCTTTCATTTTTGCCACTTTCACAACGTGCTCGATCCAAGATCGTGGAATCCTACTGGAATAAGCGAGTGTCTACATTTTTGAAAATGGTATGACTAGAATAATACAAGTTACAAAAGTAAAACTATTGATATTGATGTTCTACTTATGTGTCTTAACTGTAGGTAAGCATCTGTCTGAACATGATCTCCTACATGAGCTGTTAGAGTATGCACACAGTATTAGGGAAGTATCCTTCTCAGGTGAAGGAGATCCTGTTTCTCATATCCAGGTCCCAGTAAATCAGATCCACCTATTGGTTCCTAGTAAACACAAGGAGACAAAATTGTATTTGGATTGGATTCATATAGTCTACTAATCTTGCTATTCCAAATATTCTTGCCTTTTATAAATCTAGCACCAGATGTCCTATCTTGTTATGTAAAGTGAGCAAGCTCTAATGATCTTGAAAACAGCTCTAAGGATTTTGATGAAATTGGGTCAATCTACGGTTTTCACTGTGAGAAAGTGATTTATGTAGGTCTGGAGTTTGGCAAAACTCATTTGCTGGTCAAATGAGGGATTTTTCAGATATTCCTGCCTCCACCTGTAACCCTTCCAGGGAAAAACAAGACTGAAGTTTGCTAAGCAGGTTGCTAAAGCACTGTCTGTGTAGCTACTGCTCCTGCCTCTCTCTGCAGCCCATTGGTCAGACATTCCAAAGGAAGTTAGGCTGCAGGGAAAAACAGGACTGAAGGTTGCTAAGCAAGTTGCTAAGGTACTGTCTCTGTAGATACTGCTCCTGCCTTCCCCTACAGCCCATTGGCCAGGTATTCCTAAGGAAGCTTAGCCAACCGATAGGCTACATGGAAAACCAGGACTGAAAAATTATTCAGATTCCAAGGTCCTAAGATTTCAAATCGCTTCCCAGCCTGCTTGTGACAACCCTTCCTACCTTCAGTTCAGGAAGTCACTAAGGACATATCTATACTCATTCTAATCCAGGACTAAAACTCAACATTACCATGATCCTTGGTGTTACTGCTATGAGTAGCCATTAACCTTATTGTAAGCTGCAGTGATTCCTCACTGATAATTGTAGGGTTTATGAAACTGTATGGTATGGTATAAATAACGTGACCATTTATTTTTTTCATCAAAACGGGACATCTATTAATTTTCTGTCCCACCCCCAATCCCGCCCTAGCCCCACCCCCGTACACACAATATCTTATTAATTCATAATGGTAAATATAAAATTTAAAAAACCCACAAAGTATACTGTACGCAGAGAAAATGTTAATTATCATTTACGAGTTTTGGGGTTTTTTCAAAGATGTCAAGGCAGATGGCTTTAAAAAATGCAATGTCACCTCAGTAACTATAGAAAAATAGACAAATATAGTACAAAATATAGACCTTTTAGGCGAAGGAGGGGCCAGTCAAAAGCAATACCGGTTACAGAAGCCCTCCCCCCCCCCGCAGCGATCGTGGCAGGAGATATGCCTAATCACTCCTGCTGTAATTGCGATCCCCCTGAACGGCCGTGAACTGGTAGGAGGGATCCCAAGCTCTCCTGCTGACACCCCCGACAACACCGGCAGGAGGGATCCCGGGCCCTCCTGCCGAAGACAGTCCCCCACCCTCCCCGTGAACCCCCCAAACCCACCACCCCTTTATAATACCGGCATGAGGGAGCCTAGGCCGTCCTGCCGAAGATAGCCCCCATCCCCTGCAAACCCCATGAACCCTCCACTCCCCAAAAAACCCCACCATCCCGAACCCCCCACCACCAGCCTGGACCCCCCCACACTAACCGTAACGTTGGCCGGCTGATTTCCGGTCCGGCCGGCAGGCCCGCCATCCTTGGAATGGTGGGCCTGCCCCTTCCTAATGCATTGTGGGATGCACCGGGGTGGGATCTAGCGCCTGATTGGCCCAGGTGCCTATGGCCCGCCCATAGGAGGGGCCTTAGACAACTGAGCCAACCGGAATTGGCAGGGGTGGGGGTTTTGGGGGCTACATCTTTGGCAGGAGGGCCTGGGCTCCCTCCTGCCAGTATTGTCGGAGGTGTCGGCAGGAAGGCTTGTGATTTCGCGGTCGTTCGAGGTGGGGGATCGCAATCGTTGCAGTGGGGGGTGGGCAGGTTGCTGAGGCTGCTGAGCTGATCGCAGCAGCAGTGATCAGCTCAGCGGCCCCTATTCAGAACTTATACCTGTTTTGACTTGGTCCAAATAAGCATTCCAAAAATGTTTAGCAATGCAAAGTCTGCTATGAGCTATTAATGTAATGTTGCTTTTTTTCATATTCAATCTATCAGCAACATATATATACACATCTGGCTCTGAAAATATTGGATGATGATATTGATTGGAAAGTGGATTTAACATACCTGCCTGACTTCAGTGATAATCAACTATGGAAAAATATTGCACATTACTATGAAACAGAAGCCTGCTTAGGTATATATTCTTGCATATCTATATTAAAGGCTATGGGATTTGATATACTACTTTTTCTGTGTGGTTACAATCCAAGTGATTTACATATTTTAGGCAGGTATGTAAGAACATAAGAATTGCCATACTGGAACATTCTAAAAGTCCATCAAGTCCAGTCTTATGTTTCTAACAATGTCACCACAGGTACCAAGTACTTATTTTGTGCCTGGAGCAATGAAGTGTTAAGTGACTTGCCCAGAGTCACAACGAGCTGCAGTGGGAGTTGAACACACAACCTCAGGATGCTGAAGCAGTTGCTGTAACCACTAGGCCATTCCTCTACATTAGTAGCTCTAGATTCTAAACCTTATTAAAGAACAATAGTGTGATCATTCTAGAGTTTACAGTACTTGCCAGGTGAGCTTATCTTGGCACGGTAAGGAGGTAACTTTATAGTCATTTTAGCACTTCAATAAGGGTTGACAATGAGAATGGCCTAAAGGCCATCTAGAAAGCAATTTTCAAAGGTATTCTCTATGTGTAAAGGAGTGTCTACTCATGGAGAAAGGCCTTTCAAAAATTATCCTCTCTGTGATGGAAACTACCATGCCTGAATTGTTCACATTATCCGTAGTTTGTTTGAGAAAGAGATAGTGCTGGGACTGGGAATGAGGTGAGCTTGCAACAATATTAAATATGGGAATTTCATACTTTGCACCTTGAGTGTAATGGTGTGGTAGCCTTGAATCCATTGTTTAAGATAATACAATAAACACTAAAAGGAAATCTTAAGACAATCCAGGAACATAAGACCTTTTAAATCAAAATGTTTAAAATATTTTAACACCCACCAGACAGGACTCAACTTGGTTTTCTATTGCATTACCAATCATGAAATTTTACTGCTTTGTCACCTTATCACCTACCCATATCGCTCTGTCTCTCACCTATCCAGCCCTCCTTCCTCCTCTGAGACTATCACTGGAATGCTTTTATGTTTCACTTATATATGCTAGTGTTTGTCAACATTTGCTTATTTCTGAGCTGAAGAAGAAGGGTTACCTTTGAAAGCTAATCAAACAATGCACTATCCCCCCCCCCTCCTTTTATCAAGCTGTGTTAGGGTTTTTTATCGCAGGCCATGGTGGTAAAAGCTCTGACTTTCATAGAAATTCTATGAGCATCGGAGATTTTACCTGCAATAAAAACCCCCAATGCAGCTTGATAAAAGGGGAGTGAAGGGTGAATAAGTTAGTCCAATAAAAAAGGTATCACCTTTATTCCTTTTGTTTTGCTTTAATTTTATATACAGTAGACTCTCAGTTAACCGGCACCCATGGGGATTGATAGATTCCGGATAAATTTAGTTTCTGGTTGCTTGAGAGTTACTATTTAAAACAGACCTAACTAATACTATACCCCATACTATGTCATACCATAAATTGTTACAGACAAACTACCGGACAAGTGGTAGGCAAAGCGTGGGTGTACTCAGGTGTGGCGAGCCAAGTTTACACTTAAATTTCCGCCAGAAATTGATTTTATTTTTATTTAAAATATTATAGTATTCTTTGATTTTTTTTTTTTTTGCTAGTTGCTTGAGAGTTCTGATTTCTTGAGTTCTGGTTAACAGAGAATCTACTGTATTATACTTTGTACCTGTAAAGTATGTAGGATAAGAGATCCTCAAAGCATCAGTTAACTAAAAGGGAAGCTTCACGAGGAATTTCTGGGCCCAGTATTCAAAATGATTTAAAAGCTTCTGGCTGTTTAAATTGCATGGTCAGGGTTAACAGGCAATATTCAACAGCACTTAAACAAACAGTACTGCTAATATTGTTACTAAATGGCCAATCCTAACCGATGACAGACCAGGGGCGGAGAGCAGGCAGAACATGGTCCTAATTGGCTAGATTAGTGTATATAGTTAAGTCAGAAAAAAAGCTGTTCTAACTTTATGCGCCAAGTAAAACAGGTGCCGGTCTGAATATTGACCAGTACTGATTAAACTCAAATTGTGTCTGGCAGATCTCCCGCATTCTGATACTTACTCTTCCCATTCTCCCTCAAAGCAATAGAGGGCTGCCTCAGACCACACTCACTTCTGAAGGCCCCCTGGGCTTACCTGGAGGAAGAATCAGGCAGGAGTGATGTCTACTCACTCCTACCTGTGCTGGCCTGCAGTCTAAAATGGCTGCAAGGCTCTAGTGGCAGCTTCACAGTGCTTGAAGGTTTGTGGATAAACAGCTGCTGGAATATCCAGTTATTGTTACAGGAAATTTGCCATCAATTTCTTCTAGCAGCGGACCCTAATGCTGATCTTCGACTTTGAAAGAGTCCATTGTGCATTTGGCCTGCGCATTGGAGATTGTCCTAGGGACATAGTAGCTTGATTTTTGAGATTTCCTTTAAAGGATCATAGAAACATGATGGCAGATAAAGGCCAAATGACCCTTCTAGTCTGCCCATCCACAGTAATCATTATCTCTTTCTCTCTCCGAGAGATCCCACGTGCAGTGGAAGAATGACTTATAGACTCAGGTACTACAAGGAGCAAGAAAAGTGTGACATATCATTTGGGAAAATTCCAAGGTGGAAATTTTTGTGGATTTCTCTTCCTTCATACTATGCAAATGTAGAGAGTTTCGGGAGGTTACTGTGTGCTTGTCTTCCCATAATATTCGCTATAAGTGGACTTACCTGTTTGGATTTTCATTTACAATGGCCAGCCATCTGCACAAAGTATCTAAGTTGGAGGAGGCCAAATAAGTGCTACATGTGGCAGATATCTTGCCACTAGAGAAAGATGCCTTGACTTCAAAGACTGAACAATATGCAAAGGCTTCCCAATCCATTCAAAGATGGAAGCAAATTCTTCATAGCAGTAAGTGTCTTCAACAGCATTCTGGCTCCGAAGTGCATGCAGCAGATGCTCTGGACTGATCATTAACCCTGGCATGTGAGATAAATATAAAGACCTAGCCCTTTTGGTGGACTCAGTGCTTTGTTTAAGCAGTTTAATGATTTAGGACATTCATGATGGTTCTTTTGGTCTATTCTCCCCATGTCTGACTAGTTGGTTTTAACATGCTTTCTAATATGAGCAAGGGGCCTATGGAGATTGGTGGTGAACTATTACATGGGCAATATGCTTTCCTCCATGGTCCAAGACATTGCGGGCCTATTTGTAGAAGTGGGAGGGGGCTTGGGGAGGGGGTTTACGTAGGGAAAGTTGGAATTCAAGAGGAAGAAAATTGGGCAAAGAGGGTTGAGGGTGGTAGTGAGTGTTTGAGAGGTTTGGAGTGGGATGTGAGAGTTGCTATGTGTGGCTACAGGAGGAAATGATATTGCTTGTAGTGGCTATCCCTTTATATTCATCAATGATGGGAACTAGAAGGATAAAGGTGTTCACATTTAATGTTCAGGAACTGAATGTCCCACAAAAACGGCAGTCGTTGTTCAAAAAGGCTGAAAGATTAAAAGCGGGAGTGGGATTTTTCCAAGAAACACAATTGAAACTTCAGCACAAGTAGCTTCTTAATCACCAGAAATTTTCTCATGTTTATTTTGTTCTAATAAACAAAGTACTAAAAAGCATGGAGTTGGCATCATGATAGCTAGTGCACTCCATTCTCAAGTGAAACATATAGTGCATGATGTGCAAGGCCGCTATCTGTTGCTGCAAGTTGAATTGGAACAAACTTTATTCACTTTGGTAAATATATATGCTCCGAACTCCGATCAGAAGAATTTTTTTGAAGGATTAGATCTCATGCTGAGGGTCAATGTGGTGAGGCATTTGATCTTAGGAGGAGATGTTAATATTACTTATGATACTAGCCTTCATAACTCGGGCACGACAATTCAATATGGGCAAGCTGATAGGAAGCAATTGAGATCTCTATTTTCTTCTTTGGATTTAGTATACCCTGCTTTTCTGAGCAAGGACCGTCTATTAATGTCAAAATGTACAGTGCTGCGTACACCTTTCAGCACTATAGAAATGATAAATAGTAGTAGTAATATTGGGGAGTTAGTAAACAATTGATAGCTCAGATAACAGATGTTTATATAGAGTCCTGAGTATGGTCAGACCATGCCCCTGCTACATTTACAATACATTCTCATTTAGCTCCATTTGGTAAGCGCTACTGGAGGCTATGTGATAGGCTTCTTTTGGACCCAAAAAATGTATACCAGTTAGAACAAGGCCTGCGTGAATGCATACAGTTCAATAGTAGGGATGATGTTTCCCCTTCAATTTTCTGGAAAGGCATGGAGGTGGTTATGAGGGGAAACGTCATCTCTCTGAGGGCTTATCAGATCCGAGAGCATCGTAGGAAACAAGAGGCCTTGCGGTAACAAATACTTTTCCTTGAACAATGGCATAAGAGTTATCCAGGGTCCTCCTCTCTTCGGTTTAATTTGGATAAGTCCTGGTATGCTTTGCAGGTCCTACAATTGGAAGATCTCTATGAGAAATTACAATTGGTATATCAGAAGCAGAAAACCTGTGAGGGAAACCGTCGGATAGTTGGATGATCAAGGAGAAAAAGGGGCACTCAGGGAGGATAAGACCAGAACGGACAGACTGAATTAATTCTTTGCTTCGATCTTAACGGAGGAAGATGTAAGACATATACCTGGATTGGAAATGGTTTACAAGGGTGATGATGTGGAGGAGCTGAAAGAAATTTCGGTGTATCTGGAAGATATACTAAGCCAAATCAACAAGTTAAAAGTGATAAATCACCTGGACCAGATGGTATACATCCCAGGGTACTAAAATAATTCAAACATGAAATTGTTGATCTGTTAGTGATCTGTAATCTGTTGCTAACATCATCTGTAGTACCTAAAGATTGAAGGGAGGCTAATGTCACGCCAATTTTTAAAAAGGAATCCAGGGTAGATCCGGGAAATTACAGACTGGTAAGCCTGTTAGAGGGACAGAGTCAGCATGGGTTCAGCTGAGGAAAATCTTGCCTCACCAATTTGCTTGACTTCTTTGAAGTGTGAATAAACATGTGGATAAAGATGAGCCGGTTGATGAAGTGTATCTACATTTTCAGGAAACTTTTCACAAAGTTCCTCATGAGAGGCTCCTGAGAAAATTAAAGAGTAATCGGGCTAGGTGGCAAAGTTCAGTTGTGGATTAGAAATTGGTTATCAGATCGAAAACAGAGGGTAGGGTTAAATGATCATTTTTCTCAATGGAGGAGATTAAACAGTGGAGAGCCTCAGGGATCTGTACTGGGACTATGCCTTTTAACTTATTTATAAATGATCTGGACATTGGAATGACAACACTAAACTGTTCAAAGTTGTTAAAACGCATGCAGATTGTGAAAAATTGCAGGGAGACCTTAGGAAATTGGAAGATTGGGCATCCAAGTAGCAGATGGAAATTTAATATGGACAAATGCAAAGTGATGCATATTGGAAAGAATAATCCAAATGACAGTAACCAGATGCTAGGGTCCACCTTGGGGGTTAGCAATACGATGAAACCTTCTGCTCAATGTGTGGCAGCAGCCAAAAAAGCAAACAAGATGCTAGGAATTATTAAAAAAGGGATGGTTAAAATAGTAAATGATGGTAGATAAAGACCTGAACGGTCCATCCAGTCCGCCCATTACTTACTCTCATTAAAAATACATGATTAAATTAACTTGTCTCTTCTTTGATATTTCTGGGCCATAGACTAAAGTCCACCTGGTTTTTTTTATACGTTCCAACTCCTGAAGTTGCCTTCTAAGCTCACTGCAGGATATCTACCGTAAAGTCTGGCCAGTAATCTCCTCATGTTCTAAGTTAGTGGAGTTCCCATTGATGCCCTCCCCAACCCATCCTACACCGAATCACCATATATGGGACACAAACCATACAAGTCTGTCCATTGCCAGCTTTAATTCTTTTTTTTTTTGTACCATTTGTTTTCTAATTAAAGATCCTCTGTGTTTATCTCAAGCTTTTTTGAATTCCATCACCATTTTCCTCTCCAGCACCTCCCTTAGGAGGATAAGGCTAAGAATATTATAATGCCTGTGTATCGCTCCATGTTGCCACCTCACCTGGAGTACTGCGTTCAATTCTGGACTCCTTATCTCAAGAAAGATATAGTGGCACTAGAAAAGGTTCAAAGAAGAGCGCTCAAGATGATAATGAGGATGGAACTCCTCATATGAGGAAAGACTAAAAAGGTTAGGGCTCTTCATCTTGGAAAAGAGATGGCTGAGGGGAGATATGATTGAAGTCTACAAAATCCTGAGTGGAGTAGAACGGGTACAAGTAGATCGATTTTTCAATCCGTCAAAAATTACAAAGACAAAGGAACACTCAATGAAGTTACAGGGAAATACTTTTAAAATCAATAGGAGGGAATATTTATTCACTCAGAGAATAGTTAAGCTCTGGCATGCAGTGGATAGCGTAGTTGGTTTTAAGAAAGGTTTGGAAAATTTCCTGGAAGAAAAGTCCATAGTCTGTTATTTGAAAAAACATGGGGGCAAGCCACTGCTTGCCCTGGATTGGTAGCATGGAATGTTACTACTCTTTGGGTTTTTGCCAGGTAATAGTGACCTGGAATGGCCAATGTGAGGATGGGCTATTGGGTTAGATGAACCATTCGTCTGACCCAATAAGGCTATTCTTATGTTCACCCTATTGTGTGCCTAATGTTGTAATGGGTATTCTCCAAAGATAGCAGGATTAATTAAGCTCACAGTCCCACCTGTCTCACTGAGAGTTGAATTGAGGTTAATTCTGAGCTCTGGGGGAACTGTTATAATCCCAGCATCATCTGATAATATTACATATTTGTGTTTAATTCTCTCATCTATGGAGAATTATCTTACTTTGGGGTTCCCTTAAAAAGCAGTCATGTTTATGACCATCAAAAACAAGGGTTTTATACCTCTGATCTAATCCAGAAAAGGGTTGTATTTCAAAAGCTATGTCTTCAGAGCTAGTTAATATTTGGGTTAAATTTACTCCAAATTTCCTATCCCAGACTCGGAAATGTGTGTACCCTATGGGGGTATTCCCGCTTAGGCTACTTGAATTGTACTAAAGGAGTTCAAGTAGCCCAAGCGGGAATACCCCCACAGGGTACACACATTTCCGAGTCTGGGATAGGAACACACTGTAGTTCTGGGTCTGGGGAGTCCGGGATAGGTGCACGTTGTAACTCTGGGTCTAGGGAAAGTACAAAACATGCGAATAATGCTAAAGGTGTCAAAGTAGCTCAAGCGGGAACATCCCCACTGAGACGTAACAAACACAACATGGAGGGCTATGTACGTAAACGCCCACAGTCTGGGAAACAAGATCCTGGAATTAGAAACAGAAATGAGGAATGCTGACCTGGATGTGGTGGCGATATCTGAGACCTGGCTCACGGACTCCCACGGGTGGGACATGGTCATACCGTGTTACAACTTGCTTCGCCGGGACAGGGAGGGCAAAATGGGAGGAGGTGTAGCATTATATACTAAAGATGACATTAAGGTCACCAGAATCACAGATGTCTACTACACAGGGGAATCCCTTTGGGTAACATTGGCCAGAGGGAAGGACAAATGCCTGTATCTTGGCGTAATATACAGACCCCCAAGACAACAGGATGACCTAGATATGGAATTAATCGGAGATATAGAGAATATCACCTTGCGTGGGGACACAGTATTGTTAGGTGACTTCAACATGCCTGATGTGGATTGAGACACGCTTTCCTCTGCTTCCGGCAGCAGCAGGAGGCTATTAAACTCTATGAAGGAAGCAAGACTCAGGCAACTGGTGTTGGAACCAACAAGGAATCAAGCAATACTGGACCTGATACTTACCAATGGAGAAAGTGTCACAGAGGTCTCGGTGGGCGACACATTGGCCTCCAGTGACCACAACATGGTATGGTTCAATCTCAGGAAAGGTTTCACTAAATCTACCACACTGACCAAGGTCCTCAAATTCAAGGACACAAACTTCAAAGAAATGGGAGACTTTGTTCACCAGGCGCTACAAAGCCAAGCAGAAACCAATAACGTGGAAGAAATGTGGTCGACTTTGAAAGCCACCATACAAGAAGCAACAAACCGCTATGTTAAATCAGTAAGTAAACGGCGAAGGAACAATAAGCCACAGTGGTTCTCTGCGGAGATTTCGGACCTCATCAAGAAGAAGAAAAAAGCAATCATCTCTTACAAACAATCAGGGAAACAGGACTCTAGGGAAGTCAAAAGCCATCAAAACAGCAGTTAGGGAGGCCAAATTCCGCATGGAGGAGTCTCTAGCGAAGAACATCCAGAAAGGAGATAAATCCTTCTTCAGGTATATCAGTGACAGAAATAAGAACTCAGGCGGGATAGTACGTCTTAGAAAACCAAACGGAGACTATGTAGAAGCGGACTCGGAAAAAGCCCAACTGTTAAATGAATACTTCTGCTCAGTCTTCACCCGCAAGGCGCCAGGACTCGGCCCTCAGCTACAGACAAGGGTTGATGCAGATGACCCGTTTAGTAATTTCGAGTTTACACCCAGCGGAGTCTACTGCGAGCTGTCAAAGCTTAAGGTTAACAAGGCAATGGGGCCTGACAACCTACACCCCAGGGTGCTCAGGGAGTTGTGTGATGTCTTGGTGGAACCGCTATCCGCGCTCTTCAATCTCTCCCTTAGTACGGGTAACGTCCCGTTGGACTGGAAGAAGGCTAACATCATTCCACTCCACAAGAAAGGCTCCAAGATGGAGACAGCAAACTACAGACCGGTGAGTCTCACATCAATAGTGTGCAAACTAATGGAAACTCTAATCAAACGCCAATTGGATACGATCCTGAATGAGGAGAATCTACGGGATCCCCGTCAACATGGATTTACTAAGGGGAGATCCTGCCAATCCAACCTGGTCAGCTTCTTTGACTGGGTGACGAGGAAGCTAGATGTTGGGGAGTCCCTGGACATCGTATACCTGGACTTCAGTAAAGCATTCGATAGCGTACCACACCGCAGATTGCTGAGCAAGATGAGTTCTATAGGATTGGGCAACACATTGACGAAATGGGTTGGGAACTGGCTTGGAGGTAGGCTTCAGAGGGTAGTGGTGAACGGCACCCTCTCCGAAATGACGGAGGTAATCAGTGGAGTGCCGCAGGGCTCGGTCCTGGGCC
Source organism: Geotrypetes seraphini (assembly GCF_902459505.1). NCBI lineage: Eukaryota > Metazoa > Chordata > Amphibia > Gymnophiona > Dermophiidae > Geotrypetes > Geotrypetes seraphini. The sequence goes on along the minus strand of NC_047084.1, from coordinate 177,435,925 downwards.
CGATCCTATTCAACATCTTTATAAGAGACTTGGCAGAGGGGCTGCGAGGTAAAATAACATTATTCGCCGATGACGCCAAACTAAGCAATGTAGTGGGCAAAAGCACAACAGACATAAATTCTATGTCCGACAACATGATGCACGACCTACTCCTACTGGAGCGCTGGTCTAGGTCCAGCTTCAATGCCAAAAAATGCAAAGTCATGCACCTGGGCAGCCAAAATCAATGCAAGACTTACACCCTTAATGGCGAGATCCTAACAAGAACTGAAGCAGAACGAGACTTAGGGGTGATCGTCAGTGAGAACATGAAGATTGCCAATCAAGTGGAGCAAGCTTCATCCAAGGCAAGGCAAATCATAGGTTGCATTCGCAGGAGTTTCGTCAGCCATAAGCCTGAAGTCATTATGCCATTGTATAGATCCATGGTGAGGCCCCACCTGGAATACTGTGTGCAATTCTGGAGGCCGCATTACCGTAAGGATGTGCTGAGACTGGAGTCGGTCCAGAGAATGGCCACCCGGATGGTCTCGGGACTCAAGGATCTCCCGTACGAGGAACGGCTGGATAAGTTGCAGCTGTACTCACTCGAGGAACGCAGAGAGAGGGGTGACATGATCGAGACATCCAAGTATCTCACGGGCCGCATCGAGGTGGAAGAAGATATCTTCTTTTTCAATGGTCCCGCGGCAACAAGGGGGCATCCATGGAAAATCAGGGGCGGGAAACTGCACGGGGACTCCAGGAAATTCTTTTTCACTGAAAGGGTGGTTGATCGCTTGAATAGTCTTCCACTTCAGGTGATTGAGGCCAGCAGCGTGCCTGATTTTAAGGCCAAATGGGATAGACACATGGGATCTATTCACAGAGAAAGATAGGGGAGGGTCATTGGGGTGGGCAGACTAGATGGGCCGTGGCCCTTATCTGCCGTCTATTTCTATGTTTCTAAATTGCTTTCCCAACTAATTTAGATAACATTTTGAAGTCTGCTTTGTTAATCATGGACATTCCAATTTTGCATGTACTGTATCAAAAATACTTTATATAACTTACATTATTAATTATTTCTTTTACTATATATTATAGGTTTAGGGCTGGGGAAAATAATTGAAAGAGAATATCAAGATCTGTGGAACACTATATCGAAACTAGCCAACAATTGTGATGTTGGGGAACCTTTCCCTCTGCGAATTACATCAAAACCTTTCCTTGAAACAGAACAGGTTCCACTTAAAGGTAATAATAAAACAGAATGATAATGACCATCTTAGAGATTCACAAATAATTTGGATATTTTGAAAAAAAACATCCAAAAATTGGGTGAAGAAAATGTCCATTTTTGAAACCTCACAATGTCTATCTTTTTTGTTTGTTTAAATGACCTACCTAGATGTTTTGGCCCTTAGTTCATCTTTTTTTGGCCATTTTTTAACACAAAACTGTCCAAATGCAAAATGTCCCAAACTGAGCCATTGGGACATATCTATAATAGACTATACTATACTATTACTACTAATAATTTTATTCTTATATACCGCCAAAGCCATAGTAGTTCAAGGCGGTTTACAATAAGAAGAGCTGGACAATCAGTGAAATAATTACAATGAAAATCGTCGAATACATGTAGGTAATCAGAGAAAGGGAGAAAGTCAGAGAATTAGACACAATGTAGGATCATCGAGTACATGTATGTATAATACTATATGGCTATACATCTATACGAGGATATATGAGTTCTTAGGTTACAAATCAGTTAAAAAGTTTGTTTTGACTAGTTTTCTAAAGCTAAGGTAGGATGAGGAGTGCTTAATGATGTTACCCAGCCAATCGTTCTGTTGGCCTGCTTGGAAAGCAAGAGTTCTAAGTCTTTTGGACCATCTACAAACTAGACTTGCCACACAGATATGCTAGCAGAGCAGTGGAGTACTTTAGGGAACACTGCTGTGAATTTCACATAAAGAGTGCCAGGTGTACATCTCATCAGAATCCCCTTACATTGTATGCTGTGCCCTCCAAAACACCCCCAAAACCTACTGGACCCACCTGTCTACTACCCTAATAGCCCTTATGGCTGTAGGTGTCACCTATATGTAGGTATAGTACATTTTTTGTGGGCTCCCACTTTCCCCCACAAGTGTACTAGTTAGGGTGGGATGTGAGCCTGGGTCCCCTTCTCTGGAGTCTACTGCACTGCCCACCAAGCTACTCATGAAACCTTCTTGCTGTTGTACTAGGGCTTGCCATGCTCTCTACAGCTGTCATAGAAACAGATATGTATAGTTTAATTCATATCTTTGGGGAATGGGAGGGGGGTCAGTGACCTCTAGGGAGTGTGGAGGTGGCATGCCTTCATCCCTTCAGCAGTCATCTGGTCAGTTTGGGCACCTTATGGCCCTTATTCATTTAAAAAACAGGTCTAGCTCCAAACGTCCAAATTGTGCCCTGGACGTTTTGTAAAAAGTTTGATTATCACTACAAAGCATCCAAGTGCTAAGCCCATCCAAATCCTACTCATAACATGCCTCTAGCACACCCCCTTGCAATTTAGATGCACTGCAGCCAAAAAGTCTAGCAAAACGTCTAGAAAGTTGGTTCAAAAATGGAGACTTGGATGTGTTGGTGAGAAAAACGTCCAAATGCCAGTCTATGCCATTTTTTAGACGTCTTTTGAAAATGAGTCTCATGGTGATTCTCATTCAGAGACTATGGGACTCATAATCAAAACTTTAAAATGTCCAAAAACCAGCCATGTCCTAATAGTAGAGACGTCCAAGTGCTGATAATCAAAACCAACTTTCTGGACATGCAGCAGCACTTCTAAGCTGCTGTGCATCCAGAGATCAAAGGGGCATGTTGGGAGGTGTGTTATGGGTGGGAATTGGGTGGGCTTAAACCTGCCAAAAATAAAGAATGGATAGAAACCTCAAAGTGGTAAATGAGAAATACAAAAACAGGTTTCTGCACACAACTCAGGCGGGATTGTACGTCTTAGGAAACCAGACGGAGACTTATGTGGAAAAGGATTCGGAAAAAGCCCAACTATTAAATGAATAGAAACATAGAAACAATAGACGGCAGATAAGGGCCCACGGCCCATCTAGTCTGCCCACCTTAATGTCCCTCCCCTACCTTTGCCCTGTGAATAGATCCCATGTGCTGATCCCATTTGGCCTTAAAATCAGGCACGCTGCTGGCCTCAATCACCTGTAGTGGAAGACTATTCCAGCGATCAACCACTCTTTCAGTGAAAAAGAATTTCCTGGTGTCACCTCGTAGTTTCCCGCCCCTGATTTTCAACGGATGCCCTCTTGTTGTCGTGGGACCCTTGAAAAAGAAGATATCTTCCTCCGCCTCGATGCGGCCCGTAAGATACTTGAACGTCTCGATCATGTCCCCCCTCTCTCTGCGCTCCTCGAGCGAGTATAGCTGTAATTTGTCAAGCCGTTTTTCGTATGGTAGATCCTTGACCATCCGGGTGGCCATTCTTTGCACCGACTCCAGTCTCAGCACATCCTTGCGATAATGCGGCCTCCAGAATTGCACACAGTATTCCAGGTGGGGCCTCACCATGGATCTATACAATGGCATAATGACTTCCGCCTTACGACTGACGAAACCCCTTCGTATGCAGCCCATGATCTGTCTTGCCTTGGACGAAGCCTGCTCCACTTGATTGGCAGACTTCATGTCCTCACTGACGATTACCCCCAAGTCTTGTTCTGCTACCGTTTTTGCTAGGATCTCGCCATTAAGGGTATAAGACTTGCATGGATTCTGGCTGCCCAGGTGCATAACTTTGCATTTTTTGGCATTGAAGTTGAGTTGCCATGTCCTAGACCATCGCTCCAGTAGGAGTAGGTCGTGCATCATGTTGTCGGGCACTGAATCTTCGTCTGTTGTGCATTTGCCCACTACATTACTCAGTTTGGCATCATCGGCGAATAATGTTATTTTACCTCGAAGCCCTTCTGCCAAGTCTCTTATAAAGATGTTGAATAGGATTGGGCCCAAGACTGAGCCCTGTGGTACTCCACTAATCACCTCCGTCATTTCGGAGGGGGTGCCGTTCACCACCACCCTTTGGAGCCTACCTCCAAGCCAGCTCCCAACCCATTTCGTCAATGTGTTACCTAATCCTATAGAACTCATCTTGCTCAGTAACCTGCGGTGTGGTACGCTATCGAATGCTTTGCTAAAGTCCAGGTACACAATGTCCAGGGACTCCCCAATATCCAGCTTCCCCGTTACCCAGTCAAAGAAGCTGATCAGGTTGGATTGGCAGGATCTCCCCTTAGTAAATCCATGTTGTCGGGGATCCCGTAGATTCTCCTCATCCAGGATCTTATCTAATTGGTGTTTGATTAGAGTTTCCATTAGTTTGCTCACTATCGATGTTAGACTCACTGGTCTGTAGTTTGCTGTTTCCATCTTTGAGCCTTTCTTGTGGAGTGGAATGACGTTAGCCATCCTCCAGTCCAACGGGACGCTGCCTGTACTAAGGGAGAGGTTGAAGAGCGCGGACAGTGGCTCCGCCAAGACATCACTCAGCTCCCTAAGCACCCTAGGGTGCAGGTTGTCCGGCCCCATTGCTTTGTTAACCTTGAGCTTTGACAGCTCACCGTAGAATACTTCTGCTCAGTCTTCACCCGAGAAGCGCCAGGGCTCGGCCCTCAGCTACAGACAAGGGTTGGCTCAGTTGACCCGTTTAGTAACTTTGAGTTTACGCCCAGCAGTGTCTACGGTGAGCTGTCAAAGCTCAAGGTTAACAAAGCAATGGGGCCAGACAACCTGCACCCCAGGGTGCTTAGGGAGCTGAGTGATGTCTTGGCGGAGCCACTGTCCGCGCTCTTCAACCTCTCCCTTAGTACAGGCAGCGTCCCGTTGGACTGGAGGACGGCTAACGTCATTCCACTCCACAAGAAAGGCTCAAAGATGGAGACAGCAAACTACAGACCAGTGAGTCTAACATCGATAGTGAGCAAACTAATGGAAACTCTAATCAAACACCAATTAGATAAGATCCTGGATGAGGAGAATCTACGGGATCCCCGACAACATGGATTTACTAAGGGGAGATCCTGCCAATCCAACCTGATCAGCTTCTTTGACTGGGTAACGGGGAAGCTGGATATTGGGGAGTCCCTGGACATCGTGTACCTGGACTTTAGCAAAGCATTCGATAGCATACCACACCGCAGGTTACTGAGCAAGATGAGTTCTATAGGATTAGGTAACACATTGACGAAATGGGTTGGGAGCTGGCTTGGAGGTAGGCTCCAAAGGGTGGTGGTGAACGGCACCCCCTCCGAAATGACGGTGGTGATTAGTGGAGTACCACAGGGCTCAGTCTTGGGCCCAATCCTATTAAACATCTTTATAAGAGACTTGGCAGAAGGGCTTCGAGGTAAAATAACATTATTCGCCGATGACGCCAAACTGAGTAATGTAGTGGGCAAATGCACAACAGACGAAGATTCAGTGCCCGACAACATGATGCACGACCTACTCCTACTGGAGCGATGGTCTAGGACATGGCAACTCAACTTCAATGCCAAAAAATGCAAAGTTATGCACCTGGGCAGCCAGAATCCATGCAAGTCTTATACCCTTAATGGCGAGATCCTAGCAAAAACGGTAGCAGAACGAGACTTGGGGGTAATCGTCAGTGAGGACATGAAGTCTGCCAATCAAGTGGAGCAGGCTTCGTCCAAGGCAAGACAAATCATGGGCTGCATACGAAGGGGTTTCGTCAGTCGTAAGGCGGAAGTCATTATGCCATTGTATAGATCCATGGTGAGGCCCCACCTGGAATACTGTGTGCAATTCTGGAGGCCGCATTATCGCAAGGATGTGCTGAGACTGGAGTCGGTGCAAAGAATGGCCACCCGGATGGTCTCGAGACTCAAGGATCTACCATACGAAAAACGTCTTGACAAATTACAGCTATACTCGCTCGAGGAGCGCAGAGAGAGGGGGGACATGATCGAGACGTTCAAGTATCTTACGGGCCGCATCGAGGCGGAGGAAGATATCTTCTTTTTCAAGGGTCCCATGACAACAAGAGGGCATCCGTTGAAAATCAGGGGCGGGAAACTACGAGGTGACACCAGGAAATTCTTTTTCACTGAAAGAGTGGTTGATCGCTGGAATAGTCTTCCACTACAGGTGATTGAGGCCAGCAGCATGCCTGATTTTAAGGCCAAATGGGATCGGCACATGGGATCTATTCACAGGGCAAAGGTAGGGGAGGGACATTAAGGTGGGCAGACTAGATGGGCCGTGGGCCCTTATCTGCCGTCTATTTCTATGTTTCTATGTTTCTATGTTACAACTGAGATTTTATGTTTTATAATCAAGAGGAAAAGACCTCAGATGCCTGCGCCACATAGAATATGAATTCAAAAAGTGGTCAATAGCAGTTACAGGATTTCTATCATCGGTCTTGTAGCCGATCGAAAAAAGATTTAAATCTAGTGAATTATACACTTAATCATTATTACTACTATCAGCTTATTGATGCACTTATCTTAATGTTGATAAGAGCCTGACGGGACCCGTTTTGCCAGGATATTGGCTTCAAAAAAAGTCCCCCGACGAAGCCAATATCCTGCTTAAACGGGTCCCGTCGGGCTCTTATCAACATTAAGATAAGTGCATCAATAAGCTGATCATAGTAATAATGATTAAGTGTATAATTCACTAGATTTAAATCTTTCGATCAGCTACAAGAGGTTTTTGACCGATGACAGAAATCCTGTAACTGCTATTGACCACTTTTTGAATTCATATTCTATGTGGCGCAGGCATCTGAGGTCTTTTCCTCTTGATTATAAAACATAAAATCACAGTTGTGTGCAGAAACCTGTTTTTATATTGGGCTTAAACCTGGACTTACTGCAGCCATAATCAAAGCTTTCCTAGAGGGAACTTAGACGCCAGCAGTTAGACCTGTTTGAGTTGCGTCTAAGTTCCACAAAGGTGACCAAACTGATAAGAAGACCACTGGAGGATTTAAGGCATGACCCCCCCTCTTTTACTCCCCCAATAGTCACGACCCCCTCCCACCACCCAAAGAGCAAAAAAAACCAAACTCAAACCCATATGTTTCCCATCAGCTGATCGCAGCAGAGGAATCCTGGTGGCTCAGCTGATGGGGATTCCCCCTGCTAGGATCAACAGAGTCGTAGAGCCCTTTACCCATCCCCCTGAAATCCCCCTGACATCCCCTGATCTTCCCCGACATCCCCGGACATCCCCAGACCTTCCCCGACATCCCCTGACATCTCCGCCTCCCCCCACACCCTCCCAACATTCGTGGGCCCCCATCCCATATCCCCAGACCCTCCCGTACCTTTGGATGCAAAAACGGCAGAAGGGAATTCCACTCCCTCCTGTCTACAGGACTGCGTGCTACAAATGACGGGGCGTCCCCCCTCTCAATGCATCTTGGGATGCAGAGGGAGGGGCAAAAAGCCCAGATTGGTTCAAAATCTTCAGCAGGCCAGCTGAACCTGGCAGGGGGAATCCCTATCAGATGAGCTACCAGGAATCCCCTAATCTGACTAAGCTGATGGGGATTCCTTCTGCCACGATCAGACAAGGTAGTTGGTGGGTATGTCTACAAAACTTGCTTTTGTACATTTTTCATGTGGATGTTTTTATTTTTGAAAATGGGCAAAAAAGGTAGACGTCCTAAGGACCAAAACTTATACCTAGCTCATTTTCAAAAATAAAAGATAGATATTTGGCAGCTTTAAAAATGGACATTTTTTCTACTGGGTTTGTGGACATCTTGTACAAAATGTCTAACCTCAGACTTAGGCACACTTTCGATTATGCCCGTCCACATGTTAGAAGCCCTGCCAGTTGCCCATAAAATAGTCAATTCATCTGTAATGGGGGAGCAATTGTTTTTATAATAGGGCCAATCAGATGACGAAAGAGCCTATTCAGAAATGTGGTATTATTTCTGCTTTAAAGTAGTAAGAATAGTAGAAAACTAGAAGACAATTACTTTTTCTTCTTCTCTGTGATTGTTTCTACAGCAGGATGTCATGACTTTGTCCTAGCACTTTGAAAATGTTGTAAGTTGATATGGCCTATAGAATTTCTGCTAGCATCTGGACAATTTATTTTTTATTCTTTTATGTCAGCTCTACAGTAGATATTAAAGATCAAAGGCTTATCAGAATCTGAATGTTCACGTACAGTGATATTGTTTATGCTTAGGTTTTAAATGCTAGATCAATCCTAATGGCATATGTATCATATGTTTTAAAACTGTAAAGTTCCTGAAAAGAAGATTCCTAATACAGGCTTAATCCCAATAAATTCTGAGTTGGTAGAAGAGTATGCTGGAGATGTCTTGAAAGATCTGCTTTTAAGTAGGTAAGTCAGTTTTACTATTACATGTAAGAAAGCTTGATATTATGTGCAGGTATAGAGGTATGGGGCAATTTTGAGATGTCTTGTGAAGATGTTTTAAGGTACACTGTACCTTTGAGATATCCCTATGAAAATTGAATAGTATAGAACAGGTGCAAATGAAACTGTGGAAGGTGCATGTAGGGCTTTCAAAATGACATCACTGTGCATACTCTCCCTTGACTTTACTCCTTTTCTATGACAAGTAAAGAATTGGTATTTTTGCCTGTGTGTGTGTAGGGGGGGGGGGAAAGGGGGTTGCTTTGGCATTGTGAGGGAGTATCCACCAGTGGGAGTGGCAGTATCCGATACACTCCCTCATAGTGACTTTGTATCTTCCATTTCAAATTTTACCTCCTCAGAAGGTATTAACAATGGATGCATCCAACTTGGGATGGGGAGCCTTCATACCCAGGGAAAATGGTCAGCTCATGAAACAGAGCTTCACATCTATCTCCTGGAACTAAGAGCTCTAAAGGCTTTCAGAGATCGACTTCAGAATCAAATTATTCTCATTCAAACAGGCAATCAGATTGCAATGTTTTATGTGAACAAGCAGGGAGATATGGGTTCCTACCCCTTTTCATCAGAAGGCTATGGGGATGTGACAGTGGTCTCTCCTTCACAGGATGGTCCTTTATGCCACATACCTTGCAGGCAAGGACAACAGCTGACAGAAAAACTGAGTAGGGCTTTGCAACCTTACAAGTGGTCACTCAACATGGGTATAGCCCGAAAGATCTTCCTAGAGTAAGGCACCCCTCAGTGGCTCTTTTTGCCACTCATCTCAACAACAAAGTCCCCCAGTTCAGTTTCAGGCAGACTAGCATTGGATACCTTCTTTCTACATTGTGGGACAGGCCTTCTGTACACTTATCTTCCGATACCTCTTATTGAGAAGACCTTACTTAAATTCAAGCAAAATCGCAGAACTATGATCCTAAATTGTACCTTATTGACCAAGGTAGATCTGTTTCCCTCTTCTTCTGAACTTGTTCTATGAAGAACCGTGGAGATTGGACTGTTTTCCGAACCTCATCATGCAGAGGGATAACAACATAGTAGATGACGGCAGATAAAGACCCGAATGGTCCATCCAGTCTGCACAACCTGATACAATTTTAATTCTTAGCTATTTCTGGGCAAGAATCCAAAGCTCTGCCCGGTGCTGTGCTTAGGTTCCAACTACTAAAGTCTCCATCAAAGTTCACTCCAGCTCATCTATGCCATCCCAGCCATTGAAGCCCTCCCCAGCCCATTCCGAGCCCATCCTCTGCTACATCCCATCTCCAGTCTCTGCTCTCATGTCCTGGATGTTGAGAGCATAGAGTTTGAATCTCTAGGTCTCCTGAATCTTGCTTTCTTCCAGAAAAGACTCCATTAAGAAGTGTTACTCTTTCAGGTGGAAGAGGTTTGCCATCTGGTGTGACTGCAAGGTCCTAGATCTTTTCGCTTGCCCTACACAAAAACTGTACAGCCTCTAATTGTTCAATTCATGAGACTTTGTTACTGACTATTCCCCCTGTCAAACCTCCTACTGTATCATGGGATCTCAATGTGGTTCTTACCCAGCTGATGAAAGCTCCTTGTTGTAACCTGTGGTTACAAATAAATATATATTTTATAGCTGGCCTGGGATAGAAAAGACCTGACAGTTTTTAAAAGACTTAACTTTCTAGTATCCAGCAAATATAATGTTGTAAATGTGCAGGCATTTCCATAGACTGCCAATGCATGATGCTGATTGGCTGGAACAAGCCAGGAAGCTGGCTGTGTAGTGACAGTTAGGGTTAAGAAAAAAGCAACTAAGGATCTTGAAGAGAGAAAAGTTGTGAGTGAGTGCTCTGTGAGAGTAAGGGCTCCTTTTCCGAAGGTGCGTTAGGGCCTTAACGCACGGAATAGCGCGCGCTAAAATGCTGCACACGCTAGCTACTACCACCTCTTGAGCGCGCTAATCCGGTGCATGCGCTAAAAATGCTAGCGCACCTTCGTAAAAGGAGCCCAAAGACATTTACGGGTCCTTTTACTAAGGCGTGCTAGCTGTTTTAGCATGCGCTAAATATTAGTGTGCACTAAAACGGCTAGCGCACCTTAGCAAAAGAGGGGGTTAGTTAGAGAAAGTAGAATTTAAGTGAAAATAAAGTTGTATAAGAGAGATTGAGGTTTAGGTTCTTTAGACAGGGAAATATTTATTTTATGTAGAAAGGCATACAGTACTAGGTTACTGTGCATAGGCAGGCATATTTCATAGCTGCACACACTGTTAGGGAGATAGTTTCTCTCCTTTTTATTTATTTTAGCATAAGTTTAGGAAGAAGAACAAGTGAAAATATACAAGAAAGAAGGAGGAGCGGAAATTAAAGATGGAAGAAAAGCCAAGTGCACGAAGATTAAAGAGAGACTTTTTACAAAGACAGTACCTGTAAAACCTCCATACTAATTATTTGAATATACTTTTAATAAGCTTATTGAAATTTTTACTTCAGAATTGTAATTGGAAATAGGAATACTGGATCCAGTTAGTTGGGTAAATAGGATACAAATGTACACAAATTTATATTGGAAAAGTGTTTGTAAATATTTAACTCTAATTCCAAGGTAATTTTAAAGTTTTAAACTTCATGTTGAAATTCTTAAATTAGTTTTAAAGGGTTTTAAAATATTTTATTTGGACAAACTGCAATTAAAAAAAATCGTTTGCAATTTAAAAAGGAAAAAAAAACATATTTGTGCTATTTGTAACACTGAGTCTGATTCTCAATTAATTTCAAATTTCATCCCAGTCACATTATTCTTGACAAATAACTCAGTCAAGATTTGATTGGTGCATTTCTCTGTTCAGACCTCATCTGTATATTGTACATCTAGCCTGAGGTAACTTGGCTACACGACTACATTAAGGATAGAGGGCTAGATTCACTAAGCAAACCGATCGTGTACCGATCGGTTTGCGACCCCCTTAGCGACCCCGGCCTGATTCACTAACCTCTCCTGCGATCCGCTTCCAATCCGTGCATGCAAATGAGGAACTGCATGCAAAGAAGGTAGGGACGCGATTTACTAAACAAATTCCCCGATCCGACTGGGCTGGCCGATCAACCCAAAAAGCGACTGCTGGGGACCAGTTGAAAACGTCTTTTTGACTCTCCAGCTCCATTAAAAGCCCTGCTCTCTGCTGCCTCAAATCTCTCCTGCCCTTCTCTACACTGCGAGCCCGTGGTTTTAACCTGTGGGTTAAAGCGGGTTAAAACTACGGGCTCCCTGCCCGACTAAGAGGTTAAAAAGTTTTAAATGTTTTTAAAAAGTCGCAGTTTAGACGCTGCCCCCCATGCTGATGCTCCACAAAAGGCCCAGCCCACCTCCCTCCCTCCCTCCCTGCACCTTAAACTCTAGGCCGGCTGGCCAGGCCCGGCCCACCTCTGACCCGGCCAGAACCTAAAAGTTGGGAGCAAGAGGGGTGCTCAATCCCTCCTGTTCCGTAGGCCTCCCACCACCACAACCCCCAGCTGGGCCGGGCCTGGCCTGGCACACTTGTATCTCAAAGTTGGGAGCAGGAAGGGTTCTCAGTCCCTCCTGCTCCTTAGGCCTCCAGTGATGTCTTTGGGGAGCAGGAGGAACTGCAAACTCCTCTTGCTCCTGCCCCTCCTGATGACGCACTGCTAATGTGGGTCTTAGGCCCCATCCCATTGCATCATATGATGCACAGGGAGGAGCCTAAGGCTCTGATTAGCTCAGGCTCCTACCTTGGGAGGGGCCTGGGGTGCCTGAGCCAATCAGGGACTTCCTTAGGGCTGAGCCTAAGGAAGTCCCTGATTGGTCAAAGCAATAGCCAATCAGGGACTTCCTAAGGCTCAGCCCTAAGGAAGTCCCTGATTGACTCAGGTGCCCCTGGCCCCTCCCAAGGTAGGAGCCTGAGCCAATCAGGGCCTTAGGCTCCAGCCCATGCATCACATGTTGCGCAAGGGTGGGGCCTAAGGCCTCAGAGTCATTGCGGGAGGTATTGGAGCAGGAGGGGTTGAGCACCCCTCCTGCTCCATTAAAGGTATGGAGAGGGAGGGTGGATGGAAAGGGGGCCTGGAATGGGGAGGGGGTGTCTGGGGGGTGGCAGGAGGGAGTTGGCATCCCTCCTGCAGTTTGTTTTTTGGTGGGTGGGCCTGGCTCGGCCCGGCCCGGCAAGCCGGCTGGACTAGATTTTGCCTCAAGGAGGGAGGTGGGCTGGGCCCGGCCAGGCCAGGCCAGGCCAGGAGGGGTTTTTTTTTTTTTATTATTTTTTTGTTTTTTTTTTGAAATTTTAATATTTTATTCAACAAAATGAAAACAGTACACAGGCAGCATGCCAACAGCAAAAGTACATTGCCCATATAAAACAACATAACCCCCCCACCCCCAACCGAGTTATACAGCATAAGCCTGAAACAAAGGAAGATGAAAATGAGGATTGCTCAGAGAAGACCCCGCCAGGAGCCATAACGAGACCACTGACGATGAAACGTACCACAGGCATCATTATTTAAAGCAGTCAATTTAGACATCAAGTAAATTTGGTCAATCTTATTTAACAGTTCAGTACGAGAAGGCAAAGAAGCACGCTTCCAATATGTAGCCACAGTAAGTCTAGCCGCCGTAGCAACTAGGGCCACAAAATGATTCTGATCCACATCCAAACTCCCCGAAGGATAGTTAAGTAAAAATATTTCCATACGCAATAGAATGGGTAGGTGTAACACATCAATCATCAGTTGTTGAACCATCTTCCAAAAAGGTACAATCATAACACAATCCCACCAAATATGCCCAAAAGTGCCCAGACTCCCACAGTTACGCCAGCAGTGTCCATCTCCACAGTGATAGAAACGGTGCACCTTTTCTGGCGTAAGATACCACTGAAATAGCATCTTATACCCTTGCTCAACTAAGGGGGATGCTAAAGAAACTCTCAGCAATGTACCATAAAGGCGGTCCCATTGCTGATAATCAAAGGTCTTCCCCAACAAGATGTCCCAACGATGTTCGTATGTGCGAGCCTGTGGCCTAGTGTATAGAAGAGCTTTATAAAGACGTGAGATAAGGCCCACCCCAAATCCCATCCTAAAAACTTGAAGAAAAGCAGAGTCTGCCCCTTCCCACTCAGGGATCACCCTCTTCACCATAAAATCCCGAAGTTGGACATAGGCGAAAAAATCCGTTGAGGGGAGGTCATATATAGATTGCAAGGCAGCAAAGGGTACCAGATGTCCACCCACTATCAACTGACCCAGGACCCGAAGACCCTCCATTTCCCAACGCCGAAAAATCACAGTATCCCTAGCAGGCAGAAAATCAGGGGCAAATCTAATGGGAGTAGCATAAAAATAGCGCTGACGTGGGAACCAAGCCTGTCGAACCCGGCTCCACGCCTGCAAGGTACACGCCATCCCATAAGACGTCCCAGTCTGCAAATCCCGAAGGATATCAAAAGACAGCCAAGGCAATGCTGCCAGTGGGTAGGTTGGCTGTAGAGCCTGTTCCAGAGAAACCCAGCGCTGGGAGGGATATGCCCAATGAAACAGCCCTTGCAATTGGGATGCATAATAATATGTAGAAAAATCAGGGACACCCATTCCCCCATGTAACCTGTCCCAATACATACGTTCCCTCCGCACCCTAGGGGGCTTACGTGTCCAGATATAAGCAAAGGCCCGCCGTTGTAGCCTAAGCAAGAACCGCTTAGGAATTGAGAGAGGCAGGCAGGAAAACAGGTATAGAAAACGAGGCAGCACATTCATACGCAAAGCACTAATCCTACCCATCCAAGACAACCTCAATCCCTCCCATCGATCCAGATCAGCAAACACAGTTCGTAGCAACGGAGGGTAATTCAATTCAAAAAGGTCAGACAGTCTTCGAGATATACGCACACCAAGGTACTTAATGGATTTAGCCGCCCATCGAAACGAAAATTTAGCACGTAAGTCCGTTACCCACATGTCCGGAAGGGAAACATTAAGCAATTCAGACTTTTCAATGTTAATTTTAAAGCCAGCCACCACACCAAACATAGTCAAAACACGAAGCACCTCCGTCAAAGAATGATGTGGGCGGGTCAGGGTAAACAGAATATCATCAGCATACAGTAAAATCTTATGTTCTTCGTCACCCACCACAATCCCTTGAATATCAGCATTCGCACGTATAGCAGCTGCTAAAGGTTCCATAACCAACGCAAAAATCAGCGGTGATAAAGGGCACCCTTGCCTAGTTCCTCTACGAATCATAAAATTAGCAGTATATCTTCCATTAACCCTTAAACAAGCCTCCGGAGCAGCATATAATAAGGTCACCCAATGTAGAAAAGTACCCGAAATGCCCATCTTCTTTAAAGCTGCTAGCATAAACGGCCAATAAACCCTATCAAAGGCTTTTTCAGCGTCAACTGATAACAAGACAGCTGGAACAGAATCTTGATGGGCCACTCCAATAAGATCTAATACTCTTCGAATATTATCACCAGGTTGCCTCCCTGAAATAAAACCACATTGATCACCATGAACTAGGAAAGGCAAAAAACGTTGCAACCGGACTGCCAAAATACGGGTAAACAGCTTATAATCAACTCCTAACAACGAAATAGGGCGGTAGGACCCACAAAGGAGGGGATCTCTCCCGGGTTTAAGAAGAAGAGAGACCGCCGCCTGACGAAACGAATACGGCAAACAATCCCCCTCCAAAAAAGAATTAAACAATCTAGTCAAAGGAGCGACTATGTGGGCCTCCATTTTCTTATAAAACAGGGGCGAAAAACCATCAACACCCGGTGCTTTAGAAGCAGCTAAATGATGTATAGCCGCCACCACCTCAGCGGGTTGAATAGGGGAAGAGAGCCACTCCGCATCAACGTCCGCCAAACAAGGCAAGGTGACGTTAGATAGAAAAGCATCTATCTCCCCCTCCGTGGCTTCAATCTCTGGAGAGTACAGAGTCCGATAGAAGGATAAAAAAGCCTGATGAATGGCCACGTCATCTGCACAAAGCTGTCCCGACTCATTACGAATCCGAGTAATGGAATGTTGCGCCTGAGTTTGCTTGATCTGTGTAGCTAACAAGCGACCCGCCCTACCACCCCATTCAAAAAACCGTTGTTTCCGTCTCTGTAGGGCCCAAGCCATGCCCTCTAAATCAAGCTCCTGTAAATCCCTCCGGCACTCCGTCAGCGCTACACCCCCAGCCACCGACGGAGCTCTCTTATGAGCATTCTCCAAGCGTCGAAGGCGGGACACCAGCTCTAATCTACGAGCAACTCGACATTGGTTACGATACGACCCTCTCGAAATACAACAACCCCGAAGGGTGGCTTTAAAACTTTCCCATAGTATCGCAACATTAATGCCGGCCACGTCGTTAAAAACAAAAAACTCCTTAACATCAGCCTCTAACAAAGTCAAGGTACTGGGATCCTTCAACAAAGAATCATTCATACGCCACAAACGACGACCACCTCTAACCAGTCCAACCTGTAACTCCAAAGTTAAGGGAGCATGATCGGACCACACCCGGGGTTCAATACTGGAGGCCAGGGCACGAGGCAGAGCAACACGAGGCAGCATCCACATATCAATTCTAGTATACGAATCATGTTTTGATGAATAAAAGGTGTAATCCCGCGCGCCAGGGTGTAAATAACGCCACACATCTATCAAATCCTGCCGACGCAGAAAGCGCAGAAAAGCCCTTCTGTCGCTTCTAGCATAGCGGATGGAAGAATTGGAATTATCCTCCTGAGGATAGCAGGTAAGATTAAAGTCTCCACCAACAAGGAGAGTACCTTCTACATGGTCCAACAGCACACGTTCTAACAACGTAAAGAAGGCCCCCTGACCAACGTTTGGGGCATAGACATTCAGTAAACTATATAAGGTGCCATCCAACTCAGCCTTGACCAGAATGTAGCGGCCTTCAACATCTCGCACCACCTCTCTCAATACCACCTGAACACGCTTATGAATTAAAATACCCACCCCCTGAGTCTTTTTCCGGATCTTATTAGAGGAAAGGAAAACATGAGGATAGCTATTATGTGTAAGCAATTTCTCATAGTGAGATTGAAAATGGGTCTCCTGAATGAATCCAACAGCACTATTCAGGCGGCTCAATTCCTTAAATAACAAGCGTCGCTTTTGTGGAGAATTCAAACCATGTACATTATAAGACAGCAAAGTAAGTTTATCCATTTATACTAGAGAAGAAAAAGCACTTCATCACCAAATCCATACCATGTTTCAAAGCAGCCAAATCAACCAACCCCTGCAATCGCAACCTTAAGAAAAACAATATACAAACATACTCCCATACAACCACACATAAAAGCACTCGGTCACAACCCTTCCCAACACCAACACCCCCCCTCCCCCCAACCCCCCAACAACACCCCACATGGTCCAGCTACCAAAGCACCTGGTAACCACGGTACAGGAAGTGTAGAGAAACAGTTCACAAATGGACCCCCAGAACAAGCCCAATAAACAACCTTCGCGACAGAAGCCGCTCTGCAAAAAAAAAAAAAAAGAAGAAACATACACAGCACAAAAGGTCAGGAACACAGCCCACAAACACCAAAGTTCAAAGGGATGAAGACGTGGCCGCTTCCAAAGGGCGACGGGCTGTAGTCGACCTAGCCACTCTCTGCCATCCCAGCCCTCTTCCTGATTTGGGTATAGGTGACCTCTGAGGCAGTGGAGCCATTTCCGAAGCCGTCATCAAACCTGCTTCCACCAATCGAGACTGAACATCAGCCACAGATAATGCAGTGTAGTTCTTGCCAGCATGTGTAAAAGCCAGTCCAATAGGATAAATCCATCGATATCTAACACTGCGCTCCTGCAGTATACGGGTACAGTCTCTATATGTGCGACGGCGGGCCAGGGTTGCTGGAGCCACATCAGGATAGACATCAATGTCCGCTTCTTCCCATTTAACAGCTCCCCCAGAACGCCTCACCGCCCTAAGCACATGTTCCTTATCCATATACCGATGGAAACAGGCCACAACATCACGAGGGCGGTTCACATCACGAGGGCCAGGGATGCGGTGAGCCCTATCTAGCAATGGTTTTCCCACTTCCACAGGTAAGCCAGCAGTCGCTAGTGCCTGAATACAAATATGATCAATCACCTCCATACAGCGAGAGTCAGAAACAGTGTCTGGCACACCCCGAAAGCGAAGGTTGCACCGTCTGGAGCGATTCTCCAGATCCTCCAGCTTTAGGGTGCTCACATCAGCTTTTTCCTCCAGCGCTGCAATCCTGCCTCTCAACTGTGTCAGTTCAGAGCCATGTGCCTCCACTGCAACCTCTGTCTCTCCCACTCGATTCCCGATTTCACCCACCTCACGTTTTAGCTCAGCAACAACAGCATGGATATCAGCCCGAACCGCAGAGATTTCAGACTTCAGTTCCTGGAACCAGCCACGCATCTCCAGCTGTAAGGTCGGCAACGCTGCATCAGCAAGTGAGCCTTCCGCAGCTGCGGTCGGATCGGGCGCCATTTTAGAGCCATTTTTAGGAGGCCCATTCGGGATCGGTGAGGAGAACGCTTTGATGTCCGTTTGTTTTTTTCGCGTCGCCATCGAGAGGCAGTAAATCAGCTTTACAGACAAGCTGAAGGAAGTGGACAGTGCAGGCACGCAAAATCGCGCGAAGATAGCAGAAATCAGCACGGGGGTCCGCGGAGCTATCGCTCTAGGCTGCCATCAGCCACGATGACGTCACTTCCTCTCCGCCAGGAGGGGTTTAACAAGGCAGGAGGGAGTTGGCATCCCTCCTGCTTTTTGTGGGGCATCGACACGGGGGGAGCATCGACGTCATGCATATGAGCCTTGACTTTTTTTAACTTTTTTGTAGGCCAGGGAGCCTGTGGTTTTAACCTGCTTTAACCCGTGGGTTAAAACCATGGGGGAAGGGCAGGAGAGATTCGGGGCAGCAGAGAGTGGGCTGGCAGGAGAGATTTGGGGTGAGAGCGGGAGAGTCGGGGCAGGCAGATTTGGGGCAGAGCTTCGGGGCAGCAGAGAGCAGGCTGCAGGGCAAATTTTTTGTGGGGTTCGGGGCACTTGTTGGGAGGAGGGGTTTAAAACACGCAAAATATCTGCCCGATTAAAAAAAAAAAATTTAAAAAGCCGGCAGAAGCCCTGACAGCAGTGACAGGAGGCTGTTTCTCCTGTCACTACTGTCAGGGCTTTAGCGATCTATGCAGTTGGCTGGGGGGCGTGCCAACGATTGTCTCCATTTGCATGCAGGCTTTTAGTAAATTTTTCGGTTTGCATACAAACGGAAACGGATTGCACAAGGATTGGAAAGTAAGGCTGGTGTTACAGAACTACAGACTGAGGCTGGTTACATTGTGAGCCACTGGATTCCTGTCATTTGATGTAATTTCCTGTGGGTGGGTCACAGCAGAGACAAAGCCCCACCAGACAGAGAGTAGCCTTCAATTCTGCTTCTAGAACGGTAGGGATGAGGGAGACAGAGGTTGGATACACATAGGAAGGGGGTGGAGTAGAGAGACACCGGACCCTAATGGGAGAAAGAAGAGGAGATGAGAGGAGAGAAAGGGAAGGTGGAATTTCAGGCAGTCCCTACCATTCGGTGACCCATGGTATTTTGCCAGGCTCGCTCAATGGTAGCTACACCAATTGTGGTGCTGTGTTTTAAATTTCATCAAAACATTGTGTCTGAAAATGATCATTGATTGCAGCGTGTTTGTTTTATTTGCAGTGATCATTCAACACTGGCTTCAATGGTGCAACCAAAAGAATTTGATGAACTTTTACATTGGCATTCTAAAAAGCCTCTTAGTGATGACTATGACAGAACAAAATGTAATTATGAAGGTAAAACACTTAACTTTGAATGTCAGCTTTGAATGCCAAAGCCACAAAAAGGCATTATACAAATCCCTCCCCCCCTAAAGCTCTTTTTTTAGTTAAATAAAGCAACACAGCTAGTGAAGCTTTAGAAAATTGTATTGAATGGAGTCATGCAGCAATGTTTTTACAAGCTGCTTATGTTTGAAAGCGCATGAGGCATTTTTCTTGCGGTCCTAAACATAGTAAATGATGACAGATAAAGACCTGAACGGTCCATCCAGTCTGCCCATAAGTTATACCCTTAATAATTTATGGGTAGACTGGATAGACCGTTCAGGTCTTTATCTGCCATCATTTACTATGTTAGGACTGCAAGAAAATGTCCTAGCCATGTTGAGCACCAATTCTGGCAGATGTACTTTCCAAAAACTAACATATTCTAATCAGTTACTAAAAAATAAAGTTCCTTTTTCTGACTTTGTTGTCTGGCCATTTTAATTGTTTTAAATCATGTTGGTCAAAGGCTTTGGCTTCCACTTTCTTCTGTCTTCCCTTAGCTCTCTTGTTAGGCTCTCCTTGTTCAATTGGTATTTCTTCTCTCTCAGTGTTCATTCCTTATGTCTCTATCCACCCTGTCCAAAATCTCTTCTCTGTGTCACCGTCCCATCCTCCTGTCACATTGAGCATTTCCCATCCTCCTGTCACATTGAGCCATAGTACAGAACATCAGCACATACTAGGAATCTAATA
This sequence comes from Geotrypetes seraphini, assembly GCF_902459505.1. Taxonomy (NCBI): domain Eukaryota; kingdom Metazoa; phylum Chordata; class Amphibia; order Gymnophiona; family Dermophiidae; genus Geotrypetes; species Geotrypetes seraphini. Next base: position 177,415,915 of record NC_047084.1, on the reverse strand, counting down.
CCAATAAACATAGTACAGAGTTTTCAGGTTACAATTTGCCACAGTTACAGAGCAAGGTTTTTCAATACAAGTTTTATCCTAATTTGATATATACTAGGGATCTAATACCAATATATGTACATAATATACAGTTTACAAGATAAATTTGCAAGATTTATCAATATAAGTTTTTATCCTATGTGACACCGAGGATCTAGTATCAATATACATTAATATTTCTTTTGTGGTATGCGAGGTAGGCCTGCTAGGACTGGCCCTAGTATAAGGCCTATGCCTGGAGCAGTTAGTGCCCATTCTGCTCAAGCTAAAGAACAGTTTCCCTTTTCGCCTGCTATTTTCACTAAGGCCAGCAGAGGGAGCTTGGGGGGTTGAGCTACAGACTTCCCCTCCCCCTCACCTTCCCAAGTCTTGTGACCGGAAATGCTTTGCACCTGGGAAGGTTGGGCGGGGCTGCAAGTTCCTTAATCTCAGGTCTGAGCAGTTGGAAAGGCAAAGGGAGAATTGGAGAGGTGAACAGTCACAAGAAAAGTATTGGCAGCCTAGCTCAGGACTAAGAGCTCTGCAGGACCAACAAACCCCAGAATGCATGGAGATTGTTGAAGCTGGGACTGAGATGACTCCTGACCTCTCTGAAGTTTCACAAGCTATGGAGTTAGAATCAGAACCAGGCCCAGAGGTTCAATCAGATTATCAACCCATGAAAGTGTGTCTCTCTAAGGCAAGTACAAAATCTGCCTAAAAAGTATTTCAATTTCTTTTGCCTTGGACAGTGAACTGTTTTGGTTTATTTTTCTTTTGAGGATGTGTTTTTGCCCTGCTGAAACTGAAGCAGAGCAGCACAGAAGTGTGAGACTGTAAAACTGACATTTGTTAATCTTTTGTGTTACACTTTATCCAGCCAGTGTGGTAGGGGATTTAGCCCCACATTTTGAGGTGGGATAGAGGGCTCTATTTTGTAGCAGTATTACAACACGTGGAGCACACCACCTGGTCAGCTTAAGATATATTGCTGAGGAAGAGCAGTGCTGTGTCACTGAAGGTGATTTAAGGACACTTTCAAAAAGGAAGGGACTATTTTCTTCTTATCAGTTTTTTTTTATTTTTATTTTTGGAAAAACTTCAAACTAAAGATCATTAATGAATACAGGACACTTTTCATGTGGATTGAAAGACTGTATTGATATGATATTGAAATTGAGTTTTGTTTTTTTGAAAAGACTGGATAGTTTGGTGAAAAGTCCTGACAAATTATTTATGTTTTTGATTTCACTGTTTTGGCAACTCAAATAAATCCAGTCCTGGTTTTCATGAACAACTTACCTGACTTATGGGCAAAATCCTTATTCTAAACTAGTTTGCTTTTTCCCTTCCTTGTGGAGCCTTCCGCGGCTCACAAGGGAAAATTCTTGTCCCCGCAGTCCTGGACACTTTGCCCTGAGTGTGCGGGTTACACTTTATAATCTATTGGACTTAGGCAGGGGAGTTAGGTGAAGAGGTATGTTTTTATTGCTTTGCTGAATTTGAGTCCTTAAGGGATCTGATCTGCGGGGGCAGTTGATTCCAGTGGCTCAGTATGAAGTGGGAGTAGGAATGTCGTTTGGCGGTTTGCAGTTGAAGGGCATGACTAGGGAGCATTTTGAGTCGTATTCCATCCTGGGAGTGGAAGGGCCTGTTTGGCATGTATGGAGAAAGCTTAGTCGTTATGTAGCCTGGCGCCATATCGTTTAAGGTTTTGAACGCTAACATTAGGCCCTTGAAGACACAATGTTTGGCTACAATCAGTGAGCTGACAATAGAGTCTGAGAGATAGGGTCATGAGCATGGAGGTTTTTTAGAAGTCTGATTGCTGTGTTTTGTACATGCTAGAGAGGTTGTATGTTCTTCGCTGCGAGACTGTTGAATAGGGCGTTGAAGTAGTCCATGTGGGAGAGGACTAAGGCATAGAGTAGTTGGGTGAAGTCAGACTCCGAAAATTAGTTCCTTATTTTTCTTAGTTGTCACAGGTAGTAAAATGAGGAAGATACCACCTGAGAAATATGGTTGGAAAGTGATAGGTTGGAGTCAATGAGTATTCCCTAGGTTGCATACTTGGTCCTTCACAGTTATGGTAGTCGAGTCCCAGCATAGTGAGGGATGGGCATGGTTCTAATGTTCTTTGCGGATCCAAAGGAGTTCTGTTTTGGAGGTGTTTAGTTGTAATTTGTTGACGGACATTCAGTTTTTAATTTCCGAGAGGCATTTTAGAAGTTTTGGGAACTGGGCATCAAGGGTTTCTCCTAACAATAGGTATAGTTGGACGTCATCCGTGAAGGAGTGAATCTATATTTGGTATTTGCGGGCTGTGTCTAGAACTGGTCTAATGTAAAGATTGAATAATAGGGGGGATAATAGAGCTCCCTGTGGAACACCATATTTGATCAGTTTTGGTTTCGATAGCACATCGTTGAGCAGTGTACTTTGGGAATTATTATTCAGGAAGGAGGTGAACCATCATAGCACAGTGTCTCGGATTCCAATTTCAGAGAGCCACACAGTGAGGAGAGGATGGTCAATAATGTTGAATGCTATGCTGAGATCCAGCAGCACCAAAAGAATATCATTACTCTTATCCATGAGTTTCCAGCAGTCATCAATAATGTTGAGAAGGATGGTTTCAGTACAGTGGCATTTCCTGAATCCTGAGTGGAAGGAGGATAGGACTCTTTGTTTGTTTGTTGATAAAGGAGTGTAATTGGTTTAACACTGTTTTTTTCCAGGATCTTGGAGACAGGTCTAAAGTTGCTGAGCACTTTAGGGTCAAGTATGGGTTTTTTTCAAGATCAGTCTGATGACTGTTGACTTCGAGTTTGTGGGCGCTATGCCTGTTTGTATAAAGGTGTTGATCGGATGGAGTCTACAAAGGCATCTTTCACAGCCACTAGGAGGCATGGCATAAGACATTAACTATTTTTTCTGAGGCCCTCCAAGTACCTACAAATCCAAAATGTGGCCCTGCAAAGGGTTTGAGTTTGAGACCACTGCTGTAGACCTACTCTACCTCCTCTCCCACTCCAGTTGTTAACCTTTGTAATTCTACTAACTGCCGTTCCTGCTTTTGTTATAGCCCTTTGTCTTCGATCAACTTTACCTCTTCTGTAAACCTCTTATGTTGTAGTTCAGTTCTACTTCTTTTGTAAACCACATAGAACCAAAAGGCTTATGCAATATAAATAAAAAAAAACAAACAAACTTATTTAATGGCCAGAAATTGATAGTACTATATTTTTTGTTGCCTTTTTTTATAGGGAGGATAACTGATCCTAAGAAACTCAAAGAAAAACAGAAGTTGCAACGCTTTCAACACTTTTATGGACAAACCCTGGAAGGCAACATTTCAAAGACAATTGTAACCCAAGTGGATAAGCCATTAAAATCTGAAGTGCATGACAAAAAGAGTAAATCTTCAAGTGTAAGTTCATTACATTTTATTTTTGTTTTGTTTCTTTAAAACTGAATTTATAATATACAATACAAGAACTTATATTCCACTACACTGCCAAGTAGGCTTAGTGCAAATTACGATAAAAATAAGGAAAGAGGTTTTTTTTCCAAAAGGCCAAGATAAATGGACAATAGAATAATAAATGATCTAGAGTCCCTGCTTCAAGATTACAATGCCAACATCTATTAGACTTAGAGCTATCTAACTTTTGTAAACAAACTGGGGTCCAGAATGCTCTAGGTAAAAGAAAAAACCAAGTTTGTCTCATAGATGCAGACACTGTGCATCTCATCCTTCAAGTCCAAATTCGTGACCATTGAGATGCAGAAATTTGATGCTTAATCTCAATGCTCCAAATGTCCCTAAGACCAGTTTTTGGTTTCTTATTTAAAAATCCAGCTATCAATTTATACCACTGTGCAGCCTGGTGTCCCAAGAAGTCAACCTGAAAGCATAAGAATTCCAAACTATATTAATTGTTAAGATTTTTCCATTCAGGGAACCCCGCCTAAATAGCCTGCTTCAGTTGCAACCATCTAAAACTTTGTAATTTATTAAGACCAAATTTATGTTGCAACTGTGAAAAATCAAGCAGTTTACCATTAGAAATAACATCATCCAAAATACGTATACCTGCTGTCATCCAATCCTTCCAGATGACCTTAAATCCACCAATTTGAATCTTGGAGTTTAGTCATATAGTCTGATTTGTTGATTTATGTATTGGAATAGGTGTTAAATTACTGACATATCGTAAGGTTTTCCATGTATCTACTAATATTCTGTTTTCTTTATATAATCTAGGCATTTTGATACTGAGAACATGGCATAATCGCAGAGGAAACATGAGTCGCCATTCCAACCACAACCAATCTGGGATATTTTTGATGAGCTCTGGGAGGACCCAATACATACCCTGGTGCAAAATATAGGCTTGATAATACCTAAAAAAATTGGGCCAAATAAAAAAAAGGGGCCAAATAAATTGTTTATTGGAAAACCTGGTTGCATTATCGTATAATACTGTATTATTTGGCAAGTCAATGAGGGCTAAGAGCCAAATATCATCTAAGAATAATAGGCTTCTACTTATTATGACAGGGGTTGCCATACAACAAATTATGAGTAATTGGAAAAATTGGAAGAGACTTAACTACAGTTTTTGGTGGAATTCGTTGTGTCACATATATAAAATGGAAAAAACAATAGCCACACAGAAAGAGAATTTTAATAAATTTCAAGATGTTTGGGGGCCATTAACAAATTATTGTAATGAATAAATTTCATTTTTCCCTTAATATTATAAGTTCATGATAAGGGGAGGGGGGAAGTTTATGATCTTTTATTAATGGTAAGGAAGGTAGGAAAGTATTTATAAATGGTATATGTGTTTAATACATGATATGAAAGGGTTGGGGGGAGGGAGATATACTTTATAATTTGATTTATTGCTGAATATTAAGGGGGTAATAATAAAAAAAAAACTGTCTAAAAAGTGTCCTAAATGGCTACTTGGACGATCAAAAAGCATGATCGTCCAAGTACCCATAACCAAAGCTGGTTTTTAGACGTATCTAAAAACAGCTTAGGCCTTTCCCCTGCCACTAAACGCACAGAGAGAAAAGAGGTGTGTTTAGAAGAGGGGAAAGGGCGGGCAGTGGGCGGGAGGTGGGCCAACCTACACCTAGGCGTACAACAGGTATAACTAAAACATTAACAGGTTGCCTAGTTGGCACTTAGAACTTTTTGACTTAGACGTAGTCAAACCAGGTCTAAGTGCCGAAAAAGGCGCCGCTGAGCTGAAGGCTGCCCTATCTCTCCTGCCATGGGTCGCAGCAGTTCCGGTAGAGGAGTGATGGCTTCGCGGTAGGGGAGATGAGGCATCTCTCCTGCCGCGATCCATCACCCTCTCCCCTCCCGATTAACATTGGGCCAGGAGAGAGCCCAAGCTCTCCTGGCCCCAGCAACCACACACCCCCTTCCCCCCCGCGACTGGCTTGGGCCAGGAGGGAGCCCAAGCCCTCCTGGCCCCGGCGACCACCCCCCCCCCCGTGACTGGCTTGGGCCAGGAGGGAGCCCAAGCCCTCCTGGCCCCGGCGACCCCCTACCTCCAGCCCCCACTACAATACGGGCAGGAGGGATCCCAGGCCCTCCTGCCCTCGACGGAACCCCCCTCTCCCCACTTTCCCTGCTTCTGCATTGAACGTTTAAGGACTTAGGCCAAAAGGGGACTTAGACGCTTTTTTTGATTATGCCCCTCTAAGTGTTTTATCTAAGTTCAAATGATTGTACTTGTTGATGCACTTATTGTAAGTTTTAAAAATGAATAAAGATTTTTTTTTTAAAAAAAGGAAAGAGAGCCACGATATCCCTGATTACAATATAAATCAAACTAACAGAAAAAAATCTATAAAATTAACAGAATACCAGAGATATCTACTTAAATACAGTGGTGTAGAAGGGGAGGGTCAGGGAGGGGGTGGACTGCCTCAGGCACTGTCTTGGTGGAGGCACCAGCACCTGTGCCCCCCATGCCACGCTTGCACGCATCTCTTCTTATCCCCCCCCCCCCCAAGGTACCTTTTACCAGTGTGGGCAACTTCTCCGGCCTGCTGCTTGCATTTGCCTGGCTCCCTCTGAAATCACTTCTGGGTTGCAGTGCTATTATATCCACCTGAAACAGGGAAACAGATGATAATCATGAAGCAAACTTTATTGAAGAGGATTTACTTTGACCCCAAACAAAACCTTTTAGTTGCAAATACATCTTAAAAAGAGGCATATCTGAACATGTCCTGGTGACCGTTTGGGTGGTAGCTAGTGCCGCTCGATTCAGGAAAAAAAATTTCGATTCGATTCAGCCTATTGAATCAATTTTTCGATTCAATTCGATTTTCCTGCCCAATTGGGTGTTTTTTTAAAACATCCTGGTGGGTTTATTTTATAGCCTCTTCATCCCTTTTATAGCTTCTTCACCCCCTTTGCCCTCTCCTAACCACACTGGCGCCGTGGTGTAAACAAAATAAACAAACAAAAAAGACTCTTCCTCTCTCTGTTAAATCCTAGCTCACGTTTGCGGTCTAACACCAGCTCTAGCAGGATACATGTTTCAAATCTGACATATTGTAATCACAAAACAGAAAATAAAATTATTTTTTCTACCTTTTCTTGTCTGGTCATTATTCAAATCTTGTTGGTCCCAAGCTCTGATTTTCTTCTGATAACTTGCTTACCAGGGTCTCCTTCTTTCTTCTTTCTTTGTGCTAACCATCCATCTTCCATCTCTGTCCTCCCCTTCCGTTTTCCTTCCCTCTCCCGGGGGTCTGGCATCTTTCCTTTTTTTTGTCTCCATCCACAGATCCATCTTTTCTCAACTACTCTTTCATCCAGCATCTCTCCCTTTCTGTTTCTTTCATCCCTAAATCCCATTGTCCACCATCTTCCTCCCTCTCCTCTGTTTTTAGACCCATTATTTCTTTCCCCCATCTCTCTCCCTCTCCTCTGTTTTTAGACCCATTATTTATTTTCCCCAAAGTCCGACCTATGCACGTCTCTTTGAACCCCCCCTTCCCTCTCTCCCTCTGTGTACTTCTACACCAGGGCACCCTCCCATGAACGTCTGCACCCCCCTGAAGGCCTACACCCAACCCCTGAAGGCCTGCATGTTCCCATCCCTGAAGGCCAGCCTGTCCCCCTGAAGGCCTACAACCCACCCCTGAAGGCCAGCCTGTCCCCACGAATGCCTACACCCCACCCCTGAAGGCCTGCATGTCCCCACCGAAGGCCTACACCCCACCCCTGAAGGCCAGCCTGTCCCCCCCCTGAATGCATACACCCCACCCCTAAAGGCCTGCATGTCCACCCTGAAGGCCTACACCCCACCCCTGAAGGCCAGCCTGTCCCCCCTGAATGCGTACACCCCACCCCTAAAGGCCTGCATGTCCACCCTGAAGGCCTACACCCCTCCCCTGAAGGCCAGTCTGTCCCCCCGAAGACCTGCACCCCCCTGAAGGCCTGCCTGTCCCTTCTGAAGGCCTGTACCCCCCTGGAAAGCTGCACACACCCCGAAGGCATGTACCACCCCCCCGGAAGGACTACACCCCCCTCCCCCCAGAAGGCCTGCGTGTTCAATTTACCTAAATTCAGCAGCCTGCATAAGATTGCTGGCTCTAGCGATCTTTGCAAGCTGCCATACGTCGTCCAAGTTGTCTTCTCATTGCCGCGGTCTTGCCCCTTTGCTGACATCAAAGAAGAGGCGGGACCGCAGAAGAGAGAATACAACTCGGACGATGTATGGCAGCTTGCAAAGATCGCTAAAGCCAGGCTGCTGAATTTAGGTAAATTGATGTGGAGAAGCTGGACACTAGCGGGGAAGCCACTTCCCGAATGACCCTCCCCACTCGCCCTCTAAAGCAGGAGCGGCAGGCCAGCAAGAGGCTCCTGCTTTAGGGGCAAGGGGGGAGGGTCAGTCAAAGAATCGGGAGGCCGATTTTTTGGTGAATCGATTAGAATCAATTTATCTGAAGTGAATCGGTGAATCGAATCGTGAATCGGGCAGCACTAGTGGTAGCTGTTCTGTTATCATGGTGAGGGCTTAAAGGAAATGATGTGGCAAATAACACGTGATAGGAACAAGCACTTATAGACTGTAGAAAGACTAGGTGATCATAAGCTGTGTTAAACCAAGTAGCTAGTGTGGAAAAAAGGCTCTCTTTCACAGCTATTTAAAAAAAAAAAAAATGACTGCTACAGGAATCAGTCTAATAAAACAGAGAATAGAAAAATGTTGAAGAGTATTTGCTATGGCCCAAAAAGCAACAGGAAGCTTTGGGGGGCATAAACCCTCTACTTTAAGCAGCTAAAAAGCATAATAAAACAATCAGCAGAAAAGATGTAGCCAGATGGGTTCCAGGCCAAGTGTGTATAATTTAAACAGACCTGCTAGGGTCCATTATAAAAGAAACAAGACAATCTTGTCAGACATAGATACACAATGACAAGCTGATTTACGGTAGTTGATATATCTGCCTTGACCCATTACAACAACAGTTAAAATACATCTTAGTGGTTGTAGATATCCTGTTAAAATATGCATACACACAGAACACAGATACACCCTCACCCAGTATGGAATAAGTAATCACAAACTAAAAATAGAAATATGTATAGCGCAGTGATTAGAGCTACAGTCTCAGCCCCCTGAGATTGTGGGTTCAATCCCATGCTGCTCCTTGTGACCCTGGGTAAGTCACTTAATCCCCCCATTGCCCCAGGTACATTAGATAGATTGTGAACTCACCAGGACAGTCAGGGAAAAATGCTTGAGTATCTGAATAAATTCATGTAAACTGTTCTGAGCTCCATTGGGAGAACGGTATTGAAAATTGAATAAATAAATAAAAATAAATAAATAATGCTAAACTGAATTGCTAAGAAGCCAGACTGCATACAATGCAACACCACTGAAATAGAAACAGTGACATATGTCCCCTAATTCTGTGCAAAATGTAAGGATAATAAATATAAAGTTGAAAAAACTGAGAAATAACAATTGCCACGTTACAGATTATCAAATAGAAATAAAATATGAAAATACCATTTTATTAGAATAATCCATTGTTCAATTAGAATTCAAAGGCCAAAAACTCCTTCCTCAGGTCAGTACAGTATACTGCTGTTTCGGTATCCTGTTCTGACCTAAAGAAGGGATTTTGGCAATACTACTTTATTTAAATAAATAAATAAATCTTTTTATTACCTTTTGTTGTTACTAGGTTTCTGCTTGCTTTATCTTCACTCTCTTCTTTCCATCTAGCATCTTTCTCCCTTCCATTCAGCATTTGTCCTCCTTTCTCTGCCCCTTCCATCCACTGTCTGCCCTTTCTCCCTTCCATCCGATGTCTGCCCTCTTCCCCTTCCATGCAGTGTCTGCCCTTTCCCCATTCCATATGGCATTTTCCTAGTTTTGTTGCCCCTTCCATAACCTGTCTATCCCATGCCACTTCTCTCCTTTATACATGATTCATTTCAGCTTCACCCCCTCTCCATTTTTCTATATCTCCACCCATCTCCCATGCTCTGGCATCACTCTCTTCTCCTTTCCTTCCTTCCTTCCCAGCCTACCTCATCACACACCATGGTCTGGCATCGCTGTCTCCTTCCCTTCCTTCCCCCATGCCCTAGTATCTCTCTCTTCCTCTTCCTCTCCATCCTCCCCCTCCATTGCTATGGCATCTGTTCTCCTTCTTTTCTCTCCCTCCCTCTTTTCCCCCTGGTCTGGTATTTATGTCTCATTCCATTCCCTACCATCTCCATGCCCTGGCATCTCTCTCCTCCCCTTACATCTCTCCCCTCCTTCCCCCTCCATACTCTGGTATTTTCTCTCCTTCCTTCCCTCCCCCCTCCCTCCATTCCCCATAGTCTGGCATTTCTCCTCTCTATTCCCTTCCCTGATCTTCCTTCTCCCTGCCTCCCTCCCCCCCGACAACTGGAGGCTTTCTTCATTAACCCTCCCTCCCCCACCCAATCAGGTGCTGCATTTGGAAGTGGCAGTCTTCACAATTCGCTTCGCTTTCTGGCATTGGATCTTCCTCTCTGCTGGTCCCGCCTAGAAACATAGAAAGATGATGGCAGAAAAGGGCTATATCCCATCAAGTCTGCCCACTCTACTGACCCACCCCAATAAGTCTGAATGCTAATGACCCAGTTCCTTAACTCGACCTTCGTAGGGATCCCACGTAGATGTCCCATTTATTCTTGAAGTCAAGCACGCTGGTGGCCTCGACCACCTGCACCGGAAGCTTGTTCCAGTGATCTACCACTCTTTCCGTGAAGAAATACTTCCTCATATCACTACTAAATTTCCCCCTCTAAGTTTAAGTGGATGCCCTCTTGTGGCCGAGGGTCCTTTGAGAAAAAGGATGTCATCTTCCACCTCGACACGTCCTGTGATGTATTTAAATGTCTCAATCATGTCCCCCCTCTCCCTGCGTTCTTCTAGAGTGTAGAGCTGCAATCTGTTCAGTCTCTCTTCGTACGAGAGACCCTTGAGCCCCGAGATCATCCTAGTGGCCATCCGCTGAACCGACTCGACTCTAAGCACGTCTTTACGGTAATGTGGCCTCCAGAATTGCACACAGTAATTCTGGAGGCCTACTTCCTGCTTCCGCAAAGGCAGGACCCAACAGAGAGGAAGGTCTGACGCCGGCAGAGCAGCGAGTTGTGAAGGAGAAGAAGTTCCTGGAATATTACACTGGCCCTGAGAGCATCCCCTTATGGACTACACCTGGGGTAGACTGCCTTCTTCCTCCTTTGGGGGCAAACACCATTATTAAAACCTGGGGAAATTCACTGCTTATTCCCTAAGTATCATGGAAACTTGTTATTTTCTCAGATCCTGCCAGGTACTTTACCCAACATATATTACCTTAAAAATTCTATGTCATCGCTTATTCTATTCCTTCAAATTTTGAATGTAATTTTTGTTTTAGTTTGGATGTAATCTACCTTGAACCGCAAGGTAATGGCGGAATATAAATCACTAATGTAATGTAATGTACTTGTGTCCTGGATTAGACTGGAAAGAGGATGCTGGGCTAGATGGACCTTTGGTCTGATGCATTATGGCAATTCTTATGTTCTTGTGTTTTCCTTTTTCTAGAAAAAGAAAGCCGTTATTATTGAAATTAACCAGAAGTATCAGAAAGCCAAAGAGGACCAAAAGCAATTAGAAAAATGGAATGGATTGTCAGAATCAATTAAGAAGGAGATTAAAGAGAATTATATTTCTGGAATAAAAAGACTGGATGATTTTCTCAGAACCTGTTCCAGTAATTCTGTTAAGTTGTTTGCAGAGATGGCAGGTCTAGATACCTGCTTTGAAGTGTGGCTACAGCATTGCAAGAGTCAAGGTATTGAATGATATCATATTACCTCTAGAAGAAACAAAGTAAAAACCTTCTATTACATACAGTATATATTGCAATTTTTTTCCAATTCTTTATTATTTTCAAAACTTACAGTAAGTGTAACATAAATGCCACATTTTATACATCAATGACACACTTAATATTCCATTAATATCCATTTCAGAATTAGTCCCTCCCCCTCCTTAACAATCACAATGCCCATCAAATAAAATTTCTATAATGAACCCCAATATATCTAAATTCATTAATCTATCAGACCCCCAACCTCCCCCCTCCCGGATGTGCATGTTACAGTATTTTGCTAATGGCTCCCAAGTCTCCTGAAATTTCTTAAAATTCCCTTTCTGAATGGCTAATATTCTTTCCATTTTATACATATGACAATGAATTCCACCAAAAACTATAATTAAGCCTCGTCCAATTCTTCCAATTGCTCGTAATTTGTTGTCATTATTAATAAAAGCCTGTTGTTCTTAGATGATATTTGACTTTTAGCTCTCATTGACATGCCAAAAAGCACAGTATCATAGGATAATGCCACTGGATTTTCCAACAAACAATTTATTTGGCCCCATATTGATTTCCAAAAAGCCAAAATAAATGGACAATAGAAAAATAAATGATCTAAAGTCCCTGCTTTGAGATGACAATGCCAACATTTATTAGACTTAGAGCTATCTAACTTTTGTAACCAAACAGGGGTCCATAATGCTCTATGTAACAGAAAAAAACAAGTTTGTCTCATAGATGCTGACATTGTACATCTCAACCTCCAAGTCCAGATTCGTGGCCATTGAGATGCAGGAATATGGTGCTTAATCTCAATACTCCAAATGTCCCTAAGACCAGTTTTTGTTTTCTTATTTATAAATCCAACTAACAATTTATACCACTGTGCGGCCTGGTGTCCCAGGAAGTCTACCTGAAAGCATAAGAATTCCAAACTATATTGATTATTTAAATTTTTCCATTCAGGGAACCCTACCTGAATGGCCTGCTTCAGTTGCAACCATCTATAACAGTGATTTATTAAGTCCAAATTTATGTTGCAACTGTAAAATGTCAAGCAGCTTACCATTAGATATAACATGCTCTAAAGTATGAATTCCTGCTATTATCCAATGCTTACAGATGACTTTAAATCCGCCAATTTGAATCTTGGAGTTTAGCCAAATAGTTTGATTTGTTGATTTGTGAATTGGAATGTGTGTTCAATTACTGACATATCGTAAGGTTTTCCATGTATCTACTAGTATTGTTTTCTTTATATAATCTAGGCATTTTGATATTGAGAATCGCAGAGGAAACATGAGTCGCCATTCCAACCATAACCAATCTAAGATATTTTCGATGAGCTCTGGGAGGACCCAATATATACCTTGACACAAAATATAGTATATCATCTGCATATGCAGAGACCTTATATTCCCGATCTGAATAAGGAATACCCTGTATCTCCTTTGTTTGCTGAATAGCTAATAGCAAGGGTTCTAATACAATATCAAAAAGCAAAGGAGACAAGGGACATCCCTGTCTAACTTCCCTTCGCAAACTAAAACATTCAGAGAGATTATTATTAATATACAGTCTAACAAAAGGGGAACTATACAAGGATTGAATCATTTGTATAAATCCTGAACCTATTCCAAACCTATCCATTGCTTGATACATGAAGGTCCATTCCACCCGATCAAAAGATTTTTCTGCATCTAAGGATACAGAGAAGGCTGGATCTTTCATGGCTTTTGTTAAAATTAACATATGAAAAGCCAGTCTGGTGTTGTTGGAGGAATGTCTCTGAGCAACAGATCCTGTTTGGTGCATACCAATAATAAAAGGGAGAGCCTTAGCCAAGCGCAAGGCCAATGTCTTAGCTAGAAGTTTAGCATCTACATTGATTAAAGAAATAGGCCTGTAATTTGAAACCAATGTGGGATCTTTATTTGGCTTTGGCAAGACTATAGTAAGAGATTCAGCCATAGTACCTGTAATGCAACCATTATTCAGTTAGATTTGATATAAGTTTAATAAATGAACTAAAAGGGCATTTTTAAATTTTTTATAAAACTACTGTGAAACCATCTCCACCTGGAGCGGATCCAGCTCTAAGGGACTTCAATGCTGACTGCAACTCTTTTAATGATATAGGCACCTCTAAGCTTCTTTTTATATGATCAGGAATTCTTGGACTATTAATTAATTTTAAAAACTCTAAACCCTCTTTTTCTTTATCTGAATAAGGCTCGGAAGAATATAAAGCTTTATAAAAATTTAAGAATTGCTTTAAAATAGGACCAATTTGAGAATGAGTATCACCATTTTCATTTTTTATTGCAATAATTTTTATCCTTCTTTTCTTTGCTTTAAGATAATTTGCCAATAATCTTCCTGCCTTATTTGAGCTTCCTTAACCCTTTCAGGACCATAAGGATCGTAGGCCAATTTTTGTGGTTTTGACGACATTTTTATGGTAAAAAGGGCTTGCAGATGCCAAAAAATTGATTTTTTTTTGTGAAATATCATTTTTTTTTTTTTTTTAAATCACACTTCTGGCTTATGGACAGTGTGGCAAGTGAATCTTCTCGTCAATCTGGCAACGACGCTAATGAATGAATGTCGGAACCAGTTTGTTTACATAAAGGCAGTATCCTATGGAATCCGTACATATCAAATTTAGAACTGTAGACTATCCCAATCAAAATTTATAGGATTTTAAAGTTATGGGACAAATATGTCCCTTGGTCCTGAAAGGGTTAATACATGGTCTGTTGAGAAAACAAATCTTTCCTTACAAATTGTGAGGAAATCTCATTATATTTACATTTTACTTTTAAAAGAGCCTGTAGAGTAGATTGTTCCCATTTTTCAACCAATTTTGACTCTCAACCTTAATTTCCTGTTCCAAATTAAAAATTGTTTTTTAAGCTGCTTCCTAACATATGCTGAATATGAAATAATTTGACCTCTCATGATGGCCTTAAAAGCATCCCATAAAGTTACCACTGAGATTTCTTTTGAATCCTTAAAGTGGAAAAATTCATTCATTTTTAGCTGAAATTCTTCAAGAAAATTTGAATCCTCTAACAATGTATTATCGAATCTCCACAATGATCACCAAGTTTAAATTCAATCCACACCCCTCCATGATCTGACAAAATAATTGGATCTATGGAAGCTTGTGTTACTTGCTGACTTAATTGACTTGAAGTGAAAATATAATCTATTCTTGAAAAGGATTTATGAACCTGAGAACAAAAAGAAAATTCCCGTTCATTAAAATGAAGTACCCGCCATATATCTTTTAAATCACAAGATTGTACCAAATTATCTAATCCTAATGATTTCATAATTTTACTAGGTTTTTTATCCATCAAAGGATCCATAACAACATTAAAATCCCCCGCCACCACTAAATTAGAAGTGGCCAATGGTAGTATCAACTGTTGCAGAGTTTTGAAAAATTCACTTTGTTTCGAATTTGGGGCATATACATTAAATAGCGCCAATATAGTATTTCCCATGCTCATTTCTACATGTACCCATCTTCCTAAGGGATCTGAATCCATCATTTTAAAAGTAGCTGAACATTTTTTTATTCACCAAAATGGCTACCCCTGCCTTCTTCCCTATTGCCGGGGCAAAAAAGCAATGCTTTATCCAGCCATCTTCCAATTTCTTAGCTTCTATGGCCGTTAAGTGTGTCTCTTGAATATAGTAAATATCTGCATTTTGTTGTTTCAGAAAGGAAAGTTTTTTTTTCTTTATTGGATGATTGAGGCCATTAACATTTAACAAAAAAAATTTCAACTCCATTTTAACATTGTAGTAAAAAGGGACTGAAAGAGATGCCACAAATCATCAAATGAATCATATTTCCAATGCATCCCAAAATTTTCTATTACATCAATGAGATTATTTTCCCCTCGCACATCCAAACCCATATTTAAGAAAAACCCCTCCCTCTTCCCTCCCCCTCCTTCCAAATAAAATGACTGCCTTGGAGCCCACATAGGATTAGCAATCACTACTATCCCTCCCCCAGGCAACTTATATCTCTTCCTTCCCCTATCAAGACTTTAAAACAATAAACTTATAATTTAATATCGTAATATAAATTTTTCCTCAATACCAACCCATAGGATATATATATTGCAAATTTAAAATGAGTATTTGAAATCTGTTGCATTTTTCAATAATAATAATAAAAAAAAAGACAAAAGCAGTTTAGCACCAAATTTGGGGGTCCTTTTACTAAGGCGCGCTAACCGATTTAGTGCATGCTAACTGATTTAGCATGTGCGAAAAGCTAAGGCGCCCATAGATTATAATGGGCGCCTTAGCATTTAGTGTACGCTAATCTTTAACATGCACTAAATCAATTAGCACGAGCTAAATCAGTTAGCGTACATTAAATTGTTTAGCGAACCTTAGTAAAAGGACCCCAAAGTTCTTTGAAAAAGGAAGTTTGAATTTGAAGAAAAAAAATACTCCTGTTCAGCTCATGTTCAGCTTTACCCTAATCACTTTACCCTTCACTCACAACTTCAGGTGCAGTTTTTTATATACATGGGCCTATTTACTAAAGCATGGAAAGATTTTGCAATTCACAACAAAGTCTGGAGAGAAACCCCATGAATCAAAAATCACAGAAAAAGTAATACAGTTGAGCAGCAGACTTCCAAGCAGGAACAAAAGATTCCACAGAGAAAAGGTTATTTGTTCAATTTAGACAGATCCAATATGGCACCACATTGTGGCACCAAAAAGCAAGTTTTTTAAGAGTCAATATACTGTAAAAGAAAGTCAAAGATCAGTAATATCAACTATAGGTCTTCTAGCAAAGAATTGCCTCGAGTGTGAACAAAAACCTCTACAAGTTTGACCGTATAGTTCAGGCCACATAATGCTGTAGCTCCAGCTGTTAAGAGTTAACTGGCGCCCTCCAAAACTCACCCAAAACCTACTGTACCTACATAAAGATGATACCTGAAGGCATGAGGGCTATTGTTGTGGTGTACAAGTTGGTGCAGTAAGTTTTGGAGGGCTCACCATACAATATAAGCAGTTATGGTGAGATATGTATCTGGGAATTTTTAACATAGGGAGACAAGGAGTGGGCTTCCCTCCTGACGATTTTGCAGCGGAAGGTGCAGAGGTATCGGGTGATGTAGGGGGAGGTGTTCCGTAATGTTGGGGTTGTCAGGTCAATCCGCTGACTGGGAATTTTGCTCAGAGGAAAGAAAGGTGGGTAGTGGAATGCCTCAGAGGCTGATTCTGTTAAATATTTTTGTGAGTGAGATCATTCACGTGCTTGAGTGCGCCTATTGTATAAATTTTGTGTTTGCATCTGGGGCCAGATTCTTTAAGAGATACCTAAAGTTAAGCGCCTAACTTAATTGGCAAAACAGTCTAAATAGCTTCAATTATGAGCTTTAACAAGCTCATAATTAAAAAAAAAATAATTGGGCAATAGGCGCCTACCCGATTCTATATAAGATAGCCACCTATCGTATGGCACTTAGTAGCGCCTAACACCTAATTAGTGTTTTTAGAGACTGAACGAGAACTAAGCACGATTCTGCAAAAACTTAGGTGCCTGAAACATAGGCCTTTAAAACCCTGGCCTACATTTTAGGCACTCAAGGTTCTACATAGGCGCCACTAAGTGCAATTCTGGAAAAGGTGCCTAAGCGTGATTGACAAGCAGCCAGCACCATTTTTCTAAACGCTGGCCAATTTAGGTGCCATTTACAGTATCCAGTTCTTTGTGCCTAAATTTAGGCACCCTTTATAGAACTGCCCTTTGTTTCTAGAAGTTATGCATCTGGGGGGCTGATATTCAGACTGCAGAAAGCAGCCCAGCTACCTGCCGCAGTCAGTAGAGAACCCAGGTCAAGTGCAGTCCCTGGAGACATAGCTGGCCAAACTGATATTCATTGGCTGACCAGCTAAGATCTAGCAGCCAAAGATAAGCCTGTTTTTCAGATGGGTCTATCTGGCTGCTAGACTTAGCCAATCAGTCAAAGAATATTGGCAGTGACCAGCTATATAGCCAATCACTGGTCAAACCACTGACTGGGGTATTCAGCAGGAGATAGCCGGCTATCTCCCGCAGAATATCAGCGGTTAGCTGGCTTAGTGGTATTTAGCTGACTGTGAGCTGTTTCCAGATGGCTAAATATTACTGAATATTGGGTGACTAAGAACATAAGCAGTGGTCCATCGTGCCCAGCAGTCCACTCACGCGGCGGCCCTCTGGTCAAAGACCAGCGCCCTAACTCAGACTAGACCTACCTGCGCATGTTCCGGTTCAGCAGGAACTTGTCTAACTTTGTCTTGAATCCCTGGAGGGTGTTTTCCCCTATGACAGACTCCGGAAGAGCATTCCAGTTTTCTACCACTCTCTGGGTGAAGAAGAACTTCCGTACGTTCATACGGAATCTATCCCCTTTCAATTTTAGAGAGTGCCCTCTCATTCTCCCTACCTTGGAGAGGGTGAACAACCTGTCCTTATCTACTAAGACTTCCCTTCAGTACCTTGAATGTTTCAATCATGTCCCCTCTCAATTTCCTCTGTTCGAGGGAGAAAAGGCCCAGTTTCCCTAATCTTTCATGGACTGATTTGTTTTGGGCCGGATTCTATAAACAGTTGTCAATGAACTGCTAGGCACCATTTATAGAAACACGCCTAGTGGTGCCTGAGCAGACTTAGGTGTCACTAGGCATACTTAAGGTAGGTGCCCATCCATTAAGGCAGCTTTTCACTGGCCTAATTTACAGCTACCTATCTCAGATGACGTCTAAGTCAACCACACCTATTCTCCACTCCTAATCACACCTACTTTTTCAGATAGGTGTTGTTAGGCATCCTTAGGCATGGGAGGGTATCTCCACTTAGGTGTCTTTAAACGTCCTAAGAAATGGGCACCAAATTCTTTAATCTTTTTTTGATTGGCTGAAAATTGGTGCAGTCAATTATCACGCCAATTAAAAAAAAATAGGTGCAGATCCCAAACTTAGACATCGCTAGGCAGCCGCAATTAGGGCACCCAGTGGCACTTGATATAGGTGTCCTATATAGAATATGGCCCTTCATGAACAGACAATATTAGATGCAAAAATTGCAAACATTTTAAAGCTAAAATGTATTATGTTTTTTTTAACATTTTGAGAAAATAAACTTGCTCCTATATGTATTTTTCCCAAGACAAAAAATCAAGAAACACAGATATTGCTGTTCAAGTGATGGTGAGAATCCATATTCTGCTGGAAAAATTTCAGGATCTATTGCAGAAGGACCATTTAGAAAGGATAGCAAAATGTCTTAAATATTTTGGCTTTGAGAATTTGGCCCACACTTTAGATACTGCTCAGGTACTGTATTTTTTTTCATAGAAAAACTTTACTCAGTATAGGCTTTGTTATTATATTGCAAAACTCCATGGAAAATTGACTTGTTAGCTCACAGGACAATGTAGTAACACAATTTAAAAACTGATGATTGTGTCAGTTGCCTGAAATAGAATACTTCAATGTACCAGAGTTTATTTACATTACTAGTATTTTAGCCCGTTATATTAACGGGTGCTAGAATATATGTCTGTGTGTCTTTATTTCTGTCTCTCTCTACCTCCCGCTGTCTGTCTCTTTCCCTGGCCCCCTTTGTCTGTCTGTCTTTCTGTGTCTCTCCCTGCCCCTGTGTCTGTCTGTCTTTTCTTTCTGTCTATCTGTCTCTCTCCCTGCCTCCTATGCAGCAGCATTTCTCTCCCACCACTTCCCTGTGCAGCAGCCACAGCAGCATTCCTTCCCCCTCCATTTCCCTCTCCCCACACCACTTCCCTGTGCAGCAGCAGCGTTTTCCCTCCCCCCTTTCCCTTCCCATGGTCTGGCCGGCTCCCTTAGTCCCTTACTGCCCCCACCCCCCTTCCCTTCCCGCGGTCCCGACAAACCTTCCAATTCCAGCAGCGTCTGCAGCACTGTACACACGCTTCTTCGGGGTCTTCTACTGCCCTGCAAATCGGGGCAGTAGAAGGCACAGAAGTAGCGTGTGTAGAGTGCAGCAGACGCTGCTTGAATCGGAAGGTTTCAGGACCCACAGACCTTGCCGGACCCGAAGCGAGCTCTGGGGGTTTTTGAGTTTTTTATGCGGGCCCAGCCAGAGCAGGAGGAGAAGCCTGGGAGCCAGGAATTAAAGTCTGTTGGGGGAGAGGAGGAGGGAGGAGAGCAGCTCCTTTCCCTTCCAGCTCTGGTCCGGCCCCCGCTGATGTCGCCCTGGCCAGTTCATACTCCGAAGCTGTGGGAGACGCGGCGCTGTATGGCCTCTTCTTTCTGCTGCCGCGAGCGTGGGTTGTGCTTCTTGGCTTTATCCTTCAGACGGCAAGAGCTGCCGCGGCCGACAGGCTCCGCGCTGCCGTGCACATGCGCACGCCTACCTGCAGGTCCCTACAGCGCATGGAAAACGGGAGCACGCAGGTGGAAGTGCACATGCACGCTTAGGGCTTTATTATACTAGATAGATAGATTGCTTTCTTTTTCCAGTAAACTATACTACTCTTTCAGTGACATGAGAATATTCTAAAAAAAATGTATAATGCGTATGCTGTAAAAGATGTGAACACCAAAAATCATTTAAAACACAGCAGGGAACATAAACTTTATTTTCTTAACATATTCTTGAGTCACTCTCGGCTTCAATCCATTCATGCTGCTTGTGGGTGGGACTTCTTGCCTGTCGGGGCAGGCCTTGCTGTCTCCTGCTGAAGTTGTTTGGATGGGGTAAGGAGGGTCATGATGGAAGGGCCTTTCTCCTGGCTGGCTGCATGGATAGGGAGTTGCGTGGATAGGGGGCTGGATAGGGGGTTGTTATTTGCCGGCTCTGTAAAGGGCTGAAGATCTGGACGGTGTTGCTAATGGACAGGGCTTCCTGCCTGTCGGGGTAAGCCTTGCTACCCCCCAATGAAGTTGCTTCAGTGGAGTAAGGTGGGACATGATAGAAGGGCCTTCCTTCTTACCCTGCTGGACAAGTGGTCAATTGAGTAACATGTTCATTAGAAAAATAAAGAGTACATTGCCAGGCCAGAATTTCCATAGTGAGCTAAGAAAATTATTCCAAGAAATAACAGTAAGTATCCCAAATACAAGGAGAGGTTAAATGAATAATAATGTAGAACCCAACAACAAACCTGCCAAGCTTTAATGATGCAAATAAAAGGAATTGGCTAAATCACCTGATCCTTGGAGAGAAGAAGTCTGAAAAGATGGGACAAATCTGTAAATTTGTAGATTAAACAATGGACACCAGTATGAGCCCTTCGTGCATGAACGAACCTGAAACTTTGGCTCAGGCAACAACTCAAAAGGTGACCAGCACCAGACATCAGTCTAATTGAGAATTGCCTGATGTCCATTGTTTAATCTACAAATTTACAGATTTGTCCCATCTTTTCAGACTTCTTCTCTCCAAGGATCAGGTGATTTAGCCAATTCCTTTTATTTGCATTATCTTTCGGAGTTTATTGGCTACGATCCAATAAAGGGTTTCTTACCTTCGAAGCTTTAATGATGACAGAATACATTTGGCCTCAATAAATTTATGTTTAAATTTTATGAATTAAGGGAAGGACTTCAGTAAGGACTCACCTGAGTCCAAGAGCCATTGATATTGAAAAATGCCTTCACATTATATAGGTTTTTCTTACATCACGGTACCTTCCCAGTGCTCAAAGTGTTTTTATGCTTAGACATAGGAACAGGGAAGCATCGTGAGGATTGGCCTACAGAGTATCCAAGGGTCAGACACGACTGAATGGATATTAGTAGTAGTAGTAGTAGACATGGGAAGGAAGAGGAGAGAGATCTTGTAAGCAGTCATTCTCTATATTGGCAGCTGCAATATATCCTTACAGGGTGTGCAGAAGTAACTGGGTGATTGATTGAATCGTAGGAGCCAACTTCCCCACCCACCCTGACACTGTCAAGGAGTTTGCTCCATGCAAGGGGGGTTCAAGCACCCACAGCAGCAACAGAGCTGGTTCTAATGGATTGAATCATTAAAATAATTGGAGCTGATTTGCTCCTTGATTTAATCAGTTATGCTTTCAGGCATTGAATGTGCAGTTCTTCATTCATGCAGATATATACAGATAAAGTGCTACAAATTTGTGTTTTCTTATAGATCAAAGAAGCTTCAAAAGTGTCAGTCCTCTACTCTTTCAAGTTTTCACCTTTTTGGTTGTCCACTTGCTGTCTCATAGGCATACTCTGTAAAGAACACACACTGCTTCATAGACATTCATAATGGACCTTTGGCTTTATGAATTCTGTCGTTATAATTGAAACTTATTAATTTCATTAGAAAACACAACTGAACTGCAGAATTTAAAATGATCATTTCTGCCACAGATAACAGAAAGTGAGAGAGAAAAGTTCTCCAATTATGTGCTCGATATAGGAGCAGCTCGATTTCAGCTACAGCATATGGGCCATTACTTGTTTAGAGATGAGAGAAAGGATTCAGACCTTCGAGTACAGCATTTCATACCAGACACCTGGCAGGTAACAGATATTTAAACAGATTTAATTCAAAATAATCAACATTTGATGATTTATAACGTGCATTCATTAAACTTTCCAGCTTTTGAATTCTTACAGCATTGTGAGATGACTTGGTAGTAGGTTGCCAGTGAAAAGGACATTTAAGGGGTTGTTTATGAAAGTGCAGTAAAAGTTCACCTTTTACCACACTTTGATTTCCCACAGGATTCAGCAACCTGCAGGATCCTAGTCCCACAGGTTGCTGAATCCAGTGGTAGAGGAATGACACTGCTTATGAGCCACCTTCTAAGCAATGTTATACTGTGGGGCTCGTTTTAAAAAAAATCCCAAAACAACCCAAAACAGAAATCCAAGATAAACTGGTACTTGGACATTTTAATTGCCAAAACGTTCAAGTGCCAATTTTCAAAACTATGTTTTTAGATGTTTTGAAGAGCATTCATCCTCCAGGACGTCTAAATGTTAAGGGGTTGTGTAAGAGGTTGGATTAGCACTTGGACATCTTGCAGGGATAATCAAAACTTTTTTCAAGACATCCAGGGTACAATTTGGATGTCCAGAGGTAGACCTGTTTTCAAAGCATCTAAGTGCCAAAAAGACCTAAACTGACCTGATGAGCACTGGAGGAATGAAAGCATGCCCCTCCCCCACCCCCCAGACACACACTCTTCGAGTGGTCACTGACACCCTCCCATCCCCTAAAGATGTGAAAGAAACAGTACATACCAGCCTCTATGACAGCTGTAGATATTAGGGGACATCCTAGTAGAGCTGCAAACAGGTGTCTAGAGTAGCCTGGTAGGCAGTATAGTAAACCATAAAGAGGGGCATCCATGCCCATATCCCATGCTACCCACCACATTTATGGTGGAGTATGTGAGTCCTCCAGAACCCAACCAAAACAGTGTACTGTACTGCCAAATAGGTGACACCTGTAGCCATAAGGGCTTTTGTGGTGGTAGACAGGTGGGTATAGTAGATTTGGGGGAAGTTTTGGAGGGCTCACCATACACTAAAAGGAGATTCTAATGAAATATGTACATAGCACCCTTTATCTGAAGTTTACAGCAATGCCCCCTAAGGTGCCATACTGCCCTGTTGGGATGTCTGCGTGAAGAATGGTATGAAATTTAGCAGCTAAGATTTAATGCTTAGAAATGCTAGGTCATACATTTGGGCTGCAAAATTCCAAGGGAAAGAACTTTAGAGCACAAAAGAGGAGCAAGACTTTGCTATGATAGTATATAATGATTTTAAGGTGGCCAAACAGGTCAAAAATGGTGAAAGCTAGAAGGTTGTTAGGGTGCACATGGAGAGGTATTGTCAGTAGGAAAAAGAAGGTATTGATGCCCCTATATAAGACTGCTTTAGATGAAAGGTGGGAGAGGGGAGATATGATAGTGATGTTTAAATACCTACTGTCACAGCCATCCTTAGGCTAGAGCGTGTTTGAGTGGCACGTGACAGGATGGTTGCACACCTCTTAAGGGTGCACAGAAATTTAGGAGACTAAGGAGTTCAAACACCAACACTACCCAATTACTGGAGCTGAATAAAGACCATGCTTTATTAATAGTCCAAATCCAATAAGCCTCTGTCTTTGTCCATGTCTTTGCGTAGTTCTTTAAAGCAACGGTATACCTCTCTGCTAAGATTTCTAAGATTGACTGAATCCTGTGCACTTTCTTCTCTCGAGTCGCTTAGGCCTTTCTTCCTGTATTAGGGTAGGTGTCTTAGGTAATGGGGCCTGCCTCATGGCTTCGTCAGTTCCCGTCCATCTATAAAGCTTCAAAGCCTCCTTAATGTCCGACAGCTTCATCCTCTGAGACATCTAGGCTGTTATACCTAGCACTGGTTTGGTTTATGTAGTGATATCTCGCAAATAAAGTGAGATAAACCTTTTAATGCAGATGGAGAAGCGGGAGCTCGAAATTCAGGTTGTCATTCAGGAAGCTGACATTACTTCCTCAGTAGAAAATAAGAGTTGCCATACTGGGACAGACTGAAGGTTCATCAAGCCCAGTATCCTGTTTCCAGTAGTAGCCAATAGTGGAATATTATATAAGACTTCCATAGAGGAATGTTGGGAATCCAGTAGAGCATGTCCTATGAACAATAGAAAGTATAGTAAATTGAATTTGAAAAGAATGGGTAACTAGTGTTCTACCTGTAATAGTGACATCATCCTATCAAATGATTTTAGCACTAAATAATAACTTTATCATGGTATGCTGGACTAATTAAAAACTAAAGACAACTAACCAAATAGCTAATTGGATAAAGTTAGGATAAACTTTTTCCTATCCTAACATTATTCAGTTAACGGTCTGAATATGGCTGCTAACTGGATAACCTCTAGCTCCACCCAGGATTCATTCATAGACCATTCTGGCACAGTCTAGATAGGGCTGAGAGTATATCCCCTGGCTCTGTAGAGTTAGTGCTGCTGAATCTCTCTCTCTCTCTAACACTTATCTGGTACTAACCAGATAAGTGCCTTTGATTAACAGTCCCAATATCTTGATTAGAGATGTAATAATAATATTATTTTCTGCAGAGAGAACTTCTTGATGCTGTTGACAACAATGAATCCGCAGTAATTGTTGCCCCAACTTCATCTGGAAAAACCTATGCATCTTATTACTGCATGGAGAAAATTTTGAGAGAAAGCAATGAAGGAATAGTTGTATATGTTGCCCCTACAAAGGTAAATGGTGCATTATATATATTTTATCTCTATGTGTCCATCTATGGTGCTCATTTTCGAAGCAAATGGACGTCTTTAAAATACCTGAAAAAAAATCCATCTGCTAAAAACATCCAAATCCTGATTTTGGAAAGTCAGAATTTTAACACACTGCAGCTGGTCCAAACAGCAAGTGGAAGTGCTTGGGCAGGACTAGGAAAAGCCCAAAAGTAGAATGTTCAACAGGGATTTTCAAATGGGAAGCAACATCCATGTCTAAAAAGGACTTTATACTTAGACCATTTTCAGTCATGTCCAAGTTACAAAAGGTTGCTGTAATTGAGCAGCTGACCAATAGAGGGATTAAGGCATGTCCTTTCCTTAATCCCCCAGTAGTTGCTGTCCTTCTCTGGAAAGAAAAAACAGGCTTTATGTCAGCCGCAGATATTATAGCCATTCTGAACAAAATAGCAAGCAGGGCCTGAGAGTAACCTAATAGATAATGCAGTGGACTGTGACCCAAGGAACCCAGGCTCAAGTCCCACTTTAACTCTTTTTTTTTTTTTTTTTTTATAATTCTTTATTCATTTTCATATTTTACATGAAGTGTACAAAATATTGAGTTACAACTAATGAATACACAATATCACTTTTATATCTATTACATAATATTCTGAACAAATTTTTTTATCCCCTCTCCCACCCCCCACCCTTCAAGTACTTTCCAATCACCTTATACATATTGTATACCATATTATAACATGTTATGTAAAATTATTTTCACTACCCCCCTCCATGTGTGCCATAAAGAAGACAAGAAAAAGAAGAAAAGAAGAAGATAAATCCTACTATTCATTCAGTACAATACTTTGTCAATGGCCCCCATATTTTTATAAATTTAGGATATGTCCCTCTTTGTATTGCTATTACTCTTTCCATTTTGAATATATGACAAATTGTATTCCACCAAAATGTATAATAAAGGTTACTATGATTCTTCCAGTTATTGGTTATATGCTGAATGGCAACCCCCATCATGACTAGTAAAAGCTTGTTATTTTCTGGTGAAATTTGACTTTTTTTTCTCATCATCATTCCAAATAACACTGTATCATATGATATTGCTACATGATTTTCCATCAATTTATTAATTTGTGGCCAAATTGCATTCCAAAAACTTTTAATGTAGGGACAATGATACAGTAAATGATCCAACGTCCCAGGTTCCAGATTACAGTGCCAGCATTTATTGGACTTAGAACTATCTAATTTTTGCAAACGTGTAGGGGTCCAAAAAGCTCTATGTAATAAAAAGAACCAAGTTTGTCTCATAGATGCTAACACTGTACATCTCATTCTCCAAGACCAAATTAGTGGCCATTGAGATGCAGTAATTTGATGCTTAATCTCAATGCTCCAAATGTCTCTTAGACCATTTTTTGTTTTTTTATTCAAATATCCAGATATTAATTTATACCACAATGCGGCTTGATGCCCTAGGAAGTCTGCTTGGAAGCATAAGAACTCTAAACTATATTGATTATTCAATGTTTTCCATTCAGGGAACCCAACCTGAATGGCCTGCTTCAATTGCAACCATTTAAAACTTTGTTTTTTACTAAGACCAAATCTATGTTGCAATTGTGAAAATTCCAGCAGTTTACCTTCCGAAATAACATCATTCAGAGATCTAATGCCTGCAATAATCCAGTCCTTCCAAAGGATTTGAGCTCCGCCAATTTTAATCTTGGAGTTTATCCATAAAGATTGATTAGTTGACTTGTTTATTGGGACAGGTGTTAATTTACTAATAAACCTCAACGTTTTCCAAGTATCCATTAATATCTTATTTTCTCTGTATCTTCTAGGCATGTTGATACTTGGAAGATGAACTAAATTTAGGGGAAACATAAGGCGCCATTCCAAATATAACCAATCCGGTGCATTATCTATCAGTTCTGGGAGGATCCAATACATACCCTGATGTAAAATATAGGCTTGATGGTACCTATAAAAATTTGGAAAATTTACCCCTCCCTCCTTAATTGATTTTTGCAAAGATACCAAAGCTATTCTATGCGTTTTACCAAGCCAAAGAAATTTCGTTAAAATGCTATTAAGCTTTTTATAAAAGGACCCTTGGAAATAAATAGGTATCATACTCATTTGGTAGCAAACTACAGGCAAGATCATCATTTTAATAGTTTGAACTCTCCCCCACCAAGAAAGATGTAACGGATTCCATTGCTCACATAACTCTGTAACTCTTTTCAATACAAATTTTTCATTTTCTTTTACTGTATCTTCAATTGTATTTTTAACTTGAATGCCAAGATATTTAAATCCTTCTTCTTTCCATATGAACGGAAAAGCGTCAAATAATCCTTTTACACAATGAACATTTAAAGGTATAAGTTCAGACTTACTCCAATTAATTTTATAACCTGAAAATTTGCCAAACATATCAATTAATACCAATAGACAAGATAAGGTAGACTCTGGATTCCTCAAATAAAGTAAAATATCATCCGCATAAGCCGAAATTTTATATTCCATATCAGAATATGGAATGCCCTGTATCCCCCTTGCTTGCTGTATTGCTAACAATAAGGGTTCTAATACAACATCAAATAACAAAGGAGATAAAGGACAACCTTGTCTAACTCCCCTCTGCAATTGAAAACCATCAGATATCATATTATTAATATTTAATCTTGCAATCGGGAAGCTATACAATGTTTTTACCATTTGTATAAATCCAGAACCTATACCAAACCATTCTAAAGCCTGATACATAAAATTCCATTCTACCCTATCAAACGCTTTTTCTGCATCCAAGGAAACTGTAAACATTTTTTTTTGATAAATTTAACATATGAAACAATAATCTAGAGTTATTAGAGGAATGTCTTTTAGCAACGAAACCCGTCTGATGCGTGTCTATAATATGTGGGAGAGCTTTGGCTAATCTCAAAGCCAAAATTTTCGCCAAAAGTTTATTATCCACATTTATTAAAGATATAGGCCTGTAGTTTGAAACCAAAGTAGGATCTTTATTTGGCTTAGGCAAAACAATCACTATTGATTCAGCCATAGTACCTTTAATATCACCTTTTATAAGTTGTGTCTGATATAAATTTAGTAAATATGGGGAAAGGACATTTTGAAATGTTTTATAAAATTCTACTGTATAACCATCACCACCTGGAGCGGATCTAACTCTAAGAGATCTCAACGCTGTTTCTAATTCTTTTAATGATATAGGTTCATCTAAACTCTGTTTTATATGATCAGGAACCTTAGGTCCAATAATTAAATCTAAAAAATTTTTACCATCTTTTTGCCTCTCCAAATAAGGCTCGGAAGAATACAGGTCCTTATAAAATTTTAGAAATTGCTTTAAAATTATATCCGTTTGATTGGTTATTATACCATTATCATCTTTTATCCCATTAATGTTAGTTCTTCTTTTTTTTGCTTTAAGATAATTTGCCAATAATCTTCCCGCCTTATTAGAATTTCCATAATACATTGTCTGTTTGGAAAACAAGTCTCTTCTTATCATTTTTGAAGCTAATTCGTTATATTTACCTTTTGCTTTCAAAAGAGCTTGTAATACATCATGTTCCCATTTGCTTACCAATTTAGTTTCTAGTATTTTAATTTCTTTTTCTAACTCTATATACTGTTTTTTAATCTGTTTCCTAACAAAAGCCGAATATGATATAATATGACCTCTCATAGTCGCTTTAAAAGCGTCCCATACATTTTCAATAGATGTATCTTCCACTAAATTAATTTGAAAGAAATCACTAATTTGTGTTTTAAAATTTTCCAAAAATTTTTCATCCACAAGCAATGCATTATCAAATCTCCAAAGAGGTCTTCTATTTTCTAATTGATCTAATATTAAATCTATCCATACTCCCGCATGATCCGAAATGATAATGGGATCAGTGGAAGCCTTAATCACTTGCTGCACCTTATGTGATGAAATAAAAATATAATCTATTCTTGAAAATGATTTATGAACCTGTGAACAAAATGAAAATTCCTGATCATTAAAATGAAGAATACGCCATATATCCTTCAAATCACATGATTGAACCAAATTATCTAAACCTAAAGATTTTATACTTTTACCTGGTTTTTTATCCATTAATGGATCCATTACAGCATTAAAATCTCCAGCCACCACTAAATTAGAAGCAGCCAGTGGTAACAACATACTCTGCAATTTTTTAAAGAATTCTGATTGATTCGAATTAGGGGCATATATATTGAACAACGTCAGGGCATTATTTCCCATACTTATATCAACATGTAGCCATCTTCCATGTGGGTCCGAATTTACTATCTTAAAATTGGCCATACACTTTTTATTTATAAGAACTGCTACTCCTGCTTTTTTACCCTCTGCTGGAGCAAAAAAACATTCTTTCACCCACCCACCCGTTAGTTTCTGTGATTCCTTTATATTAAGATGGGTCTCCTGCAGACAATAAACATCCGCGTTTTGCTTCTTTAAAAATGATAATACCTTTTTCCTTTTGATTACATGATTCAGGCCATTGACATTAATAGAAAATATCTTAAAAGATACTCCTTATCATAATCTTCCTCTTCCCTTCTTCCATAACTAAGATCTAAAACACTTCTCCCCATAGCACACATTCTTACCTCCAAATTACCCAATCCCTTATTAATCTTTTCCTTAATCATCCTAGTAATATCTTTAATACCCACCTTCTTCCCACCCCTCCCCCCCAATATAATGACTGCTTAAGGACACACATTGGACAGTAATCCCAACTTCCCCCCTCCCCCCAGGCAACCAATATTTATTAATAACCCCTTTATCCTTTATTGAGACAAACTCACTACCTCTCCACAATATATCTAATTATATCTCTCTTCTAATCATAAAACCTTTTTTCTTTTTTTTTTTTCCATTTTAAAGTAATTAATTTCTCTATCTATTATTTAACCTTTAGTCACATAACCATATTTATTTCCTAACATTCCATTAATGCATTTTTATCATTTCACCAATCTCTAATTCATTCCCCCAACATTTTATTTCATTCAAGAAAATTCTATCATAGTCATATATTTAATAAAAAGTATCATTTTCCTATATCTTATATTATCTAATCCATCTTCTCCTATCCTCCTTTAAATATCCAACAACAAATATCCATCTCTTCATATATTTCTGTAAAAAAAAAATAATAAATTTCAATTTTATAAGTTTTTATCCCCTATTTGTATTTAAACATTTGTATTTCATTTTCAAAATAATTTTTTTCCCCCTTTTTATATTTCCTCTTCTCCAAATTAAATCCAATCTTTTTAAAACTATATTATCACAACATCAATCTTTACATTCCTTCAGCTACCAATAAATTCTTATGTATCATTCTTTTATATTATTCATTTTCCTTTCCTTTACTTGCATTTAAATATCATATAACTTGTCCTTTCTATCATTAGTCCATTCTGCAATCTTTTCCTTATTGTCCTTTCATTCTTTACTTTCTCCTTTTCTGACTTATTAAATAAACTGAACTTTCATATTTATTTCTTATCTCCATCCATCCACTCTTAAAGACTTTTGACTGCCAATTGTCATTCATTTTTTTTTTTTTATAATATCCTTTTAGTCTAGTCTATCAGTCCTACTTTCTTCTTCTTCACATCTATTTATTTTCCTATTCAGTCTTCACTTTTCCTTTTGTGTTAATTTGTCCAGTCCTTTAATCCTTCTTGTTCATTCTTTACTCCAACCATCCATCTTTCAGTCTCCTAAAAGTTCAGTCTAATAACTTCACTTTAATGTCTTTCCAGTCTATCCTTCTTTCTACTTTCTTCTTTACATTCTTTTATTTTCTTTTTCACTTGTTCATTTTTATTTCCTGTTCTTTGTTGCATATTCTTCTTTTTCCAACAAACAAAAGTCCCATAGTTCTTTATATTTAATTTTATGTTCATTATCCACCAATCCAGTCTTAGTATTTATCCCTTCATTTCAACACCCATTGTGCTAAAATGACATAGGTTCTGATTTTGAAAGAAAGGTCTTTAGTTTTTCCGGATCAACAAAATACAAAGATTTATCCCCACAAGATACCCTCATTTTTGCTGGGTAATATAACCCATACTTATATCCTTTTTCCTTTAATTGAGATCTCAGATCAAGGAATTTCTTCCTAATATTTGCTGTATTTTTAGCAAAGTCTGGTAAAAACCATATTTTGGATCCTTTATAGTTTAAGTTTTTATCTTTTTTGGCAGCATTTAAAATTTCTATTGCTTGCTGGTATCTTAACATCTTGAATATTAATGGTCTTGGTCTCCCTTGATTTTCCAGACTCTTTATTGGAATCCTGTGTGCCCATTCTATTTCCAAAGGCTGTTTGAAATCCAACTGCAATAATCTAGGAATTAAATTTTCTAAAAACTGTATTGCATTTTTCCCTTCCAAATTTTCCTGTATTCCAAAAAGTTTTATATTCTTTCTTCTTCCACGGTTTTCGTAATCTTCCAGCTGACTTTTCAATTGAATTATTTCCAAACTGTCATTTTTGCATCTTTTTCCTTCACATTCTAAGCTCTCCATTTTAACTTCTAACTCTGTTGTTCTTTTATTAGCTACTTCCATTTGTCTGTGTATATTCAGGATTTCTTCCTTCAGTTCTGCCATATTACTCACAGTCTCTGTCAGCATTTGTTTGATTTGCCTCAGTTCCCCCATAACTTCAGCTTTGCTTAACTCCTCTGATACATCAGCAGGAAGCGGAACCTTACTCGGGGTAATTTGATCCTGCTTCTGCCTTTTCACAGCCCCTCCGGTTTCACTCTTACTCTGTCGAGTGCTCGCCATGCTCCCGCTGTCCTCTCCGATGTTTTCAGCCGAAAACAGTTTAAAAGGAAATCTTTATTTATTCAACGGTTGCCCAGGTAAGAGGAGCGCTGCGATCACACGACCATTTTGTGTGCGCGCTAAGCCACGCCCCTCACCACTTCACTTTAACTCTTTAAAAAAATATATATATATATATATATATATATAAATCTGAGCCTTCCAGAAACAGAAAAATTTCTACTATACCTAAATAAATAAGCCTGAAGGTTATTGAAATGGTGTGAGGTACGGAAGGCATTTTTCAGGACCTGGAGGGATCAAGTTTTCAAAAAAAAGAGTTATAGTGCAGTTTGTACCTAGGTCCCTTGGTTTACAGTCCAGTGCACAAACTACTAGGCTATTCCTTGAGTCTGCAGGGATGTCTGTGTGGCCATATTTTTGAAAATGGTGCAAGACAGATGTTCATGGTCCTGGTTTATTGTTGTTTTTTTCATATAAATCTTTATTGATTTTTCAAGCTACAATTGTGCAACAAATGGACCACAAATATGGGTATTACAAACCAAGCACAACAAATGTATAACATTAATGCTCTATGATTTTTATCCCCTCCCACCCAATACAAATATATTAAAATCTTCATGAAATTATTCATAAATTCCTTTATCAATACCATTTCCATTCCCACTCCCACTCCCCCCCACCCCACCCCCCCACATTTTACTTTAGAAAATAGCTTTTCATTTTGAAAATTTTAAGTACAAAAACATCCATCTCGTAGCCATAATTGAACAAGAAATCTCGACGTGAATGTGAGATGACTGTTTCTTTGGATGTTATGGGCCAGATTCTGTAAAAGACGCCTAAAGTGGGCGCCATTAGGCACCAATTTATGCAGCCGCATTTATTACCTTAACTAGCTTAATAGATTCAATTATGAGCTTTAACAAACTCATAATTGAAAAATAGTCACCTACTCAACATCTATAGCAGGGCGCCTAACACCTAAGTGGGTGTGGTTAGGGGGTGGAGCGAGAATTGAGCTTATATGCCTGCAATGTAGGCGAGTAAAACCCTCGCCTACATTGCAGTTATCTACATGTTTACATAGGCGTCCTTAGCCATTATTCTGTTAATGGCGCCTAAGCATGATTAATCGAGAAACAAAAGAAAAAACTGCAGGAATGGTGTACAAGGCGCCAAGTCTTTAATGAACAAAGATATATTAAATCATAAATATAATCATAAAACAGTTTGTGTCCACAAGGGTTGGTGATCCCAGACCCGACACGGTCCGTGTTGTGAAGAAACACTCCTTCCTCAGGGGTCTGAAAATATACCATATGCAGGAGAACCTTATGGATGACAACTGAAGATAACGGTGTGGTGAACGGCTTAGCAAGCAAAGTGAGCTCCTATGTGGTGCTATTGTTCCTTGGTAAGCCATTCACCATACCGTTATCTTCATTTATCATCCATAAGGTTCTCCAGCATATGGTATATTTTTGGACCCCTGAGGAAGGAATGATGTCAGAGGGAGAGCCGACAGGGTCGCGAGGAGCATGTTGTTGACTGTCGTAAGCAACAACTTCAACTAGAGATATGGCGGAAGGGAAGGGAGGGGGCATGCACGGCAGGCGAGATAGGGGAATGAGTGGGGGAGGGGGAGCACACAGCAGACATGAATGGGGGGGGCAGAGACAACGGCGGGGAAGGGGCACCACCACCCCAGGTGCCTCTCACCTTTGCTACACCACTGGGTGAAGTGACTTGCCAATTTAAAAAGCAAAATGTACATGCACTGTTTTCCTCCCTAGGCTAAACATGCCTTTTTCTCACTACCATAAGAATATCTGTTGTAGAAACCTACACATACTTTTAGCCTCTCAAGGTAGTTTTCAACCAAGCCACAAATTACTCAATATACAAGGCTTTGAAAATTTTAAGGGTCGCTTTTGCTGTCTTTAGTAATATTATATTGTTAAATTTATTTTTATGTATTAATTCTGGTTTTCTTCTTTCTAATCAGGCACTGGTAAACCAAGTGGTTGCTACAGTATTCAGTCGGTTTAGTAAATCATTACCAGATGGGTTGTCATTGTGTGGAGTTTTTACAAGAGATTATCGTACTGATGCCCTGAACTCTCAGGTACAATGCACTATCCCCCCATTTTACAAAACCATAGCGTGGTTTTTAGTGCTGGCTGTGGTGGTAACAGCTGACGCTCATAGAATTCATATGAGCGTGGGAGCTGCTACCGCCATGGCCAGTGCTAAGTACTATGTAAAATGATCATATTTTAACTACTTTAAATTTTGGGTAGGAATATAATAAAATCTGTTCCTAATTAAGTGATATGAGAAACCATAAAACCTTTTGGAAATCAATTAAATAGTGTTTTTCAGGATATCCACAATGAATATGCATATGTAAGATTTATATGCAGTGGCTCCATTGTGTGCAAATCTCTCTCATACATATTATGATGATTCTGGTGAGCCATGTTTAATGTCACCACTGTCAGGGTGCCTCTCTGGCCAAATGGACAACAGCAGCCATACTTCTCTAATTGCTTTCTCACTAGAGCACTTGTTGAAATGACTAAGGCTAAGGCCAAACTTCTTTAGGCTTCTACTTTATTTAAACCTAAACTTAAAATTTTTAAAAATGGGGTACTTTTATAATGGAATCTTTCCCTGATAAAATATGAATTTTAACATCTTGCCCCTTTTCAGGTTACAGCAGCCTTTTACCTAAAATTAAACTCAGGCTTTCCAACCCTTACCAATGCAGGATCCTGCCCTCTGGAAGATGAGCACAGGGCTTTTACCTGGTGAGCCACAGCTGCTTCATTTTGGTTGTGGGGGTTCTTACCATAAGTGATCCTAGCCATGTGAAGGTGAAAATACCTGAGAAGATCATAGCTTAGCAGATCCCTAAGCTATCATATCAGCTGTGAAGAAGAAAGATATTAGTGGAAGCTGCCATAGCTCAATGGTAAAAGCCTGTTCCCATCTTCTAGAGGTCATAGGTTCAAATCCCAAAACATATTTTAATTGTGGCATTCTACCTTGCAGGTGCACCTTGATGATCTCACAATGAGGTCAGCATTGTGCAGCTGCACACCTCCATTTGCAATGAAGTAGAAGCCATGCTAAGGTCTTTATATGTTTGTTTTCATTTTTTAAGTTTTTGCAAATGAAGTTATGTATGCAATCTATATATGTTTTCTTGTGCTTTGCTTTCAAAAATGAGCTGATTGGAGCACTGTTTAGTCAGAAAAAAGGGTAGCTTTTTAGCAAGAAACATAAAGCTGTGTTTTTCAAGTGCTGTGCTTCAGTTAATGGATGTTTTCCTCTAATTAGCAAATAGCATTGCTGTTTGTCCACAAAAATAGAAGGTTTTGCATGCAATATATCTGTTTCGAAGTGCCCTATTTATGTGGTGCTTTATTAAATGTATTTTGAGCTTAATAAAGCAAAAATAAATCCCAGAGAGCTATTTAGCAGATTACATTAATGACGTCTAAAGAGTGCCTAGGTTCCGTCCATAGAATTCAGATATATTTGAAGCCCAAACTAAGCTCAAAAGCAGACCTGGTTTTCATTCACCTGCAATATAGGCATGATATGGACGCCCTAGTTTGCTCATTATGTAAATGAATCAAAGGATGCCCATATTGAATCATCGCCCAGACCCACATCCATTCCACGCCCATGAAATTATGGTCGCATCTACAAAGTGGCGTCCACGTCCTTTGGACGCCTACGTACCAATTATTGCTCATTAAAGCTCTTAAATGGTTTATTAACTACTTACCCACCTCTTAAGAAACTGTGATAGCAGTTTCTACATTAGTGATTTCTATTCCGCCATTACTTTGCAGTTCAAGGCGGATTACATAAGAATTGTCATGAAGTTACAAGATATATAGGTGGATTACATAAGAATTGTTGAGAAATTAAGGTAATACATGTTGGGTAATTTTAACATTTTAGATTTGAGGAGTAGACAGTGTAGTAGGTGGAACTTGGGAAGGAACTGGTCATGTTAAATAGGTTTTATGTATTTTTTGAAGAGTAGAGTTTTAGTTTCTATTTTGAAGGTTTTGTAGTCTGTGGTCGAAGACAGCAGATTGGTGATTTGTCTGTCTAGTTTCGCTGCTCTGGTGGTGGTCTAGTGCGGGGAGCCACGGTGAATGGAATTCAGTGAGCATCGGGAGCAGCACGGGCCATTAGGCGCTAGAAACTGCTATCGCACTTTCGTAAAAAGAGGCCTTAGTTTAGACGCCAAAGTCACGCTCAGCTTTATAGAATCAGGGCCAAACTGTTAAGGAAACTTTTGTTTGAAGAACAGGTTTACTTCTGTGGCTTGTGAAGTATGTGAATTCTTTGTAAGGATGAAAATGTATCCATTAGTTGTGAATATTTTATATGGTTTTTAATTTAACTGATTACCTGAAATTTTTTTTTACAGATATTAGTGACAGTGCCACAGTGCTTAGAGATCCTCCTACTAGCTCCTCATCGTCAGCAGTGGGTTAAACGCATCAAATATGTGATATTTGATGAAGTAAGCTTTGTTTAAGTTCACTCTCATATTTAGTAAGGTACAAAACTGTAGTGTACTGTAATTTACTTTTAGAAAGTTACTATTGGGGTTTTAATGCATGAAAACTTGACATCGCAGATTAATCTGACCAAATTCTAAGCTTCATCATTACAAATTTATTTTAGGGCCACGTAGCATGCTGCAAAAGCAGGCTTTGTTGGAATATTCTAAGTAGTACTGTAAATACCAGTTTTCTGTCTTTTGGCTATCTGTGCTGTAATAGTATGTTATAAAAGTTCTTCTGAGTCAAATCTGACTGAAAAATAATCCCTGCATATAATCCTACTTATTTAAAAAATTAGTTCTGTGTTTCAGGACTACCTTTTTCTTCTGTGATATCTGAACCAAGTACACTTGGAAAGCAATTTGTAGGATCATACGTGAAAAGATGTTCTTTCTTAAGTTTCCTTTCAAATGTGTAATCCAGTATAGATCATATAAATGCTTTCTCTGATTGTGCTCAGCTATCTGCTTTTATTTCTTCTAGAGCAGTGGCTCTCAACCTTCCTACCGTTGTTGTCTCTCTCCCTCCATGTGCCTTGCCTTCTGGCCTGCTTCCCGGTGTTATCTTTGGGCCGGTCCACTGTGCGATCAACGCAGCATCTTCGGGCCGGCTCCCTGAGTGCTGCATTGCAAAAAGCTGTGGGCAGCGGCTCCTCGCATGCGTCCCGCACCTCATCTAAACCTTCTCTCTGACATTGCGACGTCAGAGAGAAGGCTTCTGGTTCAGGCGCAGGCTGCACATAGGAGCCTTTTCCCACGGCTTTGTGCACTGCAGCACTCAGGGAGCCAGCCCAAAGACGCCGTATTGATCGCACCGTGGACCGGCGGCTGAAGAACGCTGTCTTGGGCCTGATGGATGTGCCGGCCCTGTGGACCGACAGAAAATTTCTGTAGACCGACGGTTGAAGAACACTGCCTAAGACCATCGGAAATATGTGTTTTCCGATGGTCTTAGGCGGCCTTTGTGAAAAAGTCATTCGACCCCCAAAGGGGTCATGACCTACAGGTTGAGAACTGCTGTTCTAGAGGGATAATGGAAGGATGGAATAGGACTTCTTCCCCCATATTAGTGGTAGATGAGCCACACTAAATTGATCTTCTGTTTAAAGAGCCAGCTTTTGACTTTTCCTTTTCTCTTGAACTTTGATTTCCCTCTTATTGAGGATTATAGTATATGGAATATTTTCTTCTGTTATATAGAATGTATTTGTGTATCATTTGTTTCTTTTACAGGGGATCTTTCCACACTTTTATTTTTTTAAACACTATTTATTAAATATCTCAAAAGCAAATTATCACTTTACCACTTAATTACCCTGTTCTGCGATACATTTTTTCCCAGCATCCCACTAACTTCTTAATACCATCAGGAAAGAATGTTTTCGGTGAGCACGGACATATGAAAGTACAGAAACCTTTTGAAGAACTCTCATATTTTCTGTACAAGTGGATGCTTCGTTGGTAAAATTATACATTTCAGTACAAATAAAAAAATTTTAAAACATAGAAGTAAAAAGATAGGACAGATGTTGATTTACTATTGCCACTGAACTGATCACAGTAAGGGAAGTTCCCTGCCGCGATCAGTTTAGCGGCTGCAGCACATAACCCACCACCTCTTCCCTCCCTCCCCCCCGTGAAGTCGACCAGCAGGAGGGATACCAACTCACTCCTGCCGTAACCCCCGAATTCCCCCTCCCCCAAATGTCCACAGCAGGAGGAATGCCAAATTTCTCCTGCTGCCACTACCCCGAGACATCCCTCTGCAGGAGGGATGCCCACTCCCTCCTGCCAGAATCTCCGAAGCTTCCTTCAAATGTTTGCAGCAGGAGGAGTGTCGAATTCCTCCTTCTGTCACCCACCTTAGACATCCCCTGGGAGGAGGGATACCCACTCCCTTCTACCGGAACCCCCGAAACCTCCCCCAAATGTCCACAGCAGGAGGAGTGCCAAATTCCTCCTGCCATCCCCCTCACCTCCCCAAGAAATCACCTGGCATGAGGAATGCCTACTCCCTCCTGTCGCTGTCCCCCAAACACTTCACGACTCCATCCCACACTCCCGGATTCCAACCCTGACACTCCCTGACACCCCAAGAACTCTCTGACACTCCAAAAATGCCCACCTGACACCCCCAAGATTCCCCTGCCACCCTCCAAATCCTCCCCGTACGCCCCTCATATCTTTATTCGATGGCCGGCAAGAGAGATGTTCAGTCCCTCCTGCCGGCAGGCCCACCACTGCAAAAAGGTGGATCTTTTCCTTCCCAATGTGTTGTGGGATGCACTGGGAGTGGCCTATGACTCAGATTGACCAGATCCCTAAGGCCCCTTCCTAAGGCCCCACCCCATGCTGGCCTACATTTCAGGTGCCTATCGTGGCCCAAGGGAGATGCCTAGGTCCGCCTAAGGCCACTTCAAGGTGAAACCATGCCCACACCTAGCCTTGTGTGAACTTAAGCAGCCCTATGCCCCTCTCTGGGCTCATGAAAACGCCTACAGTGTAGGCAGCCTGTCTCGGGGTGCTATTTTTATAAACATGCGTCTCAATTGGGTGATTAGATAGCGGTAGGATGCCTACTGCCGCCTAAAATTGGGACGCCGTATATAGAATTTGCCTCTGAGTGTTTGTAATATCAGGGTCATCAGTTAAATTACAAGAAGTGTCGATGAAAGTACAGTCAGATGAAAAATATTGTTAACATTACAGACTCCGTCCCTTCTATCTTGCTGTGCCGTATACCTGGAACAGACTGCCTGAGTCAATACTTCAAGCTCCAGCTCTAGCAGTATTAAAATCCAAGCTAAAAACCCCACTTTTTTTGAGACTACATTCAACTCCTAACTCCCACTCACTGTAAGATACTCTTGTCCATCCTATCATTCTCTATGCAAGAAACTCCCCAACCCTATTTGTTCTGTGAGGGAAATTCTATAAAAGACACCTAAAGATAGGTGCCAAATAGGCACCTAACTTAATTAGTATATTGTCTTCAATTATGAGCTTTAATAGGCTCATAATTGAAAAAATAAAAATTTATTTGGGTGATAGGCGCCTATCTTCTTAGGCACTATTCTACATAAGATAGGCACCTATCTTATGGTGCCTAACTCCAAAGTAGGCTTGTTTAGAGGCAGAGAAGGAGTTAAGAGCCATTCTTTACAGTACTTAGGCACCTATAATGTACACTTTTAAAACTCTGGCCTACATTTTAGGCACCTAAGTTTTAGTTAGGCATGATTCTATAATGGGCGTCTATGTGTGATTGCCATGAAATAGGTGCCTACTTTAGGTGCCTGTCTTTCTAGGCACCCAATTACAAAATCTGTCCCTGTCTGTCCAAATTAGATTATAAGCTCTTCTGAGCAGGGACCGTCTATTTTATGTTAAATGTACATTGCTGCATACGCCTTTCAGCACTATAGAAATGATAAATAGAAGTAGTAAAGATCAGCATAGTTCATTCAGACAACTATTAAATAAAGTCTAGGATACTGATACCTTAATAATTACAAAAAAAATTTTCAGAAGCAAAAAGGAGCTGTCAGAAAAACACTGTGAGATGATACGTTTTCCATAGATACAGACTCTTTCCACAAATTTATCCCCCACCCCCTCCTTTTACAAAGCCGCATTAGGCTTTTTATCGCCAGTCATGTACCATGGCTAGTTGGCCTTCTCACTATGATTTAACAGAGTAGGAGCCTTTCGTATTTGGGGAAATCATTTTGATTGTTGACCCTCAAAATTCTACCAGAGCAAATGTTAGAATTTTTTTTACTGGTGTCCATGTTTCAATTGTAGTATTTTTCCTGTTACAGGTCCATTGTCTTGGAGGAGAAATTGGAGCAGAGGTTTGGGAGCATCTTTTAGTGATGATCCGATGCCCTTTTCTTGCACTTTCTGCAACTATAAGTAACCCAGATCATCTTAAAGAGTAAATGTTATTTTCTTCTTTAGAAAGCAAAATAAATCATTTAACACTACATGACAATATATTTGATATGAGGGCTAGACTTAAAATATCTTTATTTTTGGCTTTCCTTTGTGCTCTTATGTGAAATCAATTGCATTGTTTTCTTTGGGATATGTTTTATAGTTAAAATGATTGGACAAGTTTCTGAAGGAAATGTCCATAGTCTGCTATTGAGACAGACATAGGGAAAGCCACTGCTTATCCCTAGGATTGGTAGCATGGAATCTTGCTTCTATTTGGGATTATTCCAGGTATTTGTGTCCTGGATTGGCCACTGTTGGAAGCACAATACTGGGTTAAATGGACCATTGGTCTATCCCAGTATGGCTGTTATTATGCTCCAATCCCCTCTCTCTCCTTGATCAGAGTCCACCCCCCTCCAATTCTTGTCCACCCTGGATTCAAACTCCCAAATCCCACCTCCAAGACCCTCCCTTTGAACAACATCCACCCCTAGATGTGATCCTTGGTGTTCCAGTGTCCCTGGATGGGACCACTCATTTTCCACTCCCACCCTGTCTGGATCCAGCTTTGTAGTGGTCTCATAGTACTACCACTAGGGTTTAGCCATTCAAGCTGACCCCTAATTATAATATTACAAGACTACTGTTAGGGGTAATCAGTGCCATTTTGAATAAAACAGGGTAGGAGTAGAAGGAGAACATTCCCAATCAGGAACACAGGACCATCATAAATCACCACTGGGTAAATTCAGGATGTGTGTAGGGGGTCCAGGAAAATGGGGGAAGGGGTGAGTATTGCTCAAGAATGAGGGACTTGGAGTTGGGGTTTGGATAATAGAAGGGAGAGGATCAGAGAAGGGGGCTCAGATCTGAGAGAGGAAGTAGATGACCTCTTCTGCCGGTTTGTAGGATCTGGTGGAGCTGTGATTGGGGAGCTTGCGATCAGATAGAGATGTGATCAGGAGGGGGTGATAATATGGTGATATAATCAAGAGAGGGTATGATTGGGTGAAGATGTGATCAGTTGGGGGGCAGGAACTTGGCTGGAGCGGTGGAAATGTGATTGGAGGGAATAGATGGGGGAGATAAGAAGGCACCTTGCTAGAACTTCCCTTTGATATGGGAATGAGCATGAGCAGGTGTAAACTCTGACATTACCTGTCAGGATATACTGTATATATTTTAGAAGTCACATTCATAATTATACACATGTAGAAACTCACACATGTGCATATCGCATGCACATGTAAAACCCAATTCACCCTCACCACACCACTGAAGGTAGGCACCGGAAATGTAGGCATTGAAAACGCTGGCCTACATTTCCAGCGCCTATCTTTGCCAGAGGCACAATTCTCTAAATGGTGCCGTCGCGTGATTGACACGTGATTGGGGCCGATATCAACAACAATAGAGCTGTTTAGAGAATCCAGCAGTTCATTTCTTCAGTCACTACTTCTTAACCTCTTAAAAAGCTTCTATAAAAAGAGATAATTTTAATAATTATTTTTTAAATCTCTGAATGTTATTTTTCATTCTCGATTGTCCAACCAGTTTATTCCAAAGCTTCACCCCTGCCACTGAACTAGCCGTAGCTCTAGTACTTAACTCATTGGGTACTGTGGAAGGAGGAATAGGGGAAACCAGGATTTTTCCCCTTCTCTGCCTATGGGACAAAATCCTCTTTGAATAAGGATCCTTAGAACATTGTAATAATGTAATATATTGTTTTCTGGTTGTTTAGTCAGAAAAGAAAGCAATCTTCTGGAAGACAAAGATTGAGGCTGCTTTTCCTAACAGTTCCATGAAATTAGAATTGAAAATACCAGAGTTTTACATGAAAGTCTAATTTTAAAACTGTTGATACTGTACTTGACGTATTTATCTTTTCTTGATTTATTTAGCAATTTTCTGTTTAAACATAATAAACAATGCATTATTTTAATATTTAAGGTGGCTGCAGTCAGTAAAAAGGTATTGGCAGAATGCTGATAACACAATAGGCAATGATTATGTACTAGCTAACAGGAAATCGGCAAAAAATCCTAAAGGACAGAGGGACGAGAAATACTCTTACAAAGTTAGGCTGAGTAAGTGCCAAAATCAAGTTTGTCAATTTTGAAACTGACTTCATTTGTGAAATTAAAGTTTAATGCACACACTAATCAACCACATGCCTTCATAATCACATGTGTGAGATACTTTAATGTCTATTAAATGGAGTATTGGAGTACATTCTTTACAGGTTGCTTAAAGATAGGTACTATGAAGCTGTGTACTTTGTGCAACTGTAGATGTCTTCTCCTACTTCCATGGATCTTGTCATGACTCCTACATCTTCACATTCTTGGGTCCATAAGAATACTAACTTAAGTTGTTGTTTATATGCCAACATTTAGTCTTAGCTGCTTTTGCCCTGTCAATGGGTAATGTAAACGTCCATGACTAAATGTTGCAGTTGTGTAAGTAACTGATATGGGAGTGGGAGTGTGTGGCACAGTGGTTAGAGCTACAGCCTCAGCACCCTGAGGATGTAGGTTCAAATCCCATGCTGCTCCTTGTAACCCTGAACAAGTCACTTAATCCCCATTGCCCCAGGTACATTAGATAGAGTGTGAGCCCATCGGGACAAATAGGGGAAAATGCTTGAGTACCTAAATGTAAACCACTTAGTGGTATATAAATAAATAAATATGATTCTAGAAGCTGAATGCAAAGATGTTTGGTCTGCTTCTCATCCATTCATGCACCTTCCATATGCACATCCCCTTTACAGTTACATGCTGTAAATTTGGGGTATTAAATTTATAGAATAATGACCCCCACCTTTCCCCAGTCATTGTCTGTGTACTTGTGTCCTACTGTCTTGTAGCTCTCTGTGCATCAGTCCTCTGTAACTAATCCTGTCATAGTATGATCTCTTGTATCCTTGTATAGGTGGGTATGAGAGTGCTAAAAGTGTGTATGCTGCAGGATTGCTGTGTTGACCCTTTAAGAGGATGTTGGTGTAGACTGAGAGGGTTCTGGTGTTGGGTCTCACTGGGTGCAGGGTGTGAGAAGGGGGAGACATGTCACAGGTGATCATCTGGGCAGTGGAAGTCCTACTTCAACAGGCACATAGGGAACAAAGAAGGGCTACCAGGAACCATTGCCATCATCAGATATATAGGACCAGGACCCAGATCCTAGATAGCACTGATGAAAAGTGCTTCACTAGGTTGCACTTTGATAAGCCTGCCATACACCATCTCTGTCAAGAACTAGTCCCTCCTGTTATTTCATCACACATAGAGGGAGAACTATGCCAGTTCATCTTAAGATCACCATGTCCCTAGCCTTCTTTGCCACTTGTACTTTCCATTGTGTCCTGAGTTCTGACTTTCCATTGTGTCCTGACTTTCCATCGTGGCCTCAGCCAGTCAGCCATCTCTTAGTGTCGCACCTAGTTCCTCATTGCCTTTCTCATCCATATCTCTTACTATATTGGCATTCTTCACATAGACCAGCTATGACATAACATAATCATAACATAAAAATCAATTTCTAGACGATATAACCAAAAAGTTCTGTGTGGTTTACAAAGAATTAAATATTCTGTATCGCCTGGTAGACCAGTATAGTTCCTTATGGATGAGTATTATACCTCACTGCTACCACCAGGTGGAGACTGAGATCAAACTTGTATATCAGTATAGTTCCCCCCTAATAATCCAGTCTTCCTCAGTCTCCGGTAGCAGGTGGTAAGGCTAATTCGGCTCCCCTCTTAGAACTGTTGGAACTTTCTTTTTGAACTCCTGGTTCCCCTTTTGTACCAGATAGAGCTTGGACGGGTCCTGTTTGGGAATCCGTCCAATCTTGGGGGTGTTAAACCCAGTGGGTCTCATGCTGGGTCCCTCCCCCCACCTTCCCCCATTTTTGTAGAGGTGCCTCAGCCGGTGTGCCGGTCTAAAGGCTAATTTCCTTTTAAAATTGCCTTTTTACTGTATTTTCTCATCTAACCAGCACTTTTCTTTCAGCTAGGGCGATTTTCAGCACAATGAGCACTTTTAAAGGGAAAAATTGCTCGTTGTGCTCCAAACGCGAGGTACTCGCGGCCGGCCTGTGCAAGATTCGATTTTGACGGTTTCAGGTCCAATTTCGGCGGGAACCTCCTCCTTCATCTCAGTTACCTCAGGTGACCTTCCCCCTGTTCTGAAAATACAGGCAAGATATGGTAGGGTCCCCTGCTAGGGCAGGGAGTCCCTTGGGGCTGTCGGGGGTCTTTCCCCCTGAATTTATGTTAGTACTTTGTAAGGCTTATGTGCTGGCGGCTGGAGGTTCCGTGTCCACTCTGGGGGTCTAGAGGGGGGGATTGCCATCGACGTCTTCCCTGGTGTGGCCCAACACAGCGGTGGTTTTGCCACCCTCCACTCCTCTCTCAT
Organism: Geotrypetes seraphini; assembly: GCF_902459505.1. NCBI lineage: Eukaryota > Metazoa > Chordata > Amphibia > Gymnophiona > Dermophiidae > Geotrypetes > Geotrypetes seraphini. The sequence continues at coordinate 177,371,426 of NC_047084.1, read as the reverse complement.
CCAAATGCCCGAGGGTCTCTTGGGATGCGGATTTTTGCCCAGAGGAGGACCTGGACCCTTGGGGAGATTTCCAGGAACCTCTTGGGGGTTCGAATTCCCGCTAGCGAGGGATTCAAGCACCCCCCCAGCTGGTGGAGATGTGTCTGTGGTGCACATTTTTTAGTGGGAAGAGCTTTATGAGTTAATTGTCCAGGTCTCCTCGGTTTTGCATTTTAAGAACACCGTGTCGGAGCCCCCACGTATGGTGGACCACTTGCTTAAAGGGATCCGCTCTTTTCTATGCTTCAGGATATTCGGGATATTATGTTCGCACAGTGGCAGGTGCTGGAAGCACCTTTTTATTTTGCGCGCTCCATGGCCCGCCTGTATCCCATTCTTGAAGGGGATAGGGACATTCTGAAGTCACCTGTCGTGGACGCGGTGGTCTCGGCTATCTCTAAAAGGCATACTGTGCCTGTTGAGGGTGGTGCGGCCTTGAAGGACCCGGAAGAGTGTAAGTTGGAGTTCCTCCTTAAACAGAGTTTTGATGTGACAGCTCTGTCGGTCCAGGAGGCGATGTGTGGTGGATTAGTGGCTCGAGTGTGTTTTCATTTGGCCCAGCATGTACTTGACAGTAAATCTGAGAATTAGGACTTGCTAAAGCAAGAAGTTGCCAAAAATTAATGGGTGCTTCTTATCTCTTGGATGCCATGTATGACCTCTTGTGAGCTTTGGCCTTTGGAGTGGCAGCACATCATACCTTGTGGCTTTGAGCTTGGTCGGTGGATTCTGCGTCCAAAGCTATGTTGACGAAGTTTCCTTTTAAAGGATCTTTCTTGTTTGGTGAGGACCTGGACAGGTTAGTTCAGACTCTCACAGATTCCAGAGTTCCTCGTTTGCCTGAGGATAGGCTTAAGCCACTGGCTCGAGGTGACACTGCTCGTGGGTGTGAGCGTGGTGTCCGCTGCTTCTGCCCTGGTAGAGGGGCTGCCTCTTTTCCATCTTCTGGGCTCTCTAGAGGCAGATTCTTCCAGTGCATGCAGTCCTTTTGTGGGGCCTGCTAGGGGTCCTATGCCGCTCGTCCTGCCCAATGACTCCTTGCCGGCACCCATCTTGGTTCCGGTGGGTGCCCAACTGAGGGATTTTTATCCAAAGTGGGCAGACATCACATCTGATCAGTGGGTTCTGGAAGTGATTCGGGATGGCTATGCTCTGGAGTTCGCCTGGTCCTTGCCAGACCGTTTTCTCGTTTCTCTCTCGCAGGTGGCGTGGAAGCAGCACACCTTTCATCAGACCCTTCAAAGATTGTTAGATCTCCGCACGGTGGTTCCAGTTCTCCCGCAGGAGTGGGGCACAGGTTGGTACTCGATTTACTTTGTGGTGCCAAAGAAAGAAGGGACCTTTCGGCCCATCCTGGATTTGAAGGGGGTCAACAGAGCTCTTCAAGTGCCTTCCTTCCGCTTGGAAACTCTGCGGTCTTTGATTCTGATGGTTCAACCAGGGGAGTTTCCGACCTCGCTAGATCTGACCAAGATCTACTTTCACATTCCTATTCCAGCCATCCTGTGCTTTGAGATCTTGGGGGCAACATTATCAGTTCTGTGCTCTTCCTTTTGGTCTGGCCACGGCTGCACGGACGTTCACCAAGGTGATGGTGGTCATCATGGCGGCGTTGCGAAAAGAGGGCATTCTTGTTCATCCCTACCTGGACGACTGGTTGATTCGAGCCAAGTCATTCCAGGAGAGCACCCGGGTCACGGCTCAGGTGTAGAGAATGACACGGGGACAGTTTACTGCGGTAAACCGTGGTCACCACAATTAATCCGCAGGAATGGAGACTTTTTAACTGGTTTACTGCAGGAATGGGGACAAGACCTTTCATTGCCCCGCAGGATTGGGGACAAGACCTTTCATCGCCCCACGGGAGCGGTGAAAAGTCTTGCTCCTGTGGTAAAAAAATTGCGCTCATGTCAGACTCGGTATCTCCTCCCCAGCTCCTCTTGCGCCTATTTTATCTTCAGGAGCTAGCCATGCAACGATGAAGACAGAAGGAACCCAAAACCAAAGCCTGAGACCAATGTGATTTGAAGAATAAAATTACCAGACAACAAAAGGTAGAAAAAAATAAATTTATTTTATATTTTGTGATTAGAATAATCCAGATTTGAAATATGTATCATGATAGAGCTGGTATTAGACATAACTGGGAACTACAAAGTAGAGGTCTGCACGGGAACGGGGATCGCAGGGATCCCGCGGGGATCCCACGGGTTCTCCCCCTGGCCCACGGGACTCCCACGGGGATGCCCCCTGGCCCATGGGACTCCCATGGGGATGCCCCCCTGACCCATGGGACTCCCACGGGGACGCCCCCTGGCCCACGGGACTCCCACGGGGATGAAAACAGCCTACCTAAATTCTGGCGATGCAGCTTACAAGTCCGGTGTCGCTGCGGGAAATAGCCATGCTGAGCAGTGAGCTCAGCACTACACAGATGAAAGCCTTGCTTGCTGATTGGCCGGCGGCCCTGCCCCGCCGTGCCGCCGGACCAATCAGCAAGCAAGGCTTTCATCTGTGTACGTGCTGAGCTCACTGCTCAGCATGGCTATTTCCCGCCGCGACGCCGGACTTGTAAGCTGCATCGCCAGAATTTAGGTAGGCTGTTTTCATCCCCATGGGAGTCTCTCTCTTGCGCTATGGCTCTAAGTCAGGGGTGCCCAAAACGTCGATCGCGATCAACCGGTAGTTCAGGAAGGCAACGTGAGTCGATCGCAGAGCCCATCCCGGGCTCCGTGATAGACTCGTGTTGCCATCCCGATCTACCGGGCCTATCAGCCTTCCTCTCCCCGACGTCAAAAACGCCGACGCGGGCATTAGGCTGTTTTTGTCATTTCGGGTGGGGGGTGGGAGCGGCAGCAGCAGCCTGAAAAAGAAATCATCCTGGCCGGGGTCAGTGTCAGTGTCATGCTCCGGAGCTTCTACAGCCTTCCTGTCTCCCTCTCCCTTCTACCTGCTTCCGGCCACACCCCCTGCTCCGCGGCTCTCTTCGGCAACTCAGCAGCAGCGATCGACACAAGCTTCTAATGTCGGGGCCTACCCTCTGCGAGTCCCGCTTGTTTCAACTTCCTTTTTCCACAAAGGCGGGACTCGTAGAGGGAAGGCCTCGATGTCGGCAGCTTGTCTTGATCACCGCTGCTGACGAGTTGCTGAAGAGAGCCGCGGAGCAGGGGGGTGTTGCCAGGTGCAGGTAGAAGGGAGAGGACCAGATGCAGGACTCGTGGGTGAGGGAGGAGAAGAGAGAGAGAAAGACAGAGGGGAGGGAAACAAAAGGAAATATTTCATACTGGGCTGGGCCGGAGTGGAGGGAGGGTGGAAAGATTCTGGCTACCGGGTGCAGTAACAAAGGAAAAGGGGGGAAAGCTGAAAATGGAGATAGTGACACAAAGAAGAGAAAGGGTAAGCAGGACCTACTGAATAAGGATAGAGATACAGAGGGGACATGAAGAGGAGGTGAAATAGAGACATAGAAGTAATGCTGAAAAAGTGTGTGTGTGGGGGGAGATAAAGACATTGAAAGGGCAAATGGTGAACATGGGGTAAAGACAAGGACAGAGACAAATGAAGATTCTGAAAAAGTGGTGAGATAGGGATATAGGTGAGATGGACACAAAGAAGGGTGATGCTGGAAAATAGGTGGAATGGTAATTCTTACAAACACAGAAGGGAAATGCTGGATCAAGGAGAGATGGGGCTCAGGCTGGATGGAATGAGGAGAAATGCCTTGTTGGCCCGGAACTTCCTCTCCTACGTCAGAATTGATGTCAGGGAGCGGAATGCTGGTCAGCGCGATGCTTCTGCAGGGAAAGCTTGGGACAGCGGTGGCTTGGGGGCTATTCCCCGATGGCGGTGGCAGCAAACCGAGTGGCTTGGGGGAGGGCACGGAGAAAGAAAGAAAGGGGGCAGACAGGGAGACAGAAAGAAGGGGGAACAGGGAGACAGAAAGAAAAAGTTGGGGGAGAGAATGAGGTCTGGAGGAGAGGAAACATACAGGAGGCTGAAAGAAAGGAAGAAAGATTGGATGCACAGTCAGAAGAAGAAAGTGCAACCAGAGACTCATGAAATCACCAAACAGCAAAGGTAGGAAAAATGATTTTATTTTCAATTTAGTGATCAAAATGTGTCTGTTTTGAGAATTTATATCTGCTGTCTATATTTTGCACTATGGCTCCCTTTTACTAAACCGCAATATCGTTTTTTAGTGCAGGGAGCCTATGAGCATTGAGAGCAGCGCGAGGCATTCAGCGTAACTCCCTGTGCTAAAACCTACTATTGTGGTTTAATAAAAAGGGAGGGGGGGTATTTGTCCATTTTTGTATTTTGTTACCGAGGTGACATTGCATAGAGTCATCTGCCGTGACCTCTTTGAAAAAACCCGGAATATGAATAATTAACATTTTCTCTGCCTTTCATTGTGCTTTGTGTTTTTTTTTAATTTTATTGTTGGTAGATCATTTTGACTTAGTCATTATAAAAGTAGCTCGCAAGCCCATAAAGTGTGGGCACCCCTGCTCTAAGTCTTCTTACTCTGGGGCACCAGACCTCCCTCATACAAAGGCCGGGAATACAGAGTTGGTTCCATTCTTGGTAGGGGATGCCTTGGTAGGCTCACTGCTCAGCCACTGGGAACTCAGATTCGGTCCTGTTCTGGGTGGAGGACACTTGTGGGGTGGGGTGGGGTGGGGTGGGAAGGGGGGCTAGTTTGCGCCATCGTGCAGGCTCACCACTCTGCCTCTGCTGGCAAAAGCACAGTCTGTCCCAATCTAGGGGGAGAAAACCTAGCAGGGACCAGGCTGCACCACAATACTGGCTTCTAGAAAGCACAATGGACTGGGGGGGGGGGGGATCTAGCAGTGTGTTGCACCATTTGGACCCATGTAGACTTGCACGGCCATTCAGATGCTGACCTGAGGTCCCTTTCCATCCAGCATCTGCCCCTCCTCCTCTTTCCATCCAGCATCTGCCCCTCTGTCTGCTGCTTCTGCCCAGCATCTGATCTGTCTCCTCTCTTCCTCCTTTCTGCCCCCTCTGTCATCCCATCCATCATCCACCCTTCTTTCTCCCCCTTCCATCCAGCATCTGCCCATCTTTCCCCCCTTTCAGCCCAGCAACTGCTTCATTTCTCTTTCTCCCCCTTCTATTCAGTGTCTGCTCCATCTTTCTCTTTCCTCCCTTCCATCCGTATCCTCCCCTTCTCCTCCTTTCCATTCAATGTCTTCCTCCCCTCTCCTTTTCTTTACATCCATCATCTGTATTTTTCTCTCTCCCCAGGCATTCCAGCTTGTCTCAGACAGGAATAGCCTTACAGGGACTTAGCAAACACAAAGAGTGGAGGGCCATGTATGTTAATGCACACAGTTTAGGTAATAAAATTCTAGAACTGGAAACTGAAATAGGAGATGCCAACCTGGACGTGGTGGCAATATCCGAGACTTGGTTCACAGACGCACATGGGTGGGATATAGCCATACCGGGGTACAATCTACTTCGTCAGGACAGAGAGGGCAGGTTAGGAGGAGGGGTAGCACTATACATTAAAGAAGACATCAAAACCATCAGGATCACTGATGTCAAGTACACCGGGGAGTCCCTCTGGATAAACCTGGCAAGAGGTGGCAAAAAATGCCTGTATCTTGGAGTGGTATACAGACCTCCAAGACAACCGGAAAACATGGACGCAGAATTAATTGAAGACATAGAGAACATAACTCTACGGGGCGACACTGTACTGCTAGGGGACTTCAACATGCCTGATGCAGATTGGAACACATTTTCAGCAACAACCAGCAGCAGCAGGAAGCTTTTGACCTCCATAAAAGGAGTACATCTCAGACAGATGGTAACGGAGCCCACTAGGGACCAGGCGATCCTAGATCTGGTACTCACCAACGGGGAAAGCGTCTCAGAGGTTTCAGTAGGAGATACACTAGCCTCCAGCGACCATAACATGATATGGTTCAACCTTGGGAAAGGATCCCCTAAATCAATTACAAAAACAAAGGTACTCAATTTCCGGGGCACCGACTTCACACGCATGGGAGATTTCGTTCATCAGACGCTGCAGGACCAAGCAGAGACCGGCAATGTGGAAACTATGTGGTCGTACCTGAAATCATCCATACACGAAGCAACTAATCGCTACATAAAATCAGTAGATAAACGGCAAAGAAACAACAAACCCCAATGGTTCACTGGAGAGATCTCGCACCTCATTAAGGAAAAGAAAAAAGCATTTCTTTCCTACAAACGTACGCAAAAAAAAAGAAACTAAAGTAGAATATAAGACCAGATCTGCAGCAGTCAAAACAGCAGTTAGGGAGGCCAAACTTCGAGTGGAAGAAACTCTGGCAAAAAACATTAAAAAGGGGGACAAATCCTTCTTTAGGTATATCAGTGATAGGAAAAGGAACACAGACGGTATAGTACGCCTTAGACAACCGGACGGAAACTACGCAGTGGCGGACTCCAAGAAAGCAGAACTACTAAATGAATATTTCTGCTCAGTCTTCACCTGCGAGGCACCAGGACATGGACCACAGTTGAAAGAGAAACAAGACGTGGATGACCCGTTTCAGAATTTTGAGTTCACACCTGGGGACGTCTACAACGAACTGGCAAGACTCAAGGTGAGCAAAGCCATGGGACCGGACAAGAGTGCTCATAGAATTGAGAGATGTTCTGGCAGAACCGTTGGCAGTGCTCTTCAATCTTTCACTAAGTACGGGGAAAGTACCGTTGGACTGGAAAACTGCCAACGTCGTTCCTCTACATAAAAAGGGTTGCAAGGCTGAGGCTGCGAACTATAGACCGGTAAGCCTCACCTCAATAGTGTGTAAACTCATGGAGACACTGGTTAAGTATAGATTGGATACGATCCTAAACGAGGAAAATCTCCGGGATCCCAGTCAACATGGATTCACCAAGGGTAGGTCATGCCAGTCCAATCTTATCAGCTTCTTTGACTGGGTAACAAAAAGACTGGACTCAGGCGAGTCCTTGGACGTCGTGTACCTGGACTTCAGCAAAGCGTTTGACAGCGTCCCACACCGCAGGCTGCTGAACAAGATGAAATCAATGGGGTTGGGACTCTAACTACATGGGTCAAAGATTGGCTTAGTGGCAGACTTCAGAGGGTAGTGGTTAATGGTACTCTCTCTAAAATGTCGGAAGTGACTAGCGGAGTGCCACAGGGTTCAGTCCTGGGCCCTCTCCTCTTCAACATATTCATTGGGGATTTGACTCAAGGGCTTCAAGGCAAGGTAACCTTATTCGCTGATGATGCCAAACTATGCAATATAGTAAACGACTATAATCTAAAGGATGCTATGGAGCAAGACCTGCGTACTTTAGAAAGCTGGTCCTCGATCTGGCAGCTGGGCTTCAACGCCAAGAAATGTAAGGTCATGCATCTCGGAAACAGAAATCCTTGCAGAACTTACACCCTGAATGGAGAAACTTTAACCAGAACTACGGCAGAACGAGACTTAGGAGTAATCATCAGTGCTGATATGAAAGCTGCCACTCAAGTGGAGAAGGCTTCATCTAAAGCACGGCAGATGATAGGTTGTATCAGGAGAAGCTTCGTCAGCAGGAAGCCTGAAGTCATGATGCCATTGTTCAGAGCCATGGTGAGACCTCATCTGGAATACTGTGTGCAATTTTGGAGGCCACATTACTGTAAAGATGTGCTCAGAGTTGAATCGGTTCAGCGGATGGCCACCAGGATGGTCTCGGGGCTAAAGGGTCTCCCGTACGAGGAAAGACTGAGCAAGTTACAGCTCTACTCTCTCGAGGAGCGTAGGGAGAGGGGAGACATGATTGAGACATTTAAGTACATCACGGGACGGGTTGAGGTGGAAGATGATATCTTTCTCCTGAAGGGACCCTCGACCACAAGAGGTCATCCGCTCAAACTCAGGGGAGGGAAGTTTCGTGGAGATGCCAGGAAGTACTTCTTCACGGAGAGAGTGATTGAGCATTGGAACAAGCTTCCAATGCAGGTGATAGAGGCACACAGCGTCCCAGACTTCAAGAATAAATGGGATACATATGTAGGATCCCTACGAGGGTCAGCCAAAGGATAGGATCACTAGGGTATAGACTTGGCAGTAGAATGGCATTATTACAATTCTACTTAAAGGGGACATTAGACTTAAAAGGGAGGGTCGATGGTGTGGGCAGACTTGATGGGCTGTAGCCCTTATCTGCCGTCATCTTTCTATGTTTCTATGTTTCCCCTTTCATCCAGTGTGTCTGATCCCTCCCCATTTCTATCTACAGTCTGTCTCCTCTCACCTCCTACATTCAGTATCTACCCCCTCCCACCTGACACCTCAGCCACCGCCAGACTGATGCAAAGTCTTCCCTCCGATGTCAGCTCTGACTTCGGGGGAAGACTTCTGGGTCGGCTACATATGGCTTGCTGCAGGTTGCCTCCAACCCCTGCTGTTATCTGGACTCGAATGAAGTGGTGGAAGCGAGTGCATTTTTGGACACAGAAGTCATGAACTGGGGAGAGAGGAAGGGAAAGGGAGGGAAAGAGATGCTGAGGTGGGGGAGGGAATAGAAAGAGAGAATTGGGTGTGGGTGTGTCAATGAGCGGGAAAGAGAGATGGTTGTGTACACACATCAAATGGAAGAAAGAGGAGAATTTTTGGTCATAGGGAGGAAGGTACAGAATGTGATAGGGAAGAAAAAGATGAGAGTGAGAAATGTGGCAAGGGAACAATGGGGCAGATTGAAAGGGATGCAAGAGGGAGGAATATTGGACAGTGGTGAAGGGAATGGAGGGAGAGATGTGGCATAGTGTTGGAGAGGGGTGATAGAAGGAGAAATGTTGGGCATGGGGCTGGTGGGCAGCCACAAAAGATGAGAAAGAGATAAATGCTGGACCATGGTAGGGGGAACCATTGGACAGCAACAGAAGAATTTACAGAAGATGGAAAAGCGGAAAAAAGAAACTGGGACCAACTTTATGGAAAAATAAGTCTCCAGACAACAAAGGTAAAAAATGGAATTTATTGACTAAAATATGTTAGCTTTGGGAAATGTATATGGCAGATGTCTTTGTTTTGTGTTCAAAAGAAAAGGAAATGCATTTCTGGTTTTATTTCTACAGTATTGAAGTACTTGTTGACCCTTGCTGTGACTGGTGGGGATCCCCAAGCACCGCCAGCAGAGGACCTCCTCTAGAGATGGCCAGAACTCCCCTCCACCAAGCGCAGCAGTCGCTGGCAGCATCCATGAGCCACTGAGGTGCCAGCATCTGTGACTCAGGGACGCTACTGCTGCCTGCCAAGCTTGGCAAAAGGGACCCCCGGCCAACTGCAAAGGAAGTCCTCAGCTGACAGTTTGTGGGTTCTCATCAGCTGAGTATTTATATTTTATATTTACATTAAAGGTTCTGGTAGAAACCCATTTACAAAGTATGTATTCTTCCCAATTAATATTTCCAAATTAATAAAGTCTCTTTGCTTATTTGTAAATGGGTCTCTACCAGAGCCTTTAATTCAATAGCATAATTAAATAAAATAACTATTTCTGAAGTTTATAGGGAAGGATGGTGATGGAGGGGATTCCTCGCGGGGACGGGTAGGGACGGAGGGGATTCCTCGCAGGGACGGGTGGGGACGGAGGGGATTCCTCGCGGGGACGGGTGGGGACGGAAGGATTCCTCACGGGGACGGGTGGGGACGGGTGGGATTTTGGCGGGACGGGTGGGGACGGGTGGGATTTCTGTCCCCGCGCAACTCTCTACTACAAAGCCCAGGCTGTGCTTCTTTAGCTTTCAGCTGGCTTAGGGCTCACTCTCTCTGACCAGGGGGCAGTTGCCCTAGTTGCACTCCCCTAACACTATTCTTGTGACTGAAGTATTCTGTTAGCTTGATTTTTCTATGGAGCATTCTGTAGTAATTTGGTTTGTTCAGTTTTCACAATAGTGGAGGGGATATTTGTGACAGGGAAGGGAGACATAGTTTTTGTTGATCCTTGCTCTGTATTATTTGTGTTTATAAAATGACAATTGTACAGAATATTGTCTCTTTTTATACTTTAATAAAATAAGTTCAGTATAAAATCATAACTATTCGAGGCTTGTGTGGATGGGATCTGACAGTTTGCAGAACGGGGACTGAGCTTGCAGGGCAGGGATGGAGACTGAGCTTGTAGGATGGGGCAGGGATGGGGACCGAACTCGCGGGGATGGGGCAGGGATGGGGACTGAGCTCGTGGGGATGGGGCAGGGACGGGGTCAAGCTCACGGGGACGGGGTGGGAACGATGATAAATTTTTTCCCCATGTCATTCTCTACTCAGGTGGTGGAGTTTCTGCAGTCGCTGGGATGGGTAGTCAACCTTGCTAAAAGCCGGTTGTCTCTATCTCAGCGCTTGGAATATCTAGAGGTGCTGTTTGACACCTCCTTGGGGGAAGGTCTTCTTTCCGGAGGCCCGGGTAAGTATATTGCAATCTCAGATTCACCTGCTTATGGCGTCCCGGTGTTCTCGGGCGCAGTATTTCCTCCAAGTCTTGGGGTTGTTGGCGGCTTCCCTCGATGTAGTGAGGTGGTCGTGAGCCCACATGCGTCCTCTTCAGTATGCTCTTCTTTGGAGGTGGTTACCTCAGAGGCACAGTCTGGATCACCCTGTTCCACTTCCGGGCTTACCTCGGGGCAGTTTTCGTTGGTGGCTGAGCCTCAGTGGACGGTGCTGCTCACGGATGCCAGTCTTCTTGGTTGAGGGGCTCATTGTCTAGGTCACTCAGCTCAGTGCACCTGGTCCATGGAGGAGGCTTCTTGGTCGATCAGTGTCTTGGAGACCAGAGCCATCCGTCTGGCATTGCTAGCCTTCCAGTCCTTTCTAATGGGCAAGTAAGTCAGGATTCTGACAGACAATGCCACGGTGGTGACCTATGTCAATCATCAGGGGGGCACCAGGAGCACTTTGGTGGCACAGGAGGCGACTCTGCTCATGGTCTGGGCGGAGTCGCACCTTCAAGAAATATCAGCATCCCACATAGCCGGCTTGGAGAATGTTCAAGTGGACTTCCTAAGTCGTCACGTGCTAGATCCCGGAGAGTGGTATCTAAGCCCTGTGGCTTTTCAGTTGATAGTGCAGTCTTGGGGTCAGCCCCTCGTGGACCTGATGGCCACAAGTGTCAATGTCAAAACACCCCGCTTCTTAAGTTGTCGCAAAGACGGTCAGGCCGAGGGCTTAGATGCTCTGGTTCAACCATGGCCAACGAAGGGGCTATTATATGTGTTCCCTCCGTGGCCATTAGTGGGCAGAGTTCTTCTCAGCATAATTCACCATCCGGGCCTCATGGTTCTGGTGGCTCCGGATTGGCCTCGACGACCGTGGTACGTGGATCTGGTGAGGCATCTGGTGGCGTATCCTTTTCCTCTGCCTCTCTTGGACAACCTTCTAACATAGGGTCCCATTCCAATGTTTGATCCGGGTCCCTTTTATCTTACCCTATCTCCCGCGAATAACGAGGGAGATGTGTAGTTCTGCTTGGCTATTCGTCAGACTGATAGTAAAGGGGACTGCACAGTCCACTTGCACTAATGCCAAAAGCCAGTGTGTCTCAGTGTCCACCTGCTGGCAGAGGAACATAAACTCATTTGTTCTGTGCCGGTCTGGAGGGACTAAAAGAAAGAAAATTAGCAGGTAAGAACCTAATTTCTCCAGCCTGCACCTATTTTAAAAAGGCTCTAAGTTTGCCAGAGAATGTTGTCAAATAGTATGAGAACTTTCTTTGTCTTTACCAGGAAGTTTGAATTCCCCTCTCCATATTCTATCTAAACTGGGGCTATACGTGTTCATGTATTTATGAATAAATCTAGATGGTGACTGGTAGTGTCACTGAAGTTCTTCTTTCTTTCTAGTTATCTATGGAGAAAGATACAATGATCTGGAAAAGTATATTTGCTCACTGAAGAGAGGTGATTTCATCTTTGAACACTATCATCCATGTGCTGCGTTAACTGTCAATCATGTAAGCATATCATTGTGTGTTGTCATCTTTAGAATTCATATTATTCTGAATTTTTCATTTCTTTAAACCAAAGCACGTCATAGATATCAAGAAATAAATAGTACTAGCAGAACAGTAATAGGAGCTATGGAAAGTTGAAAGGGGATCAGTAACAGGAGCAAGTAAAACTAGGAATAATAATAATAAGTTTATATACCGCAGGATTGTGAAGTTCTATGCGGTTTACAACGATTAAAGAAAAAATGCTACAAACTGAGTAGGACTTAAATAGTTGGAGATAGGCAACTAACAGTTTATGAGATCAGTTGTTGTGGGAGAGATTGTGCAGATCAGTTACCTAGGTACTTCAAGAACAGATATGTTTTTAGGTTTTTCCTAAATTCCCCATAGTTATTTGCATACATAAGTAATCTTTCATAAGGACTGACAAACTGGGTAAAATCAAAGGTTTGTCTAGGTCAGTATCCTGTTTCTAACAATGCCCAATCCAGAAATTAGACTTTTACAACTTATTTAAAACGCTTCGATTAGACTCATATGAAAAGCAAAGAAATTTGACCACATCTCACCACTCCTCAAGATATCTCATTGGCTCCCGGTGGCACATCAAATAACTTACAAGATATGCCTACTAAGCCTTAAATCAATAATTTATAAAACTCCTGCCTTTATTGACCGAGTCTTAATTCCCTATGCCCCCGTCCAGTCACTTAGATCTAACGACCAACATTTGCTGGTTGTTCCCTTGGAGGCAATATATTTTTTCAGTCGTCACTCCACAACCGTGGAACTCTCTCCCAATACACATAAGGGAAGAATATCTTATTGATAGGTTTAAAAGCAAGTTAAAATGCTTTCTTTTTAAAGATGCATTTGACTGCTAGTTTTTTAGTCAGATCACACTTTTTAATTCCAGCTAGATTTTTTATTGTCATATCCATACTCGTCTCGTTTACTATCATATATTGTATTTCCTCCCCACTTCCCTTTCGGTTCTGTTTTTGTTTTGTTATTGGTACTGTCTCCCCAAATTTGGTGACGTATTATGTTTTTTAGATTTGTTCATTGCTTTGAATTAAGATTAAGCAATTCATCAAATTTTAAATAAACTTGAAACTTAAATTTGAAAAGTATCTAGCAGGATCCCAAAGAGTATGATATTCCATAAGCAGACGGGAGATAACCAGAAAGACCCGTTTCAAGATTTTGAATTTACACCCAGTAGCGTCTATGACGAACTATCAAGACTCAAAGTAAACAAAGCCATGGGACCGGATAACCTACACCCCAGAATGCTCAAGGAGTTAAGGGAAGTCCTGGCAGAACCATTATCTGTTCTTTTCAATCTTTCCCTAAGCACAGGAAGGGTCCCCTTGGACTGGAAAACCGCCAATGTAATCCCACTCCACAAAAAGGGCTGCAGGACAGAGACAGCAAACTACAGACCAGTGAGTCTCACATCTATAGTGTGTAAACTCATGGAAACACTGATCAAACAGAATCTTGACACAATCCTAGATGAAGAAAAACTGCGTGATCCACACCAACACAGGTTCACCCAGGGTAGATCCTGCCAATCTAATCTGATTAGCTTTTTTGACTGGGTTACTAGACAACTGGAGACCGGAGAGTCACTGGACGTGGTATATTTGGACTTCAGTAAAGCATTTGATAGCATCCCTCATCGAAGATTACTGAACAAGCTGAAATCGATAGGATTAGGAGACACTCTAACTACATGGGTTGGGGATTGGCTGAGCGGTAGACTTCAGAAGGTGGTGGTGAACGGTACCCCATCCGAAGCATCGGAGGTGATCAGTGGCGTGCCGCAGGGCTCGGTCCTGGGCCCGAATCTATTTAACTTATTCATAAGAGATATAACGCAAGGACTTAGAGGAAGGGTATCACTGTTTGCCGATGACGCCAAACTTTGCAACATAGTAGGCAAAAGCTTATTACCTGATAATATGACACACGACCTACTGTTGCTGGAACAGTGGTCAACTACTTGGCAGCTAGGCTTCAATGCTAAAAAATGCAAGATAATGCACCTGGGTAAGAGAAACCCGTGTAGAACTTATGTACTAAATGGTGAGACCTTGGTTAGGACCACGGCGGAACGCGACCTAGGGGTGATCATTAGTGAGGACATGAAGGTTGCCAATCAAGTGGAGAAGGCTTCCTCCAGGGCAAGACAAATGATGGGGTATATCCGCAGAGGTTTCGTCAGCAGGAGACCTGAAGTTATGATGCCGTTGTACAGAACCATGGTGAGGCCTCACTTGGAATACTGTGTTTAGTTTTGGAGACCACACTACCGAAAGGACGTGCTGAGGATCGAGTCGGTTCAGCGAACGGCCACCAGGATGGTCTTGGGGCTCAAGGATCTCACGTATGAAGAAAGATTTAAAAAATTGCGGCTGTACTCACTTGAGGAAAGAAGAGAACGGGGAGATATGATTGAAACATATAAGTACATCACGGGACGCATCGAGTCGGAAGATGATATCTTCTGGCTCATGGGACCCTTGACCACCAGAGGTATCCGCTGAAGATCAGGGGAGGGAAGTTTCATGGCGACTCCAGGAAGTACTTCTTCACCGAAAGAGTAGTGGATCATTGGAACAGACTCCCACTCCAGGTGATAAAGGCCAGCAGCGTGACGGATTTTAAGAGAAAATGGGATACTCACGTGGGATCTTTAAGGGAGTAAATTCAGGGGAGGGGATGCTTGGAATGGGCAGACTTGGTGGGCTATAGCCCTTTTCTGCTGCTTTTTTCTATGTTTCTATAGAATCCCCTAGGATAAATAGTAGATTTCCTACTTCTACCTTGTTAATAACAGTTTATGGACTTTTTCACTTTATACTCAGAATTGCTAACTACTTTTACCACATCCTTGTACAATGAATTCCAGAACTTAATTTTGCATTATGTGAAAAAAATACTTTCTATGATTTGTTTTAAATATTTACACAACGAGGGAATCATGAGGGCAGGATGTCAATAGATCATCCAAGGGTAGTATTGTTCAAAAAATCACTTTATTGATGAATTTGCCACATGGGCTCGATAGACTCGACACTGGCAGTGTTTCAGCGCTTGTGCCTTTTTCAAGAGTCTGACTTGAATGTGGCACAGTGCATACATGCACTCGGGTGGACGCACTGAGGAGATGTCAGTTGAGAGCAAAAAATGAAGACAAGTGTCAGGAGCAAAACTCAAGATCACGGGCCCTGTTCTCCCTCCCCTTGTCTAGCACTGCATCTCTATGTCCCCTATCCTTCCTCATGTTCAGATTTTCCCTTTATTCTTTAGACCTTCCTCCCCCCTCCCCTCTAGTCCTTCCTTCCCCAGGACCAGCATCTCCCTTCCTTTTCTCTTGTCTCCCCCTCCTATCAAGGTATCCTCTTTCTCATTCCCCTTCTAAAAACCTGAGGGAACGGTACAGTTTAGGGGTGAAAAACTTATGTGTACGACTGAAGAGCAAGACTTAGAAACATAGAAACATGATGGCAGATAAAGGCCTATCCAGTCTTTCCATCTTCAGTAATCATTATCTCTTCCTCTCTCTAAGAGATTCCATGTGCCTATCCCAAACTTTCTTAAAATCAGACACAGTCTCTGTCTCCACCAACTCTTCTGGGAGACCGTTTCACACATCTACCACCCTTTGTGTAAAAAAAAGTATTTCCATACTGGAACATTTGACCTACAAAGATCGACTCAGGAGGCTGGGACTGTTTACCCTTGAGAAGAGAAGACTGAGAGGGGATTTGATAGAGACCTTTAAAATATTAAAAGGATTTGATAAAATAGACCAGGAGGCACCATTGCTGAAATATTCAGAGGTGACACGGACAAGAGGTCATAGCCTGAAACTGAGTGGCAGCAGGTTTAGGACAAACGTCAGGAAATTCTGTTTCACACAGCGTGTGGTGGGTGCTTGGAATGCGCTCCTGGAGGAGGTTGTGGAGGAGACTACTGTACTGGGATTCAAGAGAAAGTTGGATACACACCTTCTTGCATATCATATTGAGGGATACGGTAAATCCGGGTCCGGGTGCGGATCACCGGACAAGATGGACCTCGGTCTGATCCGGTGAGGGCGTTTCTTATGTTCTTAAAAAACTCACACCCCAAGAATGTAAAGATCTATAGAGGCAAAAACCCCACTACTGTGCACAGTCAATCAACATTTTTATATTTTAATTTTGTAGTTAATTTTCAAAAACATCAAAGATAGAAAAAAGATATCTTAGCTCTGGCGCCAGAGATTTACTTCTGCTGCTGGTGTCATACAGACTTCCTATCTTCAACGGCATTCAAAACTTTCTCACAGTCTAAGCTTTGAAAATCGGCTCAGAGAAAAAAAGCTCCTACAA
This sequence comes from Geotrypetes seraphini, assembly GCF_902459505.1. Classification (NCBI taxonomy): domain Eukaryota; kingdom Metazoa; phylum Chordata; class Amphibia; order Gymnophiona; family Dermophiidae; genus Geotrypetes; species Geotrypetes seraphini. The sequence continues at coordinate 177,355,014 of NC_047084.1, read as the reverse complement.
GATCTTATTTCACCAACACACATTTGGTTTCTTCAGGGATTCTTAAATCCAGCTTCCATCTATGTCATGCACAGTAGTGGAATTTTTACCTCTATAGATCTTTACATTCTTGGGGTGTGAGTTTTTTATGCCAATGACAAGAACAATGCCAGTTATAAGTTATGCCTTGAGGCTTTTTCTCTACCTGTTTTTTAATTTAATATGGGATCTTAGAGATATAGCCTACTGCTGGTGAGTGACATGTCTATAATTATTGTGATTTAAACATCTCTATCATATCTCCCCTCTCCCGCCTTTCCTCCATAGTATACAGATTGAGATCTTTAAGTCTGCCCCTATCCACCTTATGACGAAGACCGCACACCATTTTAGTAACTTTCCTCTGGGCCAACTCCATCCTTTTTATATATTTTGAAGGTGCAGCCTCCAGAATTGAACACAATATTCTAAATGAGGTCTTATACAGGGGCATCAATATCTCCTTTTTTCTACTGGCCACACCCCTCCCTATGCACCCTAGCATCCTTCTATCTTTCACCGTCACCTCTTCAACCTGTTTGGCCACCTTAAGATCATCACATACAATCACACCCAAGTCCCGCTCTTCTGTTGTGCACATAAGTTCTTCATCCCCTAAAATGTACCATTCTCTTGGGATTTGCAGCCCAAATGCATGACCTTGCATTTCTTAGTATTAAATTTTCGTTGCCAAATTTCAGACCAACCTTCAAGCTTCACCAGGTCTTTCTTCATGTTATTTACACCATCCTGGGTGTCTATTTCAGATCCGCAAAGAGGCAAATCTTACCCAACAGCCCTGCAATAATATCGTTTATAAAAATGTTAAAAAGAACAGGCTCAAGAACAGAACCTGGTAACATCCCTTTTCTCACATTCCATTGCTCACTAATATCTGTTGGCTTCCACTCAACCAGTTTTTGACCCAGTCTGTCACTTTGGGACCCATCTCAAGGGCACTCAGTGTATTTATTAGACATCTGTGTGGAACACTGTCAAAGGCTTTGCTAAAATCTAAATACACCACATCTAGCATACTCCCTCTATCTAATTCTTTGGTCACCCAGTCAAATAAATTGATTAAATTTGTCTGATAAGACCTACCTCTAATGAATCCATGTTTCCTCCTGTCCTGTAATCTACAGGATTCCAGAAACTTCACAGTTCCTCATAGGAGGCTCTTAAACAAACTCCACGGGCTGAAGTTAGTGCCCAAAGTCGTGAACTGGATTAGAAGCTAGGTTGATGGTTAATGAATTCGCTCTGAGGAGGGAAAGGTGACTAGTGGAGTGCCTCAGAGATCGGTGCTGGGACTGATTCTGTTTAATATGTTTGTGAGCGACATAGCTGAAGGGTTAGAAGGTAAAGTTAGCCTTTTTGCGGATGATCCCAGATTTATAACAGAGTGGACACCCCTGAGAGAATGGAAAACATGAAAAGGATCTGCAAAAGTTAGAAGAATGATCTAATGTCTGGCAACTAAAATTCAATGCGGAGAAGTGCAGAGTGATGCATTTGAGGGTAGTAATCTGGAGAAGAGGAGGGACAGGGAAGATATGATATAGCGTTTAAATACTTGAAAGGTATTAATATAGAACCAAATCTTTTCCAGGGAAGGGAAAACTAGAGGGCATAATTTGAGATTGCAGGGAGGAAGACTCAGGAGCAATGTTAGGAAATTCTTTTTCAAGGAGAGGGTGGTAGATGCCTTGAATGCCTTCCCGAGGGATGGTAGAGAGGAAAACGGTAATTGAATTCAAAAAAGTATGGGATAAACATAGAGGATCTCTAATTAGAAAACGAAGAATGTAAATTAAAGAGGTAAGGCTGATACTGGTCTATGTCCCATATGTGATGATTTGGTATAGGATTGGGCTGGGGAGGGCATCAATGTGAACTCCACTAACTTGGAACATGAGGATGTTACTAGACAGACTTTATGATAGATATACTACAAACAGGATGGTTGGATAGGCTGGAGTGAGCTTGGATGGCAACTTCAGCATTTGGAACCTAGGACAATAATAGGTGGACTTTACAGTCTATGACTCAGAAATATCAAAGAAGAGACAAGTTAATTTAATCATGTATTTTTAATGCGTATAACTAATGGGCAGACTGGATGGACTGTTCAGGTCTTTATCTGTCATCATTTACTATGTTTTCACAATTCTCTTTTTTAAAAGCATTTCCATTAATTTGCTTCCCACAGAAGTCAGACTTATCGGTCAGTTATTCCCTACTTCTTCCTTACTTGCACTTTTGCGGAGAGGGACCATTCCTCCATTCCTCCGGTACCACTCCCAACTCTAGAGACTCATTGAAAAGGTCAGTCAGCGGAACCACCTGAACTTCCCTAAGTTCCTTCAGAACCCTTGGATGTACACCATCTGGCCCCATCACTTGTCTGCTTTTATTTTAGCTAGCTCCTCACGAACACAATCCTCTGAAAATTGATTGTATGTGATGATCTTAAGGTAGCCAAACAGGTTGAAAAGATGATGGTGAAAGGTAGAAAGATGCTAGGGTTCATAGGGAGAGGTATGGCTAGTAGGAAAAATGAGGTATTGATGCCCTGTATAAGACTTTGGTTAGACCTTATTTAGAATATTGTGTACAATTCTGGAGGCTGCATCTTGAGAAAGATATAAAACGGTTGGAGTTAGTCCAGAGGAAGGCTACTAAAATAGTATGTGGTGTTCGTCATAAGCTGTATGGAGACAGATTCAATCTGTATACTTTGGAGGAAAGGCAGGAGAAGGGAGATATGATAGAGACGTTTAAATACCTACATGATGTAAATGCGCATGAGTCGAGTCTCTTTCATGTGAAAGGAAGCTGTGGAATGAGAGGGCATAGGATGAAGGTAAGAGGTGATAGACTCAGGAGTAATCTAAGGAAATATTTTTTTATAGAAAGGGTGGTAGATGTGTGGAACAGTCTCCAGGAAGAGGTGGTGGAGACTGTGTCTGAATTCAAGAAAGTTGGGAGAGACACGTGGGATCTCTTAGAGAGAGGAAGAGATAATTGTTACTGCGGATGGGCAGACTGGATGAGCCATTTGGCCTTTATTTTTTCATCATGTTTCTATGTTTGTCATCTGCCCTCCTCTCCCCCTTCCATCTAGCATCTACTGTCCTTCCATCCAGTGTCTGCCTTTCTTCTCTCTTCTTCTATCCATAGTCTGCTCTCCTTCTCTTCCCCTCAATGTATTTGCCCTCCTCTGCACCTTGTTCCATCCAGCCTCTGCCCTCTTTCTTTCCACTCCCCAAATTTAGTTCAGTTTATTTAGAGGAGCAATTTTAATATGATGTCTAAATCCGAGTTTAGATGTTCTCAAAAGTGAGCCCAAAATTTGGGTACAGAAAATGGTCATTTTTTTGAAACTGCAAAATACTGTATTTTTTGCTCCATAAGATGCACTTTTTCCACACAAAAAAGTGGGTGGAAAAAAGGGTGCGTCCTATGGAGCGAATACCACAATCCCCCCTTTACCTTATTTAGGCTGCCACCACTGCTCGCCCCTCACCCGCCGCTGCTGCTGCTGGTTGCTCACTGCAGCTGAAAGTACAGGAAGGGAAAGGCCAGGCGGGTGCAGCGATTGCACGCCGCCGGCCCAGAAGCCTTACTCCCGATGTCAGAATTGATGGAATAAGGCTTCTGGGTCAGCGTCGTGCAATCGCTGCACCTGCCTGGCCCTTCCTAGCAACTCCTTCCGTTCTGGGTGCCGCGCTGAGCCAGGAGTCCCACCCCACCGCTGCTGCTGCTTCCTCATCGACGTCGGGGGTAAGGCTTCTGGGCTTTGTATGTGCAATCGCTGCACCTGCCTGGCCCTTCCCAGCAATTCTCGGGCTATTCTAGGTGCTTTATACAGGAGTCCCCCCCCCCCGGCTGCTGCTGCTTCGTGAATGTGTTCTCACAGCGGCAGGCAATTAAAACCAGCATGCGGACAGGCAAGCAGGCTTGGGGATGGAAGACGACAGGCTGGAAGGCAGTGAGGGGAACATAGGAAGGAGGGAAGAAAGGATAATTGTTTGGCCGAAGGAAGGAAAGAAAGAAATCACCAGACAACAAAGGTAGGAAAAATGATTTTATTTTCAATTTAGTGATCAAAATGTGTCAGTTTAGAGAATTTATTTATGCTGTCTATATTTTGCCCTATATTTGTCTATTTTTCTATAGTTGTTACTGAGGTGACATTGCATATTTTAAAAAGTCATCTGCCTTGTCATCTGTGCTCTGTCCCAGCCTACCACTATACCACCAGAGGGGGGTCAGGGTGCAGAGCCTGGTAGGGAGGGAAGATAGGGTGCAGAGCCTGGCAATGAGTGTGGGGTTGGGTACAGAGCCTGGCAGGGAAAATTTGGTTCAGAATGTTTTTTTCTTGTTTTCATCTAAATTTAGGGTGCGTCTTATAGTCAGGTGCGTCTTATGGAGCGAAAAATACAGTATCTTTTTTTAAATGACTATTTCTAGATGTGTTTGCTTTAGTGTGTCTATCTTTTTTGACCATTTTCAAAAATAGCCATGTCCAAATGAAAAATGCACAGAACATGTCATTGGTATGTAGGAGGGGCCAGCATTCTTAGTAGACTGGCCACACAGACATCCCAGCAGAGCAGTGGGGCATTGTAGGAGTTATTGTAGTGAACTTCAAGTAAAAGGTCCCAGGTATACATCTCACTATAACCCCCTTATAGTGTATGGTGAGCCCTTCAATACCTACTGGACCCAACTGTACACCACATCAGTAGCCATTATGCCATTATTTATTTATTTGGATTTATATCTCATCCTCCCAGAAGAGCTCAGAATGGGTTACAAGCTTACATACATAATAAGACATAACAGGGTATATATAATAAAGTAGAACAGGGTATAGTAATGTAGAGCTTGACAGTTCATTGTAGATCATGACATGATAATACTCAAAAAGCATGGCAATACTTAATAGGATATGCCAGGACAAAAGCTCATACAGTCTGGTCACTGGATTCTGTAATAATTGTAATCGGTAACATACTGAAGTATGGCATCCAACATATAAGATGTTACAATAATCCATATGTGCCATTACTGATATCTGAACTATGAGTTGAAATGCTGTGGGTTCAAAGCATGCCTTGATCCATTTTTATTTCCACATGCTTGATTATCTCTCAGTTGTTGAGAGGTCTTATGTGTGTGCTTGGTGCAAAGAACTTCTAGCACTCAGGGAACAGATTCTATCTCTTGAGGCTAGATTAGCAGACTTGGAGGAGCTGAGGGAGACAGAAAGGTACTTGGAGGAGACCTTCATGGATGTTGTAGAGAAGTTCCACTTTCAATCTGGCAGCCTCTGTGCTGCCTTGGAGGAGAGAGCTCTTCATAAAGAAAAGCAGCACCCTAGTGAAGTAGGAAGCAATCATGTAGCCAGGACTTGCCTACAATGGAATGCAATATCTTCTTGCACCGAGGATATGTCTCTAGGGGCTTTTGCCTAGGAGGGAAGGGTTAGGACAGCCATTATAGTGGGAGATTTGATCATTAGGCATGCAGATAGCTGGGTGGCTGGTGGACGTTAGGATCGCTTAGACACTTGCCTGCCTGGTGCGAAGGTGGCGGACCTTGCATGCCACCTAGATAAGATTTTAGATAGTTCTGGGGAGAAGCCTACTGTCTTAGTACATATGGGTACCAGTGATATAGGAAAATGTGGTAGGGAGGCTCTGGAAGCCAAATTTTGGCTTAGGTAGAAAGTTAAAATTCAGAACCTCCAGGGTGGCATTTTCAGAAGTGCTCCCTATTCCACATATAGGAACCAAGAGACAGGCAGAGCTCTGGAGTCTCAATGAGTGGATTAGGCAATGGTGCAGGGAGGAGGGTTTTAGATTTGTTAGGAACTTGGCAATATTTTGGGGATGGTGGTGCTTATTTCACAAAGATGGGCTCAAGCTTAACCAGGGTGGAACCAGGCTGCTGGCATCAACATTTAAAAAGGAGATAGAAACTTTCCGAGCTTATCCCTTTTTACTACATTTGCTTAAGATATGGGGACAGGTGAAGAGGGGGTTTAATCGGGACTTGTGGGTCTCCTCCATGGCTTCATTACGTATGGAACCCCAGTTCTTTGTGTGTGTTTGTGGGGGGGGGGGGGGGTCAGACTAATAAGGTCTTTGAGCGATGGGAGCGTTTAGGGTTGGTGACCTTTAGGGATCTTTTGCAAGGGGGTGGCATAGTGCCTTTTTCTGTGCTACAAACTAAATATGGACTTCCAGGAGGAAATTATTTAGCTTACTGCAGGTGTGGCATTATATATGTTCTCAGCAATGGGATTGTATTTCACCAGTGGGGAAGGAACGTTTTGAGAATATGTGGTTACTCTTGAAAACTGTCCCCAGGTCTATTTTGATACTTTATAAGTATTGCAGGGGCAGTGAAGTCCCAGTGTTTTCTTTTAGGCATCACTGGGAGCATGATTTGGGATGCACTTTTACTTCCAGAGAATGGGATAGTATATGTGCTGAGGTAGGGAAAGCAGCTTCTTGTGCCTTAGTGCAAGAGAATGCCTATAACGTTCTTTCTAGGTGATATATACACTAGAGAGATTGCACAAGATGTATCCACAGACGTCTGCTCTTTGCTGGTGTTGTAATGCTGTTTTAGGCTCCTTCATCCATGTCTGGTGGGCTTGTCCCAAATTGACATCTTTTTGGAGGGCTGTGGTAGACTCTTTGACTAAACTTCTGGGTACACCTGTAGGCTTTACACCCTAGAGCTGCCTTTTGGGTCTGTCTAATATCTGTTCTACCAAGTGGCAGACACAACTATTAAGATTGGATTTGGTGGCTGCCAAATGCCTGATTGCAGGATCCTGGAAGTCACCTAATGCGCCAAGATTTGAGTGCTTGGCATTTGCACTTATATAATATGGGGTCTATGGAGCTGATGCTTGCAAAGCAGAGGGGGTATTATGCTCAATCTCTGGGTAATTGGTCTGTGTTTAGTGCTAAGCTGGAACTTTTATAAGGGGAGTCCTGTATGTTTCCTGATCTGGGGAGAGGGGGATATGGGGAGGTTTATTCTTTTCCTTCCACATTTGGGTATTCTGCTGGGGCAAGGAGCTTTGGGGGAGGGGGGACTTGGAGATCCTGCTGTGTTAGTAGACTCTATGGTGGGGAGCAGTTCAAAGGGTTGAGACCTTGGGCTCCTTTTACAAAGATGTGCTAGTGGTTTTAGCACGCGCTAAAATGCCACGTGCGTTAGCCACTACCGCCTCCTCTTGAGCAGGCGGAAGTTTTTCGGGTAGCGTGCGCTATAGTGCACGATAATCCGGTGGGTGCCTTAAAAACGCTAGCGCACCTTTGTAAAAGGAGCCCTTTGTCATTTTTTGTCAAAAGTTTTAGCTCATGTATTCTGGTTATTTCTTGTGGTGGTCATTGCTCTGTAATGTTTATTTGGTCTTACAATTATTCTTTGAATATTTTGAAAATTTCAATAAATATTTAAAATATAAAAAAAAATAAAAAGGAGATAGAGCAGCTTTTAAACTAGAAACTGACAGTCACTCAAAGTTTGGAACAAGGTATCTTTAAAAGATATCACTATAAAAGGAAAGACAAAGCATCCCAATAGCAAGGTTGCAATACAGGCCACAGTAGACCAGGTTTCCTTAAATTCAGAGCAGTCTGATTTCAAGGATTGCATATTATCCATGCCAACTGCTGAACAAATTGTAAATAGATATGACAAACATTGTTTGAAATGTTTGTATGCAAATGCCAGAAGCCTTAGAAACAAGATGGAAAAGTTAGAATATATTGCACTAAATGAAAAGATGGATATAATAGGCATCTTTGAGACCTGATGGAAGGACAATAACCAATGGGACACTGTCATACCAGGATAGAAACTATACCACAGTGATAGGGTAGATCGAATTGTTGGAGGCGTAATGCTATATATTAAGGAGGGCCTTCAATCAAATGAACTGAAAATTCTAAAGGAACTGAAACACATCTTGGAATCCTTATGGGTAGAAATCCCATGTGTAAAGGGGAAAAGGATAGTGATTGGACTGTACTACCATCTGCCTGACGAGGATGAATGAACAGATACTGAAATGTTATCAGAAATTAGGGAGGCTAACAAACTGGGTAACACAATAATAGGTGATTTCAACTACCCTGATATTGACAGGGATAAATGTAACATCAGGACATGCTAGGGAGATAAAATTCATTGATGAAATCAAGGACTGCTTTATGGAGCAGTTGGTTCAGGAACTGGCAAGAGGTAAAACAGTTCTACACCTATTTCTTAGTGAAACACATGAATTGGTGCGCTTGATTACAGTGATCATAACATGATTAGATATGATATCCCTGGAATAAGTCCACACAAAAAATCCAATACAGTAGCTTAACTTTAAAAAAGGAGACTATGATAACATGAGGAGAATGGTGAAAAAGAAACTTAGAGGAGCAGTTGCAAAGGTCAAAAATTTACATTAGGCATGGATGTTATTCAAAAATACCATCTTGGAAGCCCAGACTAAATATATTCCATGTATTAAAAAAGGAGGAAGGAAGACCAAACAGCAAATGGTGTGGTTAACGAGTGAGGTAAAGGAAGCTATTAGAGCTAAATGAGAATCCTTCAGAAAGTAGAAGAAGTTTCTGACTGAAAATAATCGTAAACAGCATAAGGAATGGCACGTCAAATGCAAGGCACTAATAAGGAAAGTAAAGAGAGACCTTGAAAAGAAGATTGTGCTGGAAACAAAAACACACAGCAAAAACGTTTTAGGTATATTAAAAGTAAGAATCAGGAAAGAATCGGGAAAAGAATCAGTTGGACTGCTAGACAACCGAGGGATAAAAGGGGCTCTCAGGTAAGACAATGTCATAGCAGAAAGATTAAATGCATTCTTTGCTTCGGTCTTCACCAAGGAATATGTGGTGGAGATACCGGTGCCAGAAATTGTATTCAATGCCAATGAATCTATCACATTCACTGGCAATGAACTCCAGAGTTTAATTACACATTGAGTAAAGAAATATTTTCTCCAGTTTTAAATATTTTCTCCAGTTTATTTTAAATCTATCAGAGAAACTCATGCTGATGAACTAGAGAAACTCAAACAAATCTCTAACACTAGGAGACATAATGGATCAATTTGACAAATTGAATTGTAGAAATCTCCTGGACCAAATGATATACATACCAGAGTGCTGATATAATTGAAGAATGAACTTGCAGAGCTATTGTTAGTAATTTATTTTTAAAATCTAGCATAGTACCGGAAGACTGCTTTTTAACATATTTATCAATGATCTAGAGGTAGGAATAACTAGTGAGATAATTAAAATTTGCTGATGACAAAAAGTTATTTAAAGTTGTTAAATCACAAAAGGATTGTGAAAAATTATGAAAGGACCTTGTGAGACTGGGTATCTAAATTACAGATGACATTTAATGTGAGCATGCACAAAATGATGCATGTGGGAAAGCGGAACCCGAACTACAGCTTTGTGATGTAGGGTTCCCTTTAGGAGTCACCGCGTAAGAAAAGGATTTAGATGTCATCATTGAGGATACATTGAAACCCTCAGCTCAGTGTGCGCTAGCGGCTAAGAACTCAAATAGAGTGTTAGGAATTATCTGGAAAGGAATGGAAAACAAAGATGAAAACATTATAATGCCTTTGTATTGCTGTATGGTACAGCCACACCTCAAATACTGTGTGCAATTTTGGTGCCAAATCTCAAAAAAAATATAGCAGAATTAGGAAAGGTACAGAGAAGGGCAATGAAAATGATAAATGGATGGGACGACTTCCCTATGAGGAAAGACTAAAGTGACTAGGGCTCTTCAGCATGGAGAAGAGACAGCTCATGGAAGATATGATAGAGGTCTATAAAATACTGAGTGGAATGGAAAGGGTAGATGTGAATTGCTTGTTTAGTCTTTCCAAAAATACTTGGAGTAGGGGGCATACGATGAAGCTACTAAGTAGTAGATTTAAAACAAACTGGAATAAATATTTCTCTACTCAATGTGTAATTAAACTCTGGAGTTCATTGCCAGAGACTGCAATAGATTCAGTTAACATAACAGGATTTTAAATGGTTTGGATAATTTCCTAAAAGAGGAGTCCATAGGTTATTATTGAGATGGTTTGGAGAAATCCACTGTTTATTCTTAGAATAAGCAGCATAAAATCTGTTTTGCTGTGTGGGATCTTGCCAGGAACCTGTGGCCTGAGTTGGCCACTGTTGGAAACAGGATACTTGGCTTGATGGACCTAAAGTTGTTCCAGTATGGCAATACTTATGTTCTTACTATTGACCAGGGGGGCATCCATTCGAACATTGACACACTCCATTTGTGACCTAAGATTTAGCATCACCTTCAAAAAAATATAAAAAGGATGGAGTTGGTCCAGAGGAAGGCTACTAAAATGGTGTATGGTCTTCGTGATAAGGCATATGGGGGAGGGTACATACTTATATCCTAGAGCAGTAAGAAACCACCCTGAGGAGGCAAGTCGCACTCACACTACCAAGTCTAAGGTAAGTACCAATGATATCCACAATAATTCAGGGAGAAATATCACTGATAATTTAGGAGCCACACTAGCTCGTAAAGGAATCTCTTCACATATATGGAGGGCTATGTATGTTAATGCACACAGCTTGGGCAATAAAATTCTAGCATTAGAGACTGAGATAACAAACGCCGATCTTGACGTGATAGCGATATCCGAAACCTGGTTCACGGAATCGCATGGGTGGGATATGGTTATACCAGGGTACAACCTACTTCGTTGCGACCGAGAGGGTAAATTGGGAGGAGGAGTAGCGCTATACACTAAGGAAAGCATAAAAACCACCAGAATCACAGATGTTAGATACACCGGGGAATCCCTCTGGGTGAACCTGGCCAGAGGGAATGAAAAATGCCTATACCTTGGGGTGATATATAGACCTCCCAGGCAACAGGAGGACAAAGACATGGAATTAATCGAGGACATAGAGAACATCACACTGCGCGGGGACACAGTAATGCTAGGAGACTTCAACATGCCAGATGCAGATTGGAACACACTCTCCGCGACTACGGGTAGCAGCAAAAGAATATTAACCTCCATAAAGGGTGCACGTCTCAAGCAATTGGTATTGGAGCCCAGCAGGGACCAGGCATTACTAGACCTAGTTCTCACCAACGGAGATAGCGTCACGGAAGTCTCAGTAGGAGACAAACTGGCCTCCAGCGACCATAATATGGTATGGCTCAACCTCAAGAAAGGTTTCCCTAAGACAAACACAGCAACAAGGGTTCTCAACTTTAGAGGCACAGACTTCAACCGCATGGGAGATTTTGTCCATCAGGAGCTACATAAACAAGCAATATCTGACAATGTGGAGGATATGTGGTCGTCTCTGAAGTCCATCCTACACGAAGCAATAGACCGATACATAAAGACAGTAAGTAAACGCAGGAGAAACAAAAGACCCCAATGGTTCAGTAAAGAAATTTCAGACCTAGTTAAACAGAAAAAAGACGCATTTATCACCTACAAACATTTAGGCAGAGATGGGGCGAAAGAGGACTATCTAGACAGATCTAAAGCTGTTAAAACAGCAGTCAGAGAAGCCAAACTCCGAATGGAGGAAGAGCTAGCACGGAAAATTAAGAAAGGGGATAAATCTTTCTTCAGCTATATTAGTGACAGGAAAAGAAACAAAGATGGGATAGTATGCCTGAAGCAATTGGACGGTAACTTTGCGGAATCAGATTCTGAGAAGGCAGAACTACTAAACAAATACTTCTGTTCAGTGTTCACCCGCGAAGCGCCGGGAGCTGGTCCACAGCTGCAGACGGGAGATAACCAGAAAGACCCGTTTCAAGATTTCGAATTTACGCCCAGTAACGTCTATGACGAACTATCAAGACTCAAGGTAAACAAAGCCATGGGACCGGATAACCTACACCCCAGAATGCTCAGGGAGTTAAGGGAAGTCCTGGCAGAACCATTATCTGTTCTTTTCAATCTTTCCCTAAGCACAGGAAGGGTCCCCTTGGACTGGAAAACCGCCAACGTAATCCCACTCCACAAAAAGGGCTGCAGGACAGAGACAGCAAACTACAGACCAGTGAGTCTCATGTCTATAGTGTGTAAACTCATGGAAACACTGATCAAACAGAATCTTGACACAATCCTTAAAGAAGAAAAACTGCGTGATCCACACCAACACGGGTTCACCCAGGGCAGATCCTGCCAATCTAATCTGATTAGCTTTTTTGACTGGGTTACTAGACAACTGGACGCCGGAGAGTCACTGGACGTGGTATATTTGGACTTCAGTAAAGCATTTGATAGCGTCCCTCATCGAAGATTACTGAACAAGCTGAAATCGATAGGATTAGGAGACACTCTAACTACATGGGTTGGGGATTGGCTGAGCGGTAGACTTCAGAAGGTGGTGGTGAACGGTACCCCATCCGAAGCATCGGACGTGATCAGTGGAGTGCCGCAGGGCTCGGTCCTGGGCCCGATTCTATTTAACTTATTCATAAGAGATATGACGCAAGGACTTAGAGGAAGGGTATCACTGTTCGCCGACGACGCCAAACTTTGCAACATAGTAGGCAAAAGCTTATTACCTGATAATATGACACACGACCTACTGTTGCTGGAACAATGGTCAACTACTTGGCAGCTAGGCTTCAATGCTAAAAAATGCAAGATAATGCACCTGGATAAGAGAAACCCGCGTAGAACTTATGTACTAAATGGTGAGACCTTGGTTAGGACCACGGCGGAACGCGACCTAGGGGTGATCATTAGTGAGGACATGAAGGTTGCCAATCAAGTGGAGAAGGCTTCCTCCAGGGCAAGACAAATGATGGGGTGTATCCGCAGAGGTTTCGTCAGCAGGAGACCTGAAGTTATGATGCCGTTGTACAGAGCCATGGTGAGGCCTCACTTGGAGTACTGTGTTCAGTTTTGGAGACCACACTACCGAAAGGACGTGCTGAGGATCGAGTTGGTTCAGCGAACGGCCACCAGGATGGTCTTGGGGCTCAAGGATCTCACGTATGAAGAAAGATTTAAAAAATTGCGGCTGTACTCACTTGAGGAAAGAAGAGAACGGGGAGATATGATTGAAACATATAAGTACATCACGGGACACATCGAGTCAGAAGATGATATCTTCTGGCTCATGGGACCCTCGACCACCAGAGGGCATCCGCTGAAAATCAGGGGAGGGAAGTTTCATGGCGACTCCAGGAAGTACTTCTTCACCGAAAGAGTAGTGTATCATTGGAACAGATTCCCACTCCAGGTGATAAAGGCCAGCAGCGTGACGGATTTTAAGAGAAAATGGGATACTCACGTGGGATCTTTAAGGAAGTAAATTCAGGGGAGGGGATACTTGGAATGGGCAGACTTGGTGGGCTATAGCCCTTTTCTGCTGCTTTTTTCTATGTTTCTATGTTTCTAAACTTAAAGAACTCAATCTGTATACTTTGGAGGAAAGGTGAGAGAGATGTTTAAATACCTACGTAATATAAATGTGCATGAGTCGAGTCTCTTTCATTTAAAAGGAAACTCTGCAATGCTAGGGCATAAGATGAAGTTAAGAGGTGATAATCTCCGGCGTAATCTCAGGAAATACTTCTTTACGGAAAGGGTGGTAGATGCATGCAACAGTCTCCCAGAAGAGGTGGTGGAGACAGAGACTGTGTCTGAATTCAAGAGGGCCAGGAATAGGCACGTGGGATCTTTCAGAGAGAGAAAGAGATAATGGTTACTGCGGATGGGCAGACTAGATGGGCCATTTAGTTTTTATCTGCCATCATGTTTCTATGTTTCAGTACTCTTTGAAAGCATCCATACTCACTCTACTTCTTTCTGATTCCACAGATGGAACCTTCCAATCTGCATCTGGCAGGTTGAAATCTCCCAGCAACAGCACCTCCCCCTTTATTCCTATCTTTTGAATATCAATGACCAAATCTTTGTCCAACTTATCTGTGTATGTAGGAGGGCTGTAGATGACACCCATGTGTATGGAGGTTCCATTTTCTCTTTCAAAGATGATCCATATTGCTGCTTCTTTACACCAGGCCATGCTAAATTAAAACTAAATATAAAATATGTTAGTCCTATATAAAGCAAGGTAAAAGAAACTTTAGGAAGTTAATTTTGACAAAATAATAAAACATAATATGAGCTAAACACGTGCTGAACTATAGTCAAAAATATAAGAGAAAGCAGAGAGAGAAAGAAAGCAGTTAGCAAATCACATGTGCTTTCTGATGTAATTCTCATTATTGTACTTGCAGATTGAGAAATATGGCATTCCAAAAGATCTTACCTGTTCTCCACGAGAAAGCATCCAGCTTTATGACAGTATGCTAAAAATCTGGCCAGGATGGCCCAGAGCCAAGGTAAGTTGGTAAACATATGAAAAATATTTTTAAAGTTGTTCTGTTTGGTTATTACTTAGAAATTCTCATAGTACCATGCACATTTTAGACATCTGTACTATCTGTTTCTTGTTTAATATGGTTTTCCATCAATACATGTTAGGAGGCAGTGGATTAGTAGCCATTTTGGACCGGATTCTATATAGGACACCCAGTCTCAGCAGCTGCCTAAGCGGCTTTTGAGAATCGCACATGGGTGTCCTATATAAAATTGCATCTGTCTTGATGGACAGATGCCTAACCCTTTATAACCATCCCGATTCTCTAACTGGCGACCATGTCACAGGCACCGGTTAGAGAATCACATTGCCACTGAGGTGATCTTCGCAAGGTAATCTCCCTGGAGCTATCAGTTTAGCAGCTGCTGCTGGGAACCCATCCCTCCACCACCAGTTGGCTGGCAGGAGATATGCCCAACTCCCTCCCGCCACCACTCCCGAACCCCCCTCCCACCCCACTGTTCGCAACAGGAGGGAATGCTCAATCCCTCCTGCCACAAACCCCAAAACAATCCTTGGCAGGAAGGGTGCCAAATCCCTCCTGCGGCAAGCCCCAAAATAATCCCCAGTAGGAGGGATGCCCAGTCCCTCTTGATGGAATCCCCAAATGTTCATAGCAGGAGGAGTGCCCAATTCCTCCTGCTGCGGACATTTTGGGTGGGGCCTTCGGGGGTTCCAGCAGGAGGGACTGGGCATCTCTCTTGCCAACCAACTTCACGGTGGAATGGGTTCCCTGCTGCGGCTGCTAAACTGATTGCGGCAGGGAGATTCTCTTGCCATGATCAGTTCAGTAGCCGCAACTTTTTGAAATGTAGGCCAGCATTTTGCTTCCCTTGCAGAATGTGTGTGTTGGGGGTGGGTGAAGATATATAAATGAGTGCAAGATCTTAAACTCTTGTCTCTATATAAACAGGTTAGCTGACACCAGTGCCTCTTATACCCCTTAGACTGTCCTTTCAACTCCAACGTGATCTTTACATAGGTGTGAAGTTCCCAGTTCTTTTCCGTCTTCCTCTACCATGCAGTAGCCATTTTCACAGCTAAGATCACCCTATCTCATCCCAGAATTAGCCCCAAAAGACACTACCTAGAGTAACCATAATACAAGGGGCATTCTTTCAAAAAAAATTTATTTTATTTTTCAGTATAGTCCCATGATAGCTCCATATATTTCATCCACTTTTCCTGCAATGACTTTAACCTCTTTGAAAAGAATTCTTCTGTTTGACCTTCAAACCAGGATGTTACAGCTTCCTTGATGTCTTCATCATTGAAAAACTGCTGTCCACAGAAAGATTTTTTTATTTATAATTTTTTTTTTATTTATCGAGTTTCAATCATTATCATTTTTACAGATAATAATAAAGGAAAATTACAGAAAAGTAAAACATTTCAAATATAATTCACTATCTCCTCTAGTCCACATAATGGGAAAATATATCCTGATATAATTAACCGATACATTCAAACATAATCATGATTTTAAAAAATCAAATATTTATGGTACATCATAAATCTAAACTCCAACTACTATTAAATTCAGATGGTGACCTTACAAGTTTCATGAAGTTGTAAAAATTGTTCCAATTGGATAGAGTCCCAGTATACATATTCATTTTCTTTAAATTTAACTAAGCATTTACATGGAAACTTTAAATAATAATGTGGTTCCCAACGCCAACACCCTTGATTTCAAAGCTAAAAGAGCTTTTCTTCTCAATTATGTAGTTTAGGCCACATCTGGAAAGATCAATACATTATCTTCACAAAATTTAAGAAGCTTATTCTGAAAATAAGCTTTCATAATTAAAGATTTATCTGTCTCTCTTGCACATGTTATCAGTAGGGTAGATCTAGTTTGGATTGTGTCCTGTGAGTCTTCCAGGGAACCGGTTAGATCAAACTCTATCTGTTCCAACTGGTCTACCCATATCTGCAGAAATTTTATTTTTCTGTGGGATATAGTATAGATTTGTTATGAGCAATTTTTCTGTGTCGGCCAGCCCCAATACTTCCTTAAAATATTTCCGAATTAAAATTTCTGGGGATAATAAATGAGTTTTTGGGAAATTGACCAATCGTAGGTTTTTTGCCCTTAAGATGTTTTCCATTTTCTCAAATTTCGTATGGGTAATATAAAAATCTTTAACAGCTGATGAAGATACCGCTTGCAATGTAAGTAACTACATGAGATTCTGTTGTTGTAATACGTTTTTCCATAATCTTCAAATTTGAATTAACATTTTCCAACTTATTTATTACTTCCTGTGAAAATTTTACATTTTGAGTCACCACTGACATTAATAACCCCTCCACTCTAGTGTTAATCAGCCATAAATCTTTAAGAGAAACCTCCTGTGGCCCAACCTGGGTTTCTTTTTCAACTAATGCCTCCTCCTGAAAGGATAAGGCTTTTGGTATCTCCCTATAAACTAATGAGGAAGATACCTGTTGCTCTGATATTCCCACAGGCTGGGAACTGGAACCATTCTTGGGTTCCAGACCAACAGTAATATTTGGTGGAGGAGGAGGAGTTCTTTCTGGGGGACTGAGAGAAGCCCCTGATAGCGAATCGTCGCCCTGGCTAAGGCCCAAGGCACTGGTTGACACTAGGTGTCTATCTATGAGGCCAGCCATAATAGGTGTGGAAACTTTTGCCTTACCTTTTCTTTTCCCCATACTTTATCATAAAGTCAAATTTCATACATACAATGTTTGCTGTTTGCTGCGTCCGGATAGCAGTGCTCATAACAGCTGAGCAGGAGACTTCAGATGCTGAATCTCGGCGGGCACCCTCAGAGACAGACACTCTGATGTCACTCGGGTCTTTTACCCGTGAGTGAAAAGGATGCTGCAACTGCGGCGCGTGGCCGCAGGGCATGGCCAAAGGGGCGTTCCCTAAGGGGCACGTTAGGCCCTTGGGAGCCCATGTCTCCAAGGGGCTCCCAAGGGGCCTAACGTGCCCCTTAGGGCACGCCCCTTTGGCCACACCCTGCGGCCATGTGCCGCAGTTGCGGCATCCTTTTCACTCGTGGGTAAAGGACCCGAGTGACATCAGGGCATCTTTCTCTGCATCTGAAGTCTCCTGCTCAGCTGTTATGAGAACTGCTATCCGGACACAGCAAACAGTTCCCACAAGTTGCACATCCGACTCAGGTTGTTTCTCCAGGAGTAAGCAGTCGCGGTGTCCTTTTCACTCACGGGTGCAGGACCCGAGTGACGTCAGGGCGTCTGTCTCTGCAGGTGGCCGCCGAGATTCGGTACCTGAAGTCTCCTGCTGAGCCGGACACAGCAAACAATTCCCACAAGTTTCACCTCCGAATCAGGTTGTTTCTCCAGGAGTAAGCAGTCGCGGCGTCTTTTTCACTCACGGGTGCAGGACCCGAGTGATGTCAGGATGTCTGTCTCCGTGGGTGCCCACCGAGATTCGGCACCTGAAGTCTCCTGCTGAGCTGTTATGAGCACTGCTATCCGGATACAGCAAACAGTTCCCACAAGTTACACCTCCGAATCAGGTTGTTTCTCCCGAGAGATTTATTCAAAACTTGGAATAGGAAATTATCCAAGGGAGTCAGGTCAGGACTATAGGGTGGATTATTCAGCTGCTGAAACCCACATTCTTGGTTGGCAGCCTATGATTGTCATGTCATGTACACTGGCGCATTGTCCTGAAGAAGCAGCATACCTGCTGAGAGTTTTCTTCATCTTTTCTTCTTGAGTGACTCCCACAAAGCAATCATTGTGCTGGCATAACTCTCCCTGGTTATGGTTATCTTGTGTGGCATGAACTCCAGAAGCAAAAGTCCTTCATCATTCCAGAAGTCAGTTGCCATGATTTTGCTTGCAGATTTTTCTGTCTTGAAATTTTTGGGTGGAGGATGACTTGGGCTTCCACTGCACTGACTCCATTTTGAATTCAGGATCTCTGTGATAGACCCAAGTCTCATCTCTAGTAACCAAACGATGAAAGAAAATTCACTTGGTCTTCATGGAGCATCTCCAAGTTCTCCTGACAGCACTGGAGCTTTTTGGCCTTGACATGGTGTCAGCATTCTTGAAACCCATCTTGCACTAACCTTGGACATGCACAACTTTCCATGAATTATTTTCCAAACTGTACCTGCTGAGATGCCCATTTCTTCAGCTATTCGGGAAACCTTAATTTGTTTGTCTAACACAAAATTAAATCCTCAACTTTCTTGCACGTTTCTGTAGAAGTTGCTTCCAGAGGCTGTTCAGTGTCATCTCTACCCCACTTAAACTGTTTGCTCCAAAATTTTACTTTGTAGGATGGGGCAGATTCACCAAAAACTGCGGTTATGCATTCATGGATCTCCTTTGGATTTTTCCCTTCATTTGTGAGAAATTTTATCACGGTGCTCCAAATCCAGCAATTTCATACTTGATTTGCACAAAGACTCTCCTGATATCCTGTCTCTTGAAATGTTAGACTTGTGCAGAGCCACAACTGTGCATGAGTAACCTTGAAACATGTCACAACATGCACAGCCTTGTTTAAACATGCTTGCTACTTTTTTCATACCCAGGTAGATTGAACACAACTCAAACTTGCTTCAAATAACACTAATCGTTCTTTTTTTATCAAGAATGCCAAGAAGTGCCCCCTCTATAAATTAATATTAATATCTCCCTCCCCCTCTAACTTGTTCCTCAGCTCAAAAAAGGGGTATGTTACTAATGCCCACTCTCCCATCTGGACTCAATGAGTTTCCAGAAGTTCTTGATAGTGCACATGCACTGCCCTGCAATAATTCCTAAGATTAGGAATCTTCAGCCCTCCCTGACCCTTCTCTTTGAACCAATTTGTCCAAACAGCCTTTGTATTGATGGCCTTTCTATATAAAACCCTGCAGCACCTGATCCTTCAGGAGAATCATAACAAGGAGTTGAGAAAACAGAAAAAAAATTTTTGGTGAGACCATCATTTGTATGGTTGCAACTCATCCCCACCAAGATAATGTTAAACTTTTTCCAAGTTTCCAATTCTGGCTGCAGATGTTTTGTCAATATTTCATAATTTAATTTGAAAAAGTTCTGTTAAGTTCTTTGATTGGACTTCGTTGATTGGACTTCAGCAATAGAGATAAAGGGAAGAAGGAATGAGAGAAAAGGGGAAGAAGCCTAAGAAAGTTAAAGAGACAAGAAAAAAACCCAATACTCTCCACTATAGAGGAAGCTATACAGTGCAGAGCCAGGTTTTCCAGGCTCTGGATGATTGAATGTGCTTTCGTCCTTTTCCTGTCACAGGATATCTTCTGCCTTTCTTTAATGGCATGTCTTTTCGTTTATTAAAATTTGACGTACCGCCTGTCATCATTCACAACAAAGCAATTTATAATATAATAATGGAAATATATAAAACACCAGACATACAAAGGGAGCTCACAGTGGGCTAGACAGATTCAAGAAAAATATGATAAGAAGGAACAACAGAACCATTGCCAGCTCGATCACACATCATATCGTACTAACATCATGACCTAGAAATGCCTGCAACAAAAGGAAAGACTTCAAAACATAATTTAAAGGGTATGGGTTCCGAGTAAAGACAAATGAGCATAATTTCCAAGGGTATAGTTCCTCTTTCTTCCAGTGTCTTAAATATTATTTGCACATCTATTTGTTTACGGGCCTTGTTTTACTTCTTGAGCTGGTCTGTAGTATGTAGGTAGTCTTAGCTGTCTCTTCCTACAACTGATCCTTAGTCATGGCCAGGCTCTTGCTGGACTTTTCATCAGGACCTGTTGAAAGAAATAGAAGCTCATTTTCCTTAGCAATGAAAAGAATGTTGTACATCTGAGATGCCTGTAGCAGTGACCAATGGCTGAGTGACACTACTTCCATATCTAACAGCTGAGGATCATGAGAAGTGTCCCTTCCTTCCCTGCCATCTCCTACCTTTCCTCTACTTCCTCTTCTCTACTTCTTTCTCTCTGTCTCCTGTTATTTATCTTACCCAGCTTTTCATCCCCCATGTCTCCTCATGACCTTCTTCATCTGTGTTTATTCTTATGTATAATAAAATCTTTGTACACTGCAAGAAGATCGCAGCATTCTTTAAAAAAAATTGGAAAAGAACTACAATGGGAAAAGGAAAGTAAAAACACTCATCCAAGAACAAAGACAAAATGCATCTGTACATCCAGCCACCCCCAGGAGTGCCTGATTACCCACCGTTGTTCATATGCTATGCAAAAAAATGTTTTTGAACAGTTATTTTTTGTTACTGTATGAAGACTCACCACAAACTCCTACTTTTATGTACTCATTCTCCCCTTCCTCATGTAGCTTTCTATGATCTTGCCAAAATACTGATTGCAAATGATTTTGATACTTCTATATTTATCCTTAGATGTATTTTAGAACAGGCTGTATGTTGGCAGATCCTGTTCTTAAATATAAGAGAAATGGACATCCATATGCAATGTACTAACTCTGGATGTCCTTATTTGAGATGGAAATCCTTTCCACAATCTGCCTGTACAGGTCTTCTCCCAGGTATCAATATAGGGAATAGCTACCTAACTCCCCCCCCCCACCACCTTTATAAAACCACAATAGCATTTTTTAGCTCTGGCTAGAGCGCTAAATGCTCCATACTGCTCTCGACACTCACTATGAGTGTCGGGAGCAACATTTAGCGCTCTAGTCGGAGCTAAAAAATGCTATTGTGGTTTTATAAAGGGGGGGAGGTTAAATATGATGTGCAAGATAACTGTTTGGACAACATCCTCTACCAATAAATTTGCACTGAGTGAAAAAAAAATACTTTCTCCAATTTGTTTTAAATGTGCTATGTATTAGTTTCCTGAAGTGTTCTCTAGTCGTTGTACTGTTAAAAACGGTTTTGTGTATCAGCCCATTTTTGATATAACTGAATAGTTTCTGTACAAAGCAGTATGCATATTAAGGAAGCTCAGTATATTTGACCAGCACTAGAATGGTAGAAGACAGACTGAAAGAGTAGTCTCGTGTTTCTTTGTGAAACAAAAACACTTCCATCATAACTAATCAAAGTTTTCCGGTTGGCTTAACATGGGAGAAAATCCAACATAAATAAGGCCCTTGAACTTAATAAACTAGAACTAGAATTCATTGCTTCCCATGATATACTAATGCTATGCTGGCTGTGATAGACCTACTGTGCACAAATATGACTTCTATTTCATTAAAATAGGTTTCATTCTACTACTTTCTACATTCATCTTCTTAGAGTTGTTTTTTTATCCCTAAAAACCATCCAACATTGGATTGATTAGTTTGGCAAATGTTTGACAATTTCACACTGTCATTTTGGATGCCATGAGCAAATGTTCTATATCTGTTTTGAAGGAACTGGAACCTGAGGAGTTCAGATGTTTCAAGAACAAAATAATAATCAAGAAGCATCATGCAAGAAAATATGAAGAGGAGCTCAAGAAAGAATTAACAAACTGGATCTCATGTGGTCAGAAAAAGAAGGTAACTAAGAAAAATTGGAGTTAATATTCAGCAAGAGTCAACTGGGTAGTAGTGACTTCTAAATGGTTAATTAACTCTCACTGTCCTGCTTAGCAGCACTTAATTGAATAGCACCACTGAATATCTGGAGCAGTTCAGAAGATTGAAAGCAGAGTTAAGAATATCCAAGCACCATCGTTACTTATTTATTTTATTTATTTATATAAAACATTTCTCTTCCGCCTATCAACTAGGCGGATTACAAAATAAACATACATAAAATGAAAGGCCTACCAAAAATACAAATTCAAATAAAAATCAATCTAAAATACAAACTCAGCAAAAGAATAAATTTAACAGGTAAAATGATCCTAGGAAATAAGTACATCAAAGCGGTAATTCCTTATTCATAGAAAACTTTTACAAATAGGCGAGTTTTCAGTAGTTTTTTGAATGATCCAAAATTAGAACACAATTTTAATGGTCCATTCAGAGCATTCCACAATTTTGGGCCAACTGCTGAAATAGCTGACATCCAGGTGCCAGTGCTAGGATAGCTATCCAGGCAAGTTACACCAGACAAAAAGCTGTCTGCTTATCTATACAGGCCCCAGCATTGAATATTAAATGGAACCTAAACAAACAAAAATCTTAATTTCCTTCTGATAACCCCCCCCCCCCCCGCTCAACGCTGGAGAGGTCTTTCAGGCAATGCCCAGCATATTCATTGCAGGAGAATGCCCAGTATATTCCCTCAGGCAACGCCCAGTATATTCAGTGGAGGAGAGGTCTCTCAGGTGGTAGGAGCTCAGCAAGGAGATAATAAGCTGACAAGGCAGGGTTATAGGCAGCCCAGATCTATCCACTGGTTCAGGCCTTTGACATCTTAGGGAACAGGCAGGGCTCTGACACAATGAGCAGGATCAGGATCAGACTTCTAGTATCTGCCTCAGGGAACAGATCTCTGGAACCTGATTCATGGAGCAGACTTGAAAATAAAGATCTCCAGGGATGCCTCCTTTATACCCTCTGGTCTGAATGCTTATCTTTGGTGATAAGATATTCTCTCCACCTCCAGTTCCAACCTGTTGACCTTAGCATCTCCAGAAATATCTTTTTAACACTACCTCAAACTGTAATTCTAGGAATCTCAGCTCCTTGCTGGTGGCATCCAAAGAGTTCTGGCACCTTTTGCCTGGAGGGTCATCTTGCCCTCAGTACATGCTTTGGGAAAGAGGGTTATGATACAATATCATGTCCAAGTGCCATTAGTCAAGCGCCACAGGCAGTTCTTACTAAGGAGAAAATGTAGGCCAGAGTTCACCTCTGCTTCAGACAAAGAGCGGCATAATAATAAAAAAAAACATCTAAGTCCGTTTTGGGCCTAGGGCACTAGTTGTCCAAAGTCAGCAGCGTCTAAGGTCCATTCTCGAAAAATACGTACAAAATATATTTTTATTGAGAATCGTCTAATTATATGTCCAGGGTAACCATAATACAAGGGACATTCAATAATTTATCATCCAGACCGCTAGTTCGTCTATCTTTATATCACATTCTTGTCCCAAAAAATTGTCCAAGTCCCAAATGCCTAGAAAAAGACCTTTTGGATGTGGAAGGGACCAGCAAAGTGATGGACTGGCTACCCAGACATGGTAACAGAGTAGTAAGGCACCTTACAGGGCACTGCTGTGAACTTCACAAAAAGGATGCCACAAAATCTCACCACAACTCCCTTATAGGACATGATGAACCCTCCAAAACGCCTCTAAAACCCACCTATCTACCACCCCAATAGCCCTTATGGCTGCAGGTGCCACCTATATGGCAGTACAGTAGGGTTTAGAGATTTTTTGGTGGGGGTCACATTTTTTTACCATGAATGCAGTGTTTAGAATGGCTTATGGGCCTGGGACCTCCTCTTTATGTTTCACTAGCCCATCTCCCAGACTACGTAAGCCACCCCTGTGCAACTCTACTAGGCTTTCCTATGCCAGGTGCTGATGTTCTGGAGGCAGGTATGTACATTTTTCTTCTGATATTTATGGTGATGTGTGGGGGTCAGTGATCACTGGGGGAGTGTGTAGGGTTCTGTACTTTGTTCCTGCATTGGTTATCTGGTCACTTTGGATACCTTCTGGGCACTTATAACTGTTTTTAGATCGCCTAAGTCACAACATATAAGTTCCATCTAGGCAGTCTCATTAAACTTCTAATTATCGCTGCAGGATGACTAAGTCTAGGTCAGCCCATATCCCACCTACCTCCCGCCCTAACCACTTCTTGAAAAACACCCCTTTTTCACTCTGGGCACACAGCAGTGTCAAAAGGCCTAAGCTACTATTAGATACAGTGGTACCTTGGTTTACGAGCATAATTCATTCCAGAAGCATGCTCGTAAACCAAAATACTCATATATCAAAGCGAGTTTCCCCATAGGAAATAATGGAAACTCGCTTTAATACGTTCCCACCACCTCCCGAGGCCAGCGGTGCTGTTCTATTCCCCCCCCCCCCCACAAGAACCGGCATTGCTCCCCCCCGAAGCCCCCCCCCACGATCTGGCACCCTCCCCCCTGCGATCCGGCACCCCCTCCGCCGCGACCTGAAGTCCCCCAGACCCACCCGAACCCGCTTCTTACTTTCAGCTCGGCCTTGACACCAGCATATCCTGTGCGTTGGTGCCGGTGCCCGAAGATCGGCCTCCTCTTCTGTGCTGGGCCTTGAGCATCTGCATATGCTCAAGGCCTGTGAGTTCATGTTCTCTCTGAGATTCTCCGAGGCCAAGCTGAAAGTAAGAAGCGGGTTTGGGTGGGTCTGGGGGACTTCAGTTCGGGGGGGGGGGGTGCTGGATCACGGGGGGGAGGGTGCCAGATCGCGGGAGGGGGCTTCGGGGGGAGCCACGCTCAGTTTCCGAGGCGCCGATTTTGTGAATGTTTTGCTCGTCTTGCAAAACACTCGCAAACTGGTGCACTCGTAAACCGAAGTACCACTGTACATCTAAAACCCATTTTGATTATCGGCACTTGGGTGACCTGTATTTTAGGTCGTCCAAGTGCCAATTTGGATGGGGTTTTTTTAGACGTATTTCTATTTCGATTATGTACCTCTTAGTCTTTAAATTCTGCAGGAGGTGTATTCAGCTGTGTGTAAAATCTATATAGAGGGGTTTACCCCTTACAGTTCTATCATTTTGTAAAGGGCAAATCTTACTAGACATCCCTTCCGCAATATCGCTTACAAACATGTTAAAAAGGAACTAGACCAAATAGCACACCACTGGTAACATCATTTTTCTCAGAGTGACCTCCATTTACCACTATACTTTGCTGTCTTCTACTCAACTATGTTCTAACCTAGCCAGTCACTTTAGGGCCCCTACCAAGGGCACAAATTTTATTATAAGTCATCTATGCGGAACTGTAGCAAGGCTTTTACCTTGTGTAGTAGTTGCTGGACAGCGCATTACATAGTTAGTAGGTTTTCCCATCTCATCTGGAAGGAAGGAGGATTTAATGAATCAGTGTTACATATGGAGGGAACTGTACTAGAAGAAACCTCTCAAGTATAAAACTGCAGTGCTACATTTGCATAATTATCTTTGGCTATGTACCTCCCTAGTTATTGGCCATTCCTGTTAGGAGAGAACTCTTCTAACCTAAACCTTATCCATATAGATCACAGAAATTCTATAGACTGTATACCCATGTGGGATCCCTACGAGGGTCAAGATAAGGAAATTGGGTCATTAGGGCATAGACAGGGGGTGGGTAAGCAGAGTGGGCAGACTTGATGGGCTGTAGCCCTTTTCTGCCATCATCTTCTATGTTTCTATGTTTCTATACTGTGCTACCCTAATTAGTATTATAAGTGAAATGAGTAACCCAGGAGTATATAGGAGTTAGAAACCACTTAAGCATCAATGCTGTACGGTGACTGAAGGAACAGAGAACTCTCTACTTCTCTTATGAGAAACTAAGAAGAAAGGAGAGACTAATCTATATGTGTACTTGCCAGCAAGGTGACCTGGAGTATTTCAGTTTACCAGGCACTATTAATCTCTTGCACAGGTTCATTAACACCAATTGCCCTGGTTACCCTAGTAACCCTCAAATCTACTATTAAGATTTTGGGTGTGCTCTTTGAAACAAATCTCAGCTTTCAACCTTAAAAATTGCTTTACTGGGACAAACTGAAGGTCCATCAAGCCCAGTATCCTGTTTCCAACAATGACCAACCCAGATCACAAGTACCTAGCTAGACCCTAAATAGTAAAACAGATTTTATGCTGTTTATCCTAGGAATAAGCAGTGGATTTCCCTAAGGCTTCAATAATAGCCTTTGGACTTCTCTTTTAGGAAATTGTCCAAACCATTTTTAAATCCCGCTAAGCTAACTAATTTCACCACATTCTCCAGCAATGAATTGCAGAGTTTAATTACATGTTGTGTGAAGAAATATTTTCTCTGTTTTTTTTTTTCAATCTATTTGTAGCTTCATCACATGCCCCTAGTACTAGTATTTTTGGAGAGAGTGAGCAAATGATTCACATCTACCCTTTTCACTCCACTCAGTATTTTATAGACCATTATCATATCACTCATGTGCCATCTCTTCTCCAAGCTGAAGAGCCTTAGCTGCTTTAGCCTTTTCTCATAGGGAAGTTTCACTTCTCTGTACCTTTTCTAATTCCGCTATATCTTTTTTGAAATATGGCAACCAGAACTGTACACAGTATTCAAGGTACGTCCGTACAAGACTGGAGGCAACATGGATTCACTAGACGTAGGTCTAGTCAGACAAATCTGATCAATTTCTTTGACTGGGTGACCAGAGAATTGGCTAGAGGGCTAGATGTGGTGTATTTAGATTTTAGCAAAGCCTTTGACAGTATTCCACACAGACTTCTAATAAATAAACTGAGTGCCCTCAGGATGGGCCCCTAAGTGACAGGCTGGGTCAGAAACTGGTTGAATGGAAGATGACAGAGGGTAGTAGTCAATGGAGATCTCTTTGAGGATAGGGATGTTACCAGTGGTGTGCCTCAAGGTTCTGTTCTTGGGCAGGTCTTTTTAACATTTTTATAAGCAATATTGCTGAAGGGCTGCCAGGTAAGATTTGCCTCTTTGCAGATGATACCAAAATCTGTTCTAGAGTAGAATAATATGAAGAATAACCTAGTGAAGCTTGAGGAATAGTCTGAAATTTGGCAGCTAAAATTGAATGCTAAGAAATGCAAGGTCATGCATTTGGGCTTCAAAAACCTGAAAGAATGGTACAATTTAGGGGGTGAAGAACTTATGTGCATGAAGAAAGAGTGGGACTTGGGTGTGATTGTATGTGAATATCTTTAGGTGGGTTTTGTGATTAAGAACTTTCATACATCAATATTCTAGGGTTATTTGTCATAGACTTAGTACATGGAGGATTAGTTGGATTATCTTAAGGTGACCAAACAAGTTGAAATGATGATGGTGAAAACTAGAAGGATGATTGGGGTCATAGGAAGAGGTATGGCTAGTAGGAAAAAGGAGGCATTGATGACCCTGTATAAGACTGGTGAGACCTCATTTAGAATATATTGGGCACAATTCTGGAGACCGCACCTTCAAAAAGATATAAAAGATGGAGTGCAAAGTGTTCTAACGTCATCTAGTGGATTGATTACCCATACCCCTGACACAGGCTTCAGTGTTATAGCCGAAACATGGACCGTGTCGGGTACAAGAGATTCTGAAAGGATCCACAAAAGGATATATTATATGGATTGATACTTATTTATATATGTGTTGTATTGAATAAATGATTTGAAACTCAACACTGTCATAGGTTGATGTGTACAGTTCTCTCCCCACTTTCTCTCTTTTGTTGGTACTTTGTCAAACGCCTTTTGAAAATCCAAATGTACATTAACGGGCTCACCTTTATTCACATGTTCATTCACCCCTTCAAAGAAATACAGTAGATTGGTGAGGCTAGATTTCCCTTGACTAAAACCATGTTGGCTTTCTCTCATTAATCCATGCTTCTGTATACTGTATGTTCTGTCATTTTGTTCTTTATAATAGTCTCTACCATTTTGCCCGGCACCGATGTCAGACTCACCTTTTATTTCTTATATTGTTCACTGCGGTTTCTTCAAATTAAAGATGATCTGCTCCATAAATAAACTTTTCACAAAATCTACACTGCAAAATTTTATTCACTCTTTAATAATTTCAAACTTAGAACTCCAGGGTGTTAAGGCCTCAGAACTGAGATGTTTGCAACTAGTTCAAAACTCAGCAGTAAAACCTCTTGCAGGCTCAGGAAAATTCAATCATGTAATAGGGTTACCTACATTCTCAGCACCCTGAGGTTGTAGATGCAAACTCATGCTGCTTCTTGTGACCCTGGGCAAATCACTTAATCCCCTCATTGCCCCAGGTACATTAGATAGACTGTGAGCTCTCTGAGACAGACAGGGAAAAATGCTTGAGTACCTGAATAAATTCCTGTAAACCAGGGGTGTCCAACCTTTTGGCTTCCCTGGGCCGCATTGGCCGAAAAAAATGTTTCTCGGGCCGCGCAAACGCTGCAGCAAGACAGAGGAGGAAGCCGGCAAGATGGTAAACACCCGGGGGCAGCAGAGGAAAACACTGCATCACCCTCAACCGGGCCGCATAAAATACTTCATCGGGCTGCATGCGGCCCTCGGCCCGCAGGTTGGACACCCCTGCTGTAAACTGTTCTGAGCTCCCGTGGGAGAACAGTATAGCAAACTGAATAAATAAATAGATTATGGTGTATACTTCATGTAGGCTGATCTGCTGCTGCAACACCTTAAACCTTATCATGCCGGCTGTTCTGATGAAGATATGCAGAAAAAAGTTCCACTTTTTGTTGAAAAGCTGAAGGAAATGAACAAATTGCCAGCATTGTTGTTTATGTAAGTACTGTATTATGCTATAACTTCAGTGGGAGATTATTGTTTATATTTCAAGTGTATTAAGAGTATTTGAGAAGAGTCAAAGATATGAACTACAATAATATGTCCAGTTGAAGTAAGTCCTAAAGTCCAAAATGAATAATTTATTAAAAAGACATAAAACCTAGCATAGGCATATTTAACACATGCCTGCTTAAGGGGTTATATACAATGATAGTAGTTTTTTGGTTGCAGCATGCAGATGGAAGCTACTGTTTGTGACCTGCTAGGTCTGGGTCCAAGACCTGAGGCTGGTGCAAGGGTGTGCATGGTGTGTAGCTGAAGCTGCAATAATTATTTGATGGATAACTCATCTAGAATGCATGATCATTGATCATAATTACAAGGGATCTTCAAAAAGTTTCCACACTTTTATTTTTTAAACACTTATTAAATATCTCAAAAGCAAATTACACTTTCCACATAATCATCCTGTTTTATGACACATTTTTCCCAGTACCTACTAACTTCTTAATTCCATCAGAAAAGAATGTCCAACCATTTCCCGTGAAAATATGTAAGTGTGGAAATATTTTGAAGAACCCTCGTATTATGAATTATTATGAATATATTATTATAATAAGGGGTTACCTCTTGTTGTTTTATGATTGTGATCTGCCTTGAGTCAGATAATAAAAACCTGTACTGGATTTGGACTGTTATTGTCTCAATTCTGCCAAGCTTAGTTCTCCATATAGAGAGGTGCCATAGATGTTGAGGAAGCAAATGTCTACCTTTCTTTGAGGCTGCATCATAAACCACAACTACCAGCCCATGTGCATTAGCCTTAGGTGCTACATAAGATATAGTGGAATTAGAAAATGTTCGAAGAAGGGAGACAATAATGCTTAAGGGGACGGAATGCCTCTCATATGAAGAAAGGTTTAAAAAGTTAGAGCCTTTCAGCTTGGAAAAGAGAAGGCTAAGGGAGGACATGATAGAGGTCTACAAAATCCTAAGTGGAGTAGAATGAGTAAACACAAATCAATTGTTTACTCTTTCAACAAGTACAAAGACTACGGAAAATTCTGTGAAGTTGCATAGTAGCACACTGAAAACATAAGAATAGGCATACTGGGTCGACCAATGGTCCATCTAACCCAGTATCCCATCTTCACAGAGTTCAATCCAAGTCACAAGTACCTGGCAAAAAACCCAATTAGTAGCAGCAGTTCATGCCACCAGGGCAAGCAGTGACTTTCCCCCATGTCTGTCTCAACAGCAGACTATGGACTTTCCTCCAGGAACTGCTCTTCCCACATCCTCTGGCAATGTGTTCCAGAGCTTAAGAACATAAGAATTGCCTTACTGGGCCAGACGAAAGGTCCATCAAGCCCAGTAGCCCGTTCTCATGGTGGCCAATCCAGGTCACTAGTGAAAAATATTTCCTCCTATTGATTTTAAAAGTATTACTCTATAACTTCCTCGAGTGTCCCCTAGTCTTAGTAAATCCTGATGCAGTAAAATAATCAATCCACTTGTACCCATTCCCTTATGTGATCCTTTCATAGCTAGCAGGCACAGTAGGTAACACAAACAACATCCAGCTGACTATGAGGTCACAGTAGAGAAATAGGAGAAAATATTTTTTTATTCAAGCTCTGTGTGGGAGGGGTTTGTTTGTTTTTTAGAAAAGCTTTTAAAAATGGTATTTTATGTTGGTTTGATAAATGAGAGCATAATTGTAAAATATATCATTTTTCTTTTGACTTTTAGGGCCTGATTCTATACATTCCACCTATAAAAATTGGCACTGACTAGTGTGGAGCTAAGCATGATTCTATAAAAATTATGCGCAACTTATAGAATCATGCTTAGCTTCAGTTATGCATCATAGTGCATGGGTGCATAGTGCATGGGTGCACTAAGTTATGCATCATAACTTTTAGTGTACCCATTTAAGCTCAGGAAAACCTGGCCTAAATGACTAAAAATTTGCACATAACTTAAAAGAATGACCACGATCTGTCCCCTAACCATACCCCCTTTAAGGTTCACGCACTGGACACGACATTTTGTGCTATATGCCAACCATTTGTGCTTGTAGCTTTCAATGAACTCCAACTAGCATCAATTATGAGGTGTTAATTGCCATTTATTGGCATGATTAGACCTATTAATCAAGTTGTGTGCGTACATCAGCTATGCGCACTGATATATGTACATAACTTTAGGTGCCATATATAGAATTGGGAGGGATATTGCAGTAAATATTTTAATCTAAAATTTATTATAGCAATATTAATATGTCAAGAATGAAAAGTATGTTGCTAACATTATAAATACGATTCTGATTTGTCCTTTAAAAATATATTTTTTGTTTAATATGATTTCAGATTCAACCTTCATTCTGTAGAAACCATACCAAATAATATACTATTGTTTCTGAGAGAGAAACAAAAAAGCAAACAGAAACAAAATATTGACAAAGAAAAATGGCACTTAACAAATAAGCTACAAAAAGTGGAAAAGGCCCTGAAAACTAGTCTGCCTTCGTAAGTATTGTTTTCAATTAAATCCCTAAATTGCCTCAGTGGAATGATATTTAATTTGCAGAACATTCTATTAACCATTCAATTTAAATTTTTTTAAGTTCCAATATCGTTATTAAAACTCTTTTTTTAATAAATAACAAAATATTAATATCAATAGCAACAATGGGTGATTGCACAGATCAGCACAATGAAATACACTTGGATAAGTGTTGTATATCAAGATTGAAAGAAATTTTAGTACGTATTATTTTTGCTTTCCAATTTTAAGTAAATCATTATTATTATGCAATATGGGAACTTTAGAAAGCAGTATTAACATAGAGGGACATTTTCAATAGTGTGTCTAAACCCTACCCCTTTTACAAAACCGTAGTGCAATTTTTAGCACCGGCTTTGGTGGTAACAGATCCAACGCTCATAGTGAGCGTGGGAGCTGTTACCACAGTAGATGGGAATCACTATACACAGGTACTCAGGTAAATCAGGATTCATAGCATAAAGTGACTGCTTTGAAGGTATCACAACTGGTGACACCCACATAGAAAGACCTAACTGGTAGGAGTGTGCAGGAAATAGACATAGATGAGGGTTCTTCAGCTATCTGTTTTGCTCCTAGGAAATAATGGAGCAAGGCATATTACAGACCAGCTCTACAATCAAAGTCTGTGCACACACTCTCGGTGCTGGTTTCAGAAAAGTTCTAACATATTTTATTGTAGATAACCTATGATAGAATTGTTAGAGTGAAGTCTTGAAGAAACTCCTGACTCACTAGATTTTACAATAGAGTTTATTTAGTGTTCCAGGAGGAGGGGAAAATCCAGAAATAGAGAAAAATGTGTAACCCCTACGCCCCCCCCCCAAAAAAAAAAAAAAAAAAAAGCTTGTTTATAGCAGATGGCTGGGCATTTCTTAAAGTTTTATCCTGTTAAGTCTTGTACAACTGATAAAATATTCAGGATCGGTGCATGTATTTTCCTAGCTGTGAAACTAGGCAGGGAGGTTCTCCCTTTAATACAAATGTACTCTTGTTAGCTGGAGCAGAAAAATATGTGGTTTAAAGAGATAGTCCTTCTGGCAATCAGGTGGGCCTTAGAAGCATGATTCTCATCACAACAATATGGCGGAAGGTTACTAACATACCTCACTGTAGTAAACACTACGGCTAATAATATAGCCAAAAAACATGAACCACGGCTCCAAAGATGTGAGAGAATCTGAGAAACAGCCTTTCTTAAAATTCTTATTAGCTGTAATGTATCGGTCTTGCTTCTCCTCACGCTATATGCCTCCATACCCTGGACTGCAAGAGAGCACTACTTTTTTTTTTTTTTTTTTTACCTCAGAGAAACTACAGCCCTGCTTCATACCAATCAGTTTTTCATCACCCACAACCAGGCCAACCTGGGTCAATCAACCTTTAAATGAATCATCTCCATGTGGACTTCCCGCTGTTTTGAATCTGCCACAGTAAAGCATTTCAACTGCATCCTGGCGGGATCAGCACACACAGATTATGCGCTACACCTTCTTCGGTGGCAAACTTCCAATCAAATCTGATACAAAGCATCTGCAAAGCTGCAACCTGGTCCTCAGTTCACACTTTTACTAAGCATTCCTGTTTGGACCACAGCACAAGACATTCGTTCTGAACAGTCCATCCTATGAAACCTATTTGTTCTTTGATCTATCACCACCACCCTGATACAATTTGTAGCTAGGGACTCACCAAGTGTGCCTGCATCTTTTCTGCTTGTCTCCAGAGAAAGTGAAGTTGCTTACCTGTAACGGGGATTCTCCACAGACAGTAGGGAAATGCAGTCAAACTTACCCTCCTGCCATCCCCAATAGAAAATAGCATTTTCAGCTGGAGACAAAACTGAGTTGGTGAGGGCAAGAGCCACTGAAGGCGGGAATCCCTGCACATGCCTAGCAAGCCAAAAGCTTACTATTGCTAGAGGAGAGCACCAACTCACCAGATAAGTCTGAGGACTTCACCAACAAGTGTGGCTCCTGTCTTCAGAGAACCCCTGTTTACAGGTAAGCAACTTCACTTTCTCTGCTGTCAAACACAGGCTGGAGATCAGGGGAGATATATATATATATATATATATATATATATATATATATATATATATACAGTGTTTTCACCAGCGCTTTTCAGCCGGGCGCTCCGCCCAGCAAATTTAGTTGCCCGCCCAGCTGTCATCTGCTGAATCCTGCTGCCGCCACTGCTTAACGCGCAGCCTGAAGAGCCGCCGAAAGACTCCCGCCCGACTTAAAACCAAACCCAGCAAGCAACTCGAACCCGGCTTCCCTCCGAAACTGGAAGTTACGTTATGGGGGGGGGGTGTAGGGAAGAGAAGCCGGCACGGACCATTAGAGCCCCGGAGCATGCGGGAGATAGGCCAGCCACAGAGGGAAGCTTACTTGCTCTTGCTTACTTCAGGCATTTCTCGCTGCCGGGTCCTGCCTACTTTCTGTTTCCGCGAAGGCAGGACCCGGCAACGAGAAAGGCCCGAAGTAAGCAAGAGCAGCAAATTGTAAGCTTCCCTCTGTCGCTGACCTTTGGGAGATAGGTCAGCGACGAAGGGAAACTTGCAACTTGCCTTT
Organism: Geotrypetes seraphini; assembly: GCF_902459505.1. Classification (NCBI taxonomy): domain Eukaryota; kingdom Metazoa; phylum Chordata; class Amphibia; order Gymnophiona; family Dermophiidae; genus Geotrypetes; species Geotrypetes seraphini. The sequence continues at coordinate 177,320,984 of NC_047084.1, read as the reverse complement.
GTCTGTAGGAATCTGCCGGGTATGTGAGACGGGGGGTGGGGAATGGGAGGAGAAAAGCTGCTGTACCCAATTAGAGGGGGAGGGGTAAGAGAAATGCTGGTGCTTCTGCTGTACCCAATTGTGGGGGGGGGGGGGGGAAGAGAAATGCTGCTGCTGCTGCTGCTGTACCCAATAGGGGGAGGGGGAAGAGTCATGCTGCTGCACCCAATTAGGGGGGAGGGTGAAGAGAAATGCTGCTTCTGCTGTACCCAATTGGGGGGGAAGAGAAATGCTGATAATACTGCTGTACCCAATGGGGGGAGGGGGAAGAGAAATGCTGCTGCACCCAATTGGGGAGAGAGAGGGAAGGAGGGAGAAGGAAGATCAGGAAAAGGAGGAAAGAGATGCAAAGACCATGGGAAGGAGGGAAAGAAGATACCATACCATGGAGTGGAAGAGAGAGATGTCAGGGCATATGGGGGGGGAAGCAGGGCCAGATTAAAGGATAGGCCCAGTAGGCACAGGCCTAGGGCCCAAAATAGTCAGGGGGGGCCCGCCAGTGCTGTGCTTTGGGGCCTTACCCTTGCTGGATTCGCTGGCAGTAGCAACCTCATCATCATTCTGGACGCCCCCCCCAACCCGATCCGACCCTCCTTTACTTCCTTCCCTCATCAGTGACGTGCCAGAGGGAATCATGGCAGGAGAAAGCCCTGAAGCAGCCTGCTTAGAGTAGAGCAGTGCTGTTTAGAGTCTCATGATGGGAGGGAGGGAGAGATAGGAGGGTCGTGGGGGGGGGGGGGGAGAGTAGCAGTCTGCCCCGGGTGCTCGGCCTGGTGTCGTGAACTTCTTTGGCTAGCAACAGCATTTACAATTCACTGCTGTTGTCAGCTTCAGCCCTTCCTTTCTGCCAGGTCCTGCCTACTTCTGTTTCCATGAAGGCAGGACCTGACAGAGAAGAAGGCCCGAAGCTGGCAACAGCAGTGAATTGTGAATGCTGCTGCCTGAAGAAGTTCATGATGCCAGGCCTTGGGTGACAGAAGGAGGAAAGGGAGCAGAGGAGGAGAGACTTGCTGCACCCAACTGGAGGGAGAAAGAAGATGAGGGAGGGAATGAAACGAGATGCCAGGGATTGGAGAGAAGGGAGGGAGGAAGAGATGCCAGGGCATGGAAGGAAGAAGGAAAGTATGCCAGATCAAGGGAAAAGGAAGGGGGATAGGAAGGAGGAGATGTCAGAGCATGGAGGGGGAGGGAGAGATGGAAGAAAAGGAAAGGAGTGAGATGCCAGAGAATCAGGGAAGGGAAGATACCAGACTGTGGGGTACGAAGGAAAGAAAGGAGAAGAAAGAGATGTCAGAGCATAGGTGGTGACAGAGAGAAAAATGGAGAGGTGGCAGAGCAGAAATCAATCATGTACAAAGGAGAAGAGAAGGAGCACAGGATAGATAGTTTATTGAAGGAGCATAAAAAGAGGGAAGATGCCATATGGAACGGGGAGAGGGCAGACAGACAGTGGATGGAAGGGGCTGATGCTGCATGGAAGACAAAGCAGACAGATGCTGGCTAGAAAGAAGAGTGAAGACAAGATGATTAAAGCAGAAATGACAAAAGGTCGAAAAATTTTTTTGTTGCTTTACGTAGAATCAAGTAGTATTGTATCTATTGATTAAAGTTTATAAACAGGAAATGGAAATAAGGCAGTTTTTTGGGGACTAAACCCCTTTCCTCAGGTCAGAACAGGATACTATAACAGCAGTGGTGCCCAAATGGTCGAGCGCGATCGACCAGTAGATCGCAAAGGCAATGTGAGTCGATCGCGTTGCCTTGGCAATCTTTTTCTTCCTGCCTCCCTGAGCCAGGCCAGGCGCCTACAAGCACCGGACTCACAAGACTTCACCTCCGACGTCAATTCTGATGTCAGAGAGGAAGTTCTGGGCCAGCCAATCGCTGCCTGGCTGGCCTGGAACTTCCTCTCTGACGTTAGAATTGACATCAGAGGTGAAGTCTTGTGAATCCGGCGCTTGTACATTCCTGGCCTGGCTCGAGAGAAATCGGCATGGTGGCTTAGGGGGTAGGGAAAGAATCGGGGAAGTAGAGAAATTGGCGCAATGGCTTGGGGGGGGAGGGGGAGAGAGACAGAAAGAAAAAGGGAGGGGCAGAAAGAAAAAAATATTGGACTTATAGTCAGAAGAAGGAAGTGCAAACAGAGACAAATGAAATCACCAGACAAAAAGGTAGGAAAAATGATTTTATTTTCAGTTTAGTGATCAAAATGTGTCTGTTTTGAGAATTTATATCTGCTGTCTATATTTTGCACTACGGCCCCCTTATACTAAACCGCAATAGCGGTTTTTAGCACAGGGAGCCTATGAGCATCGAGAGCAGCGCAGGGCATTCAGTGCATCTCCCTGCTCTAAAAACCACTATTGCGATTTAGTAAAAAGGGAGGGGGTATATTTGTCTATTTTTGTATAGTTGTTCCTGAGGTGACATTGCATAGAATTGTCTGCCTTGACCACTTTGAAAACCCGCGGAATATAAATGATAATTAACATTTTCTCTGCGTACTGTGTGCTTTGTGTTTTTAAAAAAATTTTATTGTTGGTAGATCATTTTGACTTGGTCATTTTAAAAGTAGCTCGCAAGCCCAAAAAGTGTGGGCACCCCTGCTGTAGAGCCATTTCTTGTATGACTGGGCTATATTTATCTTTTTTTTTAGTTGTTTAAATTCATGCAGAAATAAGTGGCTAGATTGAACCTAATGACTTCATTAACGCCTTTCCCTTTTTTAACCTCTATACCATTTGAAAGAGGCCAAATACTTCTTAAATTTAGTAAAAATATTCTGGCACAAGTGTCAAACCTTAAAAAAGGAAGTCATATTGAGCATTGGAAAATAATAATAATTAACTAATAAAAATAGTACACATTTAGGGCTCCTTTTACTAAGTTACGATAGTGGTTTTAGCGTGCGCTTAGCACACGGAGGAATTGCCACATGTGCTAGATGCTAATGCCAGCATTCAGCTGGCGTTAGTTTTCCCACGTAGCGCAGGGGTTTGCGCGTGCTAAAAATGCTAGCGCACCTTAGTAAAAGAGGGGGTTAATTTTCCCCACCACCAAATTTCCCCATCCCGCCCCACCCGGCTACTTTTTCATGCCACCCGTCTGGAAAAAATTTCTGGGGAGAACACTGTATATATATATATATATATATTTATTGTTGCATACAGGTTGCCTAAAACAGATATCTTAATACGAGTATTTTGGTTTGTTGATGCAGTAAAGGAAAACTGTCTGCAAGCAAAACAGAACGTAACATTTTCAGAGCTTCTGAAAAGGAAGAATTAGACAAAAAGCTTAAAAAATGCAATGAAATTCCACCAGACTGCACTTATGGAAATTGCAAATCTGTGAATGATGAGGTAAGATTTTCAGTCATTTTAATTATGAGAGTGCATGTAGGAATTATAAATTATTTCAACTCTAAATGCTACAGTAAATTTCATAAAATATGATGTAGTTAAGTTAGTTACATGTAAAATAATAATAATAGCTTTATTTATATCCCGTCATACCTTTCATTTCAAGATGGTTTACAACAAGAGAGGCTGCATCCAGTGTCTTAATTACCGTCTTTTTAGATAAGACCCCCTGAGGCAGGCCTTACGGCCGAAACACATACATGTCGGGTCTTAACAGTGAATAAATAGATTGAGCATCTCAGGTCACCTTTTTTGTCTTTGATTTTTTACTTATGCTCTTAAGTCATGTTGCCCTTATTTTGGAAGTCCTATTTGTGATATACACAAGTAAAAATTGTCACATGTATGTGAGGGTGATTTGAAAAGTTCAGTAAAACCCAATTATATTTCTCAACGTGGAGGGAATTTTTGATAGGATGGCTAAGTCTGAGTTTGGATGTTTTGGGAAAGACGTCCAGAAATCCAGTAGAGAAGATGTCCATTCTCAAAACAGCAAGATGTCTATTTTTTTTTTTTTTTTACGACCTGTGTAGATGTCTTAGTCCTTAGTACATCTATCTTTTTTGGCCATACTCAAATATAAAGATGTCCACATGAAAAACACACAAGAGCAAGTTTTTCGGATGTTATTCTTAGGACACTGCACAGAAGTATTACTGCACATTCCTCAGCACAGAAGTATTACTGCAGAGAATGTCATCTTAAAACCCTCTACCGTGGCTTTGTTAAAGGGGTCGAAAAAGAACTATAAATCTGCCTGTGAACCTCATTGATTCTAATTAATATTCCTCTCATTCTTTTAAATTAATAGCTTATGCAGAAAATCCTGAAACGACTTCCGAATACAAAAAAAGGCGAGGAAATACGAAAACTGGTAGAGTCAGGAATTGGATACCATCATGGCCCCTTGTTTCAGAAAGGAAGACAGGTTGTGGAGATGCTGTTCAGGATGGGATACTTAGGGGTCAGTAGTTGTTTCTTAATTTTTTTCATGTACAGTATATTTGGTTTCATCTTGTGCCTTAGAGTTCAATATATGGGAATTTCCTAAAGAAATACTCTGTACTGTTCCTGGCCCAAATATTTAATCCTAATTAGATTTATTTTTATTTTTTTGTAAGAAAAGTGTCTTATACTTTTGTCTGCTGAGGATAACTAGTAACTTCATAACTAGTAACCTTGATATACTACCTTTCCTTGCAATAATAGTAATTTTAATGTATTATTTTTACAAAGTAACTTGCCCAACACTGGTAATAATCTGTATATTATATTGTCTAGGAAATGTTTGCAGAGATTAGAGACAGCAAGGATGATTCTAGGGGTTTCCAGATGGTGTTCTGCAAGGCCATTATGGACCCAATTGCATTGTATACAATATAAAACAAAGGTCTTCTTTTATCAAGCCGCATTAGGTTTTTTTTATTGACAGCCTCTGCAGTAAAAGCTCTGACACTCATAGGAATTCTATGAGCATTGGAGCTTTTACCATTGCGACTGGCGACAAAAAAACCCCCAAATGTGGTTTGATAAAGGGGGGGATTTTTATTTTAATTGTAACTCTAATATAAACACTTTTTTCTGTTTTCTTTCTAGGTGGTATCAGCTACAAGTTCACTTGCTTTAGGAATCAATATGCCCTGTAAATCAGTAGTTTTCATGGAGGATTCCCTCTACTTGGATGCTCTGAACTATAGACAGGTTTGGAAATATAGTAATTGCCTAAAAACTGAAATAAGATATCAAAAGTGTCATTAAAATTGCATGGTAGGACTAAGGGCTCCTTTTACTAAGCTGCGATAGTGGGCTTAGCGTATGCTAGATGCTAACGTCAGCATTGAGCTGGTGTTAGTTCTAGCAACGTAGCATGGGTTTAGCGCTTGCGGCAATTCTGCACACGCTAAAAACGCTATTGCAGCTTAGTAAAAGAAGCCCTAAATGTTAGTTATTGTGTCCTTGTGCTAGAAAAATATATGCACATATATGTAGAGTCTTTATTTTATTTTTTTAAATATCTTTATTCATTTTAAAGCTTAAAATAAGTGCAACATATTATACAGACATTTTACACTTTAACAGCAGTGAAATTCAATCAAATTATATTTCATAACAAATACATGTACCCTCCCCCCCCTCTATATACCCAACAATTGCACTCAACCATAATTAAATTAAAAGTATTTCCCCACCCTGGACGTGTATGTTCAAAGGGCAAAATCAACAATCACTCCTTACAGAATTTTGTCAATGGTTCCCAAACATCCTTAAATTTCCTATAATGTCCCTGCTGTATGGCAATCATACGAATGTAGAGTCTTTAATAAGCCAGTAAGAAGCTGACAAGAAGCCAGTAAGAGAATCAGCCTGGATCACTAGATGATCAAGAGGCAAAAGACACCCAGGGAGCACAAGGTAATAGGAGAGAAAATAAATGGATTCTTTGCTTCGGTCTTCAAAGAGGAAGATGTGAAGGAGATACCCATGCCAGAAATGGTATTTAATACTGATGAGTTGGAGGAAATAGAGAATGACACTGTGGCTGTTACCCGCTGGTAGCCACAGGTAACCCGCCAAAACGGTGAGGAAAAAACTGTGTTCACCGTGGCTATGGGGACAAGGCTATTCACCACCCCGTGGAGCAGTGAATGGCCTTGTCCCTGCAGTTAAGGGAGGGAATGCGTGCGGTCACCTATCGCGCTCCCTCCCTCCTTACTGCTGCCGCCGAGTCTAAACATCTTCCTACTCCCTCCCTGCCCCTTACCTTCATGGCCACGATATCTAAACTGCCTTCTTACAGCAGCCGGAGCGTTGAAGCTGCGTGTGGCTGCCGTAAAGGTCATCTCTGACGCAACCGGAAGTTGCATCAGAGACGACCTTTCCGGCAGCCATATGCAACTTCAACGCTCCGGCTGCTGTAAGAAGGCAGTTTAGAAATCGCCGGCCACAAAGGTAAAGAGCAGGGAGGTTTGTCGGCACAGTTGTCGGACCAGGCCTGTTATCCAGGGTGGAGGGGCGCTGGTGCATGGCGGAAGCAGCTAAGAGGTGTTCTTGCTGCAGGGGGGGTGAAAGCGCCACGAAGGTAAGGGGCAGGAAGGGAGAAAGGGAGGAAAGGTGGGGTGGAGATGAACAGACGCTGAAGGGAAATGGGTAAATCAGAGTGGGGAGAAGACGCTGAAAGGACATGGGGAAGACAGAGTGGGGAGAAGACGCTGAAGGCGATAAGCAACATGAAAGCATCATTCAGAAAATGGAAAAAAGACCAAACAGAAGAGAACCAAAAAGTGCACAAAGAACACCAGAAGGAATGTCACCGAGTGGTTAGAAAAGCAAAAAGAGAATACAAAGAGAGACTGGCAGAGGAAGCAACAAACTTCAAGTCTTTCTTCAGATACGTCAAGGGGAAGCAACCGGCAAGAGAAGAAGTTGGACCATTGGATGATGGAGATAGAAAGGGAGTAGTAAAAGAAGAGAAAGAGATAGCTGACAAGTTAAATGAGTTCTTCATGTCAGTCTTCACGAGGGAGAATACAACCAACATTCCAGAACCCGAGGAAATCGTAATAGGAGACCAAAATGATAAACTGGTCAATTTAGAGGTAAGCCAAGAGGATGTACTCAAGCAGATAGACAGACTAAAGAGCGACAAATTGCCAGGTCCGGACGGCATTCACCCAAGGGTACTCAAGGAACAAAAAAACGAAATAGCGGAGCCACTTCGACAAATATGCAACCTATCCTTAAAAACCGGAGAGATCCCGGAGGACTGGAAAATAGCAAATGTCACGCCCATCTTCAAGAAGGGCTCAAGGGGCGACCCAGCCTGACCTCGGTCCCAGGAAAGATGATGGAGGCACTGATTAAGGACAGCATCTGTGAACACATCGAAAACAATGGGCAGCTAAAACCGAGTCAGCATGGCTTCTGCAAGGGTAGGTCATGCCTCACAAACTTATTGTACTTCTTTGAGGGGGTGAACAGCCAGGTGGATAAAGGGGAATCTATAGATATCATTTACCTCGACTTCCAAAAAGCCTTCGACAAGGTACCACACGAGAGACTGCTCAAGAAGATATGGAACCATGGGGTGCAAGGGGAGGTCCACCGATGGATCAAAAACTGGCTGGCAAACAGGAAACAGAGGGTTGGCATAAAGGGCCATTACTCGGACTGGAAAGGGGTCACGAGCGGAGTTCCACAGGGGTCGGTGCTGGGACCGCTCCTGTTCAATATCTACATAAACGACCTAGAAGCGGGAACCAAGTGTGAGGTCATTAAATTCGCAGATGAACCAAACTATACAGCAGGGCTCAAATGAGGGAAGACTGCGAAGATCTCCAAAAGGATCTAACGAAGCTGGAAAAGTGGGCCGAAAAATGGCAAATGAGCTTCAACATAGGGAAATGCAAGGTCATGCACGTGAGGAAAAAGAACCCGATGTTCACTTACAAAATGGGGGGAACACCACTAGGGGTCAGTAACCTGGAGAGAGACCTGGGAGTGATGGTAGACACAACAATGAAGGCATCGGCGCAGTGTGCCACGGCCTCAAGGAAAGCAAACAGAATGTTGGGTATCATTAAGAAGGATATCACGACCAGGACGAGGGAAGTCATCATGCCGCTGTATCGTGCAATGGTTTGGCCGCACTTGGAGTACTGTGTCCAGTACTGGTCGCCGTACCTCAAGAAGGACATGGCGGTACTTGAGGGAGTACAGAGAAGAGCAACTAAACTGATAAAGGGAATGGAAAATCTCTCCTATACCGACAGATTAAAGCAGTTAGGACTTTTCTCCCTGGAAAAGCGGAGACTTAGAGGAGAGATGATAGAAACCTTCAAGATACTGAAGGGCATAGAAAAAGTAGACAGGGACAGATTTTTCAAATTATAGGGCAACACAAGTACAAGGGGACACTCAGCGAAATTGAAAGGGGACAGGTTTAGAACAAATGCTAGGAAGTTCTTTTTCACTCAGAGGGTGGTGGATACATGGAACACGTTTCCGGAGGCTGTGGTAGACAGGAACACATTAAATGGTTTCAAAGAAGGTTTGGATAGATTCCTAGAAGAAAAAGGGATTGAGGGGTATAGATGGGCTTGATGGGCCGCCGCGAGAGTGGACCGCTGAGCAGGATGGACCTATGGTCTGCCTCAGCGGAGGCAACTTCTTATGTTCTTATGTTCTTAAGGGACATGGGGAAGAGAGAGTGGGGAGAAGATGCTGAAGGGAAATGGGGAAGAGAGAGTGGGGAGAAGACACTGAAGGGAAATGGAAAAGAGAGAGTGGGGAGAAGATGCTGGCAGGGAAGAAGACAGAGATGCCAGACTATGGGGGGAGCAGAGGGAAGAAGATGGGTGCCAGACCAATTTGGAGGGGGGGGAGAAAGGGAGAGGCACAGTAACAGAGCAAATGGAAGACGCAGAGAGAAGGGAGACAGTGGATGGAAAGAATTGAATGAGGTGTTGAAAGCAGAAACCAGACAACAAAGGTAAAAAAAAAAAATTCTATTTCTTTTTCTTTTTTTTTTGCTTTAGAATAAAGTAGTATATTAGTTGTGTTGATAAAAATTTATAAACAAAGCCCTGCCAGCTGAACATCTCTTTCTCCAGTTCAGCAGCCAGAACTTTGATTTATTAGGAAGGAATAAGCTAAATATTGCAGTACTGAGGCTTGTATGGATGCTGCGGGGTCAGTGACGGGGCTGTGAATGGGATGGCAGTGACGGTGATAGGGCGGTGAAGAGGATGGCGGTGATGGTGACGGGGTGGTGAAGGGAATGGTGGGCCGGGGACGGGGCAGTGACAGGGATAGATTTTTTTCCCCATGCCATTCTCTAGGAGGAACTAAAACAAATTTCTGTAAACATGAAAGATGTAATAGGGCAAATTGACAAACTAAAGAGTAACAAATCACCTAGACACCACAGTAAAGATAGAACTAAAAAAAAAAAAAAAGAAGTTGCAGTTCTATTATTAGTCATTTGTAACCTGTCTTTAAAATGAAATGGCCCTTTTTCTAAGCTACATTAGGCATTAATGCACACCTAATGCAACAAAAATGACTTTAACATGGGACATGCTAAAATATTCCATGTTAGTTTTTCCATTTACACATGCAAATAATGCAGTAATTGTTTTCTGTTTGGCTTTTTTTTTTTTTTTTTTTTGAGGGAGTATGACAGTGGTGAGTGCATCTACATTACCAAGTGCTAACTGGTTAGTGCATGGTTTCACTTGGGAACCCTTACCACCTTAGCATATGGGATAGACCCATGTAAGGACACACTAAGGCAATTTGTAGCTGCATCTTACAGCCTGTTTTACAAAGCCGCACAGCAACAGCCCTGAAGCCCTTTAAATCTCTATGGGCTTTGGGGCCGTTACCTTTGAAAAAAAAAAAGGCCCTTAGTAAAAGGACTCCCGAGTGTGGTACCTGAAAATTGGAAGGGGCCAACATAACATCAGTTTTTAAAACTTGGGAAATTATAAATTGATGAGCGTGATGTCAGTGCTGGGCAAAATGATAGAGACTATTATAAAGAACAAAATTACTGAACATATAAGTAGGTGTGGTTTACTAGGAAAAGCCAACATAGATTTAGTCAAAGGAGATCTTGCCTCACCAATTTATACTACATTTGTTTCAAGGTATGAATAACCAAGGTCAACTGGCTGATATTCTGTATCCAGGTTTTCTGAAAGCATTTGACAAAGTACATCATGAAAGACTCCTGCCGAAATTAAAAAGTCATGGAATAGGAGGCAATATCCTGTTGTGAATTAAGAATTAGTAAAAAAAAACAACAACCAAAAATGACATAAATCGGAGAGTAGGATTAAGTAGTCAATAGCCTCAATAAGGGTTTGTAGTGATACTGCTGCTTTTTATTATATTTATAAAATAGGAATAGTGAGTGAGGTGGTAAAATTTGCTCATAACACAAAGTTATTCAAAATTGTTCAATTGCAAGAGGAACTTATTAGGCTGGGAAACCAGGCATCCAAATAGCACATAAAATGTAATAGAAGCAAATGTGAAGTAATGAAAGTAGGGAAAAACAACCCAAACTATGACTTAATGATGCAAAGTTTCACATTATGAGTCAACAGCCAGGAAATAGATCTAGTTATCATAGTTGCTGATCCATTGAAATTCTCTGCTAAGAGTGCAGTGGTGACCAAGAAAGCAAATAGAATGTTAGGCAAAGAATGGATAATAAAACAAAGAATATTCTTTTTTCTAAGTCACTTATTTTTTGAGATTTTAAAAAAATACATAATATATATAAACAAAAGAGCAGAACAAGGACAGCTTAAACACTATGAGGTTCATAATTGAAACAGAAATATATCTAAAAACCCGCCTAAATCGGCACATGAATGATCAAAAAGACAGGTTGTCCAAGTGCCGATAATTGAAATGTGTTTTAGACATATCTAAAAGCAGCTTAGGCCTTTTTACTGCTGCTGTATGCCCAGAGCTGAAAGGGGGTGTTTTAGGAGTGGTGAGGGCGGGATTTGGGCGGGACCTGGGCTAACCTAGACTTAGTCGTACTTCAAGTATAACCGAAAGTTTAATGAGACTGCCTAGATGGAACTTATACGTTGTGACTTAGGCAATCTAAAACAGGTTTAAGTGATCAAAGATATCCAAAGTGACCTGATAACCACTGTAGACGCAAAGTACAGACCCCACACACTCCCTCAGTGATCACTGACTCCACCCCCTCACAAATCAGAATAAAACATGCATACCTGTCTCCAGAACATCAGCACCTGGCATTGGAAAGCCTAGTAGAGCTGCACAGAGGTGGCTTAAGTAGTCTGGAGGGTGGGCTAGTGGACCCATGCCCATAAGCCACTCTAACCACTGCATTCATGGTAGAACACGTGCACCCACCAAACCCCCCTTCCCCCCAAACCCTACTGTACTGCCATATAGGTGTCACCTGCAGCAATAAGAGCTATTGCAGTGGTAGACAGGTGGGTATAGTAGGTTTTGGGGGTGTTTTGGGGGTCTCACCATGACCTGAAAGGGAGTTGTGGTGAGATGTTTATGTGGCACCCTTTTTGTGAAGTTCACAGCAGTGCCCTGTAAGGTGCTCCACTACTCTGTTGCCATGTCTGGGTGACCAGTCCATCACTTTGCTGACCCTGCCCACATCCAAATAGTCTTGTTCTAGGTGTTTTTGACTTTGACAAAGTTTTGGATGAGAATGGGATATAAAGATAGACGACTTAGTGGTCTGGACGATCAAACGGCTGGACGTAGAGGTAGACGATTCTCAAAAAAAAAATATTTTGGATGTATTTTTTGAAAGTGGACTTTGGACATTTCTGACTTTGGGCAACTAGCATTCTTAGACTTTTTTTTTATTATGTCACTTTAATATACTATTAGGGGTAGATTCTGCAAATGGTGTCCAAAATAAGATGCTGGGATGATCTATACTAAGCTTGAATTCTATAAAGGTTGCTGAGCATTGAGCACCCTTTATAGAATCTTAACTTAGCATGGATTTCCGTTCCTAATTTTGGGCAGGAGCATGTACATCTACCAAATGCTGGTGTAAATGCTCGTGCTCAACTGTGGATTAGGAATTGGTTATCAGACCGAAAACTGAAGAGAAGGTTCAATGGGATGGTGAATAGTGCAGTGCTGCAGGGATCTGTAAGGGGATCAGTGCTATTTATAAATTATCTAGAAATTAGAATGACAAGTGAAGAGATTAAATTTGTAGGTGACACAAAACTTTTCAAAGTTGTTAAAACAGATGTGGACTATGAAAAACTGCAAGAATATAATAGGAAATTGGGAGACTGGGCATCCAAATGACAGATGAAATTTAATATGGGCAAATGCAAGTGATGCACATTGGGAAGACTAATCCAAATCATAGTTACCAGGATCCACCTTAGGAGTCAGCATCCAAGAAAAAAATATAGGTGTTATTGTAGATTCTACGCAGAAATCTTCTTCCCAGTGTGCAGCAGCAGCCCAAAAAGCAAATAGGGTGCTAGGAATGATTGGGAATGATAGGGATGATAAGTAAGACTATAAATAATATAATGCCTCTGTATCAATCCATGATGCACTTTGAATACTTCTAAACTGCCCTCAGGAACCTCTCTAAATATAGATAAAACCTCGAAGGTCCTCACAATTATACTTGACTCTACCCTATCTTAGGAGTCCCAAATCTCCAACCTATGGAACAAACCTTCTATAGCATGAGCCAACTAAGACTAATCAGATTCTTCTTCCATGATCATCACTTTGCCATATTGACACAGATGCTTGTGCTATCCCAACTAGACTATTGTAACTCTTTCTATGCTGGCATTAACTCTACATTCATACATAGGGCCCAATGTCATCTGCCAATAATCTCAGAATACTTGTATTATTGAATGGATCAAGTATAACTACTTCTTCCTCAAACTGGCACAAAAAATATCCCAAGATCTACTTTCCACAGCAACCAACACAGTATTTCATCCTTCTAGAAACCAAAAGAGCTGCCTCCCAAACTCTACATAACAATCACACCAATCTACTTGTATGTAACTCAACTGTATTCAATTCTGTAATTCTATTGACAGCTCAATGTTCTCCTCTATTGAATTATTACTACTTCTCCTATCTCTGGTAATTACCACAGATTATACTGCTTACTTTATATTTCATTGTTGTAACTCCTAAACATAATGTAAACTTCTTGATTTGTTAGTCGCCTTGAACCTAGATAGGCATAGAGTGACCCAGAAATTGAAGATTAGATTAGATTATCTTAATCAACCCAATGAGGCCAGTTTCACCATTAATATTGGCTTATTCAGGGGTCATATCCTTCTATGCTTGTTTCAGCCTGATTGTGTCTATAATATTTAAAAAAAATCCAACGTTAAAAATAAGAGTTAGAAAGCCATGTCACTACAACAGCGTACTAAATCATATCAATTTATGTTTAGACTTACTGTTTAGTCAAGCCGCATCAAGTTCCCAGCACACTAGCAGTTACAGAAGATGGCATCAATATTTATACAAAGCACCAATGCTTATGCATAAATAACATGGATGACTGTGTTGCTAATGCCAGAAGTTCATATACTAAGGGGCTCATTTTCAAAGCATTTTCAAAACATAGCATAAACTGACACTTGGACATCTTACTAGTCGTCCAAGTGGCCATTTTCAAAACTAACTTTCTAGACATCTTTCTTGTCATTTTGTCTAACTGGACAAAATGTCTAGCTTGGGCCATTTTCGAAAAAAAAGATTGACGACTTGCGGATTTGAAAATGGACATTTTCTCCACCTGATTTTTGGACGTTTTTCTCAAAACTTCCAAAGTTGGACAGATGTCCTATCGAAAATGCCTCTCTGTTATTTAAAGAGTTTTCTAGCTAAATTCAAACCTGATAAATATCACATTGCTTAGGCAAAGGAGCAATAATTTTCCTCGGTAAGAAGGAGAAGAATCAAGAGCAGGTTCTTCGTGCATCTTATTCTGTCAGCTTGTCCTCCACAACATTTTATCTTTAGTGTTACAATTCTTTTTTTATTTCTGCATAAAGGATCATCAAATGTTAGTGTTTATGCAAATTTGATGTTCTTCCTTTAAGATCGGATTTATTATTATTTTCATTTTCTGTTTGTTATTAAAAAAAAAAGAAAAAAGAAGAAATCATTTAAAACTGCTTCACCTACAACAGGGGTGTCAAAGTCCCTCCTCAAGGGCTGCAATCCAGTCGGGTTTTCAGGATTTCCCCAATGAATATGCATGAGATCTATTTGCATGCACTGCTTTCGTTGTATGCTAATAGATCTCATGCATATTCATTGGGGAAATCCTGAAAACCTGACTGGATTGCGGCCCTTGTGGAGGGACTTTGACACCCCTGACCTACAACAAAATTAAATAAATAAATAAATCTTGTCACTACTGGGAGGGGCTAATGGAGTTCAGCCACTTCCTGTGGGCTTCATGGACTGAGATAAAAGGAATCCTTTCCAAGGGTTGTCTGGCTGCTGTAATCCAAAACTACTCCAGCCAGGGAAAGAGAACTTCAGATACGTAATACACAGTTCTATGTAAACTCAAGGTGACTGAAACCCTCTTCATACCCCATTGGGTATGGATTTTAGAAAAGAACCAGAATCGCTTCTATTTAGGTTGCCTTTTGAATGATAATGGTTTTATTTGTTGTTTAACATATTTACTGTTATTATAATTTATATTGTGATTAATTTTGTATTAAACTCAGTTTCAAAGATAGGCTGATTATAAATGTATTAAATGGAGTGAAATGAAAATGATTTTGTATATCTCTGCAACTCCTAATATGGAACCCAGCTTTAAGTGCATACAGTTAAGATTATTCTTCTATATGTGCATCTTTTAGCACCTATCCACCAGTTATAGTGTACACATTCAGGTGCTACCCAGCAAATGAAGACAAGACCTTACATGTTAGACTACATACATAACACTCTTTTCAAATTCTGTACTGTTACTTTAGATGTCTGGACGTGCTGGAAGACGTGGCCAGGATATGATTGGAAACGTGTTTTTCTATGATATTCCACTGCCCAAGGTGGAAAAGCTCATTAAAGCAAATGTTCCTGAACTGAAAGGCCAATTCCCTTTTAGAATAACTTTAGTGCTGCAACTTATGTTACTGGCTGCAAAAGCAGATGATAAAGAGGATGCCAAGGCAAAGGTACAGAACATAGAATGTGTTGTTTTAGATTGCACTGATGTTTCAGAGAGTGTTTTCTTATTGGTTTTTGATAGGGACTATAATGTATGTCAACTACTCTATAATGAAACACACTTTCACAAAAAAGAGAACAATGTCATATATGAATGTAGGCAGTGCTGCTTTAGTTCAAAGGAGAAAGTTCAAACTGAACTGGAGGAAAAGCCTCAGACAAAAGCCCTCCCACCACCACAATGGTAAAAACCTCCATTGTACTCCCAAAGTAAAAAACTATAAGCAGGGCTGTCTATGCATGGTTGATAGAAGAAAAAACTTTCCACTTATCTCTGTTGATCGGTACACCAACTTGCTGCCTCAGGGTGTATCAAAAGTCTGATCATTTTGATACATGATACAAAACTTCTATCTTCCTGTTACCAGGTAATCTGATAAAGTATTGTAAGGTTTTATAAGTACTTATTTGTACTTTTACACGCTCCCACATGAGCTCTGTACCCTGTATTCTACTCCTATCCTGTCAGGCTATGCGTTGGGCATGGAAATGGGTATGCTCCTTGTTAGGACTAAGGTGCAATGTCTCTCCACTACTACCTATTGGTGATAACCCTGAATTTTTACTGGGTATGCAAGCAATAACATTTAAATTTCGGGCATCTCAGAATATACTAAGGGGCTCATAATCGAAACAGAAATATGTCTAAAAATCAGCCTAAATCGGTACTTGGACTATCAGTAACAAAAGTTATCCAAATGGCGATAATCGAACCGGGTTTTAGACATATCTAAAAACAACCTAGGCCTGAACAGTGCTGCAGTACTCCCAGAGCTAAAAGGGGCATTTCAGGAGGAGTGTTGAGGGCTGGATTTGGGCAGAACATGGGCTGTCGTACTTCATGTATAACCAAAAGTTTTACAACACTGCCCAGACGGAACATGGACATTGTGACTTAGGCCATCTAAAACCAGGCCTAAGTTCACAGAAGGTATCCAAAGTGACCAGATAAGCACTGCAGACACAAAGTGCAGACCCCCCACACACTGCCCCAGTGATCACTGACCTCCCCCCCTCATAAAAATCGTAATAACAACTTTACATATCTGCCTCCAGAACATCAGCACCTGCAGCCTGGCACAGGAAAGCCTAGTAGAGCTGCACAGAGGTGGCTTAAGTGGTCTTGAGGTGGGTTAGTGAACCATGGAGAGGAGGACCCAGGCCCATGGTGAAACGTGCACCCCCAAAACATTTTTGTACTGCCATATAAGTGGCACCTGCAGCCATAAGGGCTATTGGGGTGGTAGACAGGTGGGTCTAGTCGGTTCTGGGAGGATGTTTTGTGGGGGCTTACCATGACCTATAAGGTTGTGGTGAGATGTGTACGTGGCACCCTTTTTGTGAAGTTCACAGCAGTGCCCTGTAAGGTACCCCACTACTCTGGTGCAATATTTAGATGCTCAAAAAATAAAAATAATGGAGATGAAATTCTAATGATCAATTCACTAACCTTATAATGTATGAAATAAAGTGAATTAAATTGTTTAATCAAATAGAGCATATATATTAAAAAATATATAAAATATGAAATTAGAGTGCTCAGTGTGGTATCTTATTCAAACCAGCAGGTTAATAGAATAAAGATGTATTATCATTACATCATTGCACTCACCTACCTACCAACCCTAAACACCTTATTAGATATAAGTTTGTAGAAAAATACTTAGCTGAATTCAGAAGATAATGATGAACTGATGAAAAATCTCCATTGTAAAGTATTGTTCCGCCACTAATTTCTGTCAAGTGGGATGATCAGAGATACTCAGAAAAACACACAGACAATATAAAGCATAAACAATAACACTTTAATATATATATATATATATATATATATATATATATATATATATAAGAATAAATTAGCATCACCGTATCTCACGTAAACCCTCCCTTCACCATTCGGAATCCCTCAATGGATAGGCGAGTAGGACACAGGAGTCTGCCCCTTTAGACCTGACGTCTTGGATAGCCGGCTAGGATTCTGGATTCTAGGAGCAGAATTCCGTCCTTATAAGCTGCTGAGTTAAACAGCTGGTCCTGCAGTAACAGCGTCCTTTGATTCAGGCACACCCCAGGTCGGTCCCTTTGAAGTTGTTTGGGCAACATTCAGGTCAAAGAGGTCAAAATGTCAGATAAACAGACTTGTGGATTCATGTCGGTAGCATGCTGAATTTCAGTTACCCCTCTGGCCAGTTTCTTTGTTTGGATAACATTCAGGTCCCATCTGTCGTTACTGTCCTTTTGAGGTTATTAATGAGGTGTTGCAGGGACAGGTAAACAGCTGGTCTTGCTCTATTGTTCTCTGTTTTGGTAACACCCAGGTCTGTCCTTACTGATGTTATTTGAGCAGTACGCATGCAACTGAAGTCAGGGAAAAGCTGTTGGGTTCTTAGTAAAGCATTTGATGTTGTCAAGGTAATACTAAGGTTAAGGAGGTTAGGAAAACAGACTTGAGGAGACATGTATGCTAAGTTTATTTACCCCCGGGCCCTAGGCCTAACATTCCACCCCTGGATCCTCAAGTTTGTATTTCCGAATAAGAAGTCATCCGAATAGAGGGAGAGAGTGTTCGTTTGTATACACAATAGGTAAATCCACAATTAAGAAATGTTAACATAAGGATAACTTATGCTGTAGCAAGGTAAGGTTACGTTGCTGATTTGCTTTATGTAGGATTGCTATATTTTGCATGGCTTTCTTTAATAAAATAATTGGAGTAAGTACATCGGCAAAAGAAAGATTAACATTTACATTTGATATCCAGGGTTCATAAAAAATGATAAGTTGCATTATTTGCCCACTGCAACACACTAACATTCTGTAAACATACTGAAAAGGGAGCTTGAATAGCAGGAATCACAAGTTCAACAGTACTGCTAGCAACACAGACATATTTATGTAATATTTCTTGCTAATTAGGCCTTTCACTTGAAAGTATCACGTATTGGGAATCATGAAAATTAATAATCTTATTAATATTATATTTGTGCTCTTACTCATGGCATACATTTAGGGTAGCTTCATATTCACCATCGATCACCGCAGTTATCTGGTATCCCGTTTTTCTTAGCATCTTTGGTTAGGGTCTGGCTGTGCTCCGGTTTCAATAGGCTTGCTATGTCACTCACATGCCTTCACTCATGTAATTTTCAGGCACCACCTCCAGAGACCAGCCCTAATGTGAAGTGGCAGGATATGGGCTCACTTCTATTCCCCAGTTGGTGCCACATAACAGCCTCATGGCACGGCATTGTATGTCTGGTTGCATCTTCATCTTCTCGGTCTGGTGAAATTTTCTCGTAACCCAACATGTTAGCCAAATTATCAGAATGAGAGAGCAGAGCTGACCAATTTTATCACAAAAGGATGAAAGTCTATATGTAATAACATTTCCCAGTACGTGATTTTTCAAGGAAAATATTTCCTCATGATTGTTTATCTTCAATGCTTTAATTACATTAAACCCCCCTAGTGGTAAAAGAGAGTATAAGAGAAAAAGGAGAAAAACCACTTTATGTACAGAAGGTGATAACATGTGACACAATACTTGTGTGTAAGGTAAGAGAAACAACGCTAATGCACTTAAAGGTATTCTGTAGGACATTCAGAAAATACTCCTTTTTATGTTCTGGACATAATTATTATGTCATTTAAGAGAGACCATACACACGTACAGAATGTGATAACATTTGACACAATACTTGTGTGTAAGATAGTATTTGTGTGAGATAAGAGAAACAACACTAATGTACTTAAAGGTATTCTGTAGGACATTCAGAAAATATACCTTTTTATGTTCTGGACATAATTATTATGTCATTTAAGAGAGACCATACACACGTACAGAATGTGATAACAAAATAACTTATGTCAGAGATGTGCACTGCACTGTTTATACCTGGTAAGTTAAATAAAGAGAGACCATTTTTTTTTATTTTATTTAGCAAATATCAAATACCAATGAACACCATTTTACCAGGTATAAAGCTTTCTAATTATTTCTCTTCAGATATCCTTTTATAATATAACCCCTAACTAAATTATCATTGGGCTGTATAGAAACATAGAAACATAGTAAGATGACGGCAGAAAAGGGCCAAGGCCCATCAAGTCTGCCTTATCAAGATGGTCATAAGTATACTTCTGAACTGTTCGTAGGTGTTGGGACGTGCAATGAACTATTCCTTGTTGTTATAGCTGGTTGAGAAGTAATAACAATAAAACAAGTGAGTCCCCAAATCAAAACAACTGCTGAAAACTTATCCAGAATCACCGTGTGAATAAAACTCCTTAGCGTGAAAACATACAAATCCAGTCCCTTACTTTGCTGACCCTGCCCACATCCAAAAAGTCTTTTTCTAGGCATTTTTAACTTGGATGAATTTTTGGTCAAAAATGGAGTATAAAGATGGATGACTTAGTGATCTGGACAATCAGACGGCTGGACGTACAGTTAGATGATTTTCAGAAAAAAAAAATGTTGAATGTATTTTTCAAAAATGGACCTTTTCCCATGTCTGACTTTGGGCGACTTGAGACTTAGGCCCAAAACGGACTTAGACATTTCTTTTGAGTATGGCCCTCCACACCTTTACTAGGTTTTGAATGATAATAGTTCCCTTAAAGCCTTCTCAGATTTAAAACTGGAATTGGGGCTCCTCTTTTCTTATTGGGACCTCTTTTCTTATTGGCAACTATGGGCTCCTTTTATTAAGGTGCGCTAGCATTTTTAGCGCACGCAGCAGATTAGCACATGCTAACCCCATGCTAAGCAGCTAGAACTAACGCCAGCTCAATGCTGGCATTAGCATCTAGCGCACGGCATTGTAGCGTGCGCTATTCCGCACATTAAAGCCCTAACGCAGCTTAGTAAAAGGAGCCCTATGTCATTATGTATTGTCATTTCCAAGTTCAGTCTTAACAGCTGCCACCATGGAAACTTTGAAAGAGGCTTTTTATTTGGATGCCGAACAACACATCCCATTGTGTTACCACCATAAATTCTTACAGGAAATGTTACCCGATTATGATTATTACCATCTTAGTCAACACTGGTAGCAGGAACTTGGAGTAGTAATTAGGTTTGTATATCATCACTCATATCTTAAAAATATGTCTAAAAAGAAGTTATCAATTCCCCTTTAAAATGATCATGAGATTACATGTATCTCCTAAACGGGCCAAACAACTTTTGTTAATGCAAGATTCTAATTGCCCGAAAAATATGCAACCCGAGACCTCTTTGGTCATATGTTTTATTCGTGTGCTGCAATAGAAGTTTTTTGGAAGAGACTGTTAGACCATATTTAATTTCTGTGGCAAGCACGTTGTATTTTAACCCCTACAATACTTTTTTCACTTTACCATATTGTAGCATCAGTGCCAAAAAGTCTGCAAACTTTTATGAAGCAAGCTCTCCTTTTGGCAGAAAAAGGTCATATTGATAAACTGGTTGGAGGTGGAGGCCTCCTCTTTGGCACAGTGGCGAGCAAATATGATCAACCTTCTTCAAATGGAACGACAGATGATTGCAGACACAGACTCTACTGGTGGGAGAATTCTTTAGGACACTTGGGAGCCCTTCTGGAATTCATTAACACCTACCGCCCTTAGTTGTTTGTTAAATTTGTAAAAAAAACCTTAAATTTTATTGTTCATTGTTCAGTTCCAACAGGTGAATTAACTGCTTCTTTGGAGGGGTGTGGGGGAGGGAAGAAGGGATTGGTGGGGAAAAATTGAAAATGTCAGTTATCATTGTCATTAGATATGATTTTGCAGCAGTATATATGTATCGTTTTAATGTTGTTTTTTTTGCTGCTTGAATCTGAGTTAATAATTTTTTTTTAAATGTGCACATCTATGGTGGGTGTATGCATAGACAAAGATGGAAAGAGTGCCTTTGGGGGTGCACAGTTCTACATAAGTTATAAAATACTATGGGGCTCATTTTCAAAAAAAGAAAAACATCTATAAAGTGGCATAAAGGGGCAGATGGAAATTTGTCTTGCCAAACCCTTCCATTTCACTATTTTTGAAGCCTATTTTCTAGACAGATTTCTATGCTGTTCATCCTTAGTTCATCTAAATCTCAAGGGGGGGGGGGCGTGATAAGAGATGTGGTGTGGGTGGAACTAGGGTGGGTTTATGACCTGGATGTTTTTCTGCCATAAGTAAACATTTTAGAATATGTCCAATGCCCAGTTTGGATGTTTGGGGCTAGACCTGTTTTAACAATGAGTAAGTACCCAAACTGACCAGATTACCACTCCCCCGGTGGTCACTGACCCCCCTCCCATCCCTCCAAGGATGTGAATGAAACAGTACATACCTGCTTGAATGATAGCTTCAGATGGTATGGCCAGTCCTATTAGAACAACAAGCAGATTGCTGGAATAGCCTGGTGATCAGTGCAGTAGACTGCAGAGAAGGGGACCCGGGTCCATATCCCACTCTAAGTACTACACTTGTGGGGGAGTGTGTGAGTCACCCAAAACCTACTGGACCATAAGGGATATTGTTATGATGTAGTTGAGTCTACAGTATTAGTTTTAAATGGGTTTTGGAGGGCTCAGCACACAATATAACGGGGTTATAGTAACATGTGTACCTGGGACCTTTTAGGTAACGTTCACTGCAGTGCCCCTTGAGGTGCCCCACTGCTTTGCAAGGATGTCTGTGTGGCCAGTCTACTACAGATGCTGGACCCTCCTGCATCCCAATCACTTGTTTTGTGCGTTTTTCTTTTGGACATGTTTTTTTCAAAAACGGTACAAAAAGATAGACACACATCTGAAAAATGGCCATTTTAAAAAAAAACAAGATAGACATTTTGCAGTTTTGAAAATGGGTATGTTCAATACTGGAGTTGTGTGCATTTTCCGTAAAATGTCCAAACTCTAATTTGGACATCATATAAAAAACAGCCTGCTATATGTTACATGTGCATCTTCTGCATTTACTGAAGTGACATTGCATAAATTCATCTGCCTTGATCTCTTTGAAAAAAAGCCCAGAATATAAATGATAATTGACATTTTCTCTGCGTACAGTGTGCTTTGTGTTTTTTTAAATTTTATTGTTGGTAGATCATTTTGACTTGCTCATTTTAAAAGTAGCTCGCAAGCCCAAAAAGTGTGGGCACCCCTGCTTTAGATCTTCCAGACCTGCAGGTACTTTGTGTTCTCCCTATGACTTTTCCAGTTGAGAATTTGCATAGCGTGAACATCATAAAAGAGGTTTAACATTCAGGCTAAGACTTTTTCTCTTATACAGAATTGGCCCTTATGTTTCACAGGATATTCTGAACCCACTGTAACTTATCTTGGCTCAGATTTGGAAAGACGAATAGTCAATCTAAAATCTAAATTCAAACTATCAGGTAAAAAAATGAAAACTTTTCAGAAAGCTCTTAAACATACATAAAGCAGAAAATCCAAACAAAATTGATTATTTCTTCTCAAAATTATTTTCATATGTACTATAGAAATAAACATTTTTTTTTTTAAAATCCTAGGTCATGTCTATACTGAAGCACTCATTGTTGTCTTTCAAGCGGCCTAAGACAGAAGAAATGCTAAAACTTTACTTTTTATTTTCTTGTCAGTTTTTAATTCAAGAGGTGAGTGATTTTTTTTTTGTTTGTATTCTACAGTTTCTTAACTTTTTTTCTAAAGCGACATGTCACTATATGAAAAAGTAGTTATATTCTGAAATACCACATGATCACATGACTGTGCCATTTGGGAAACCTTTTTCTAAAGCTTAGTGTGTGCTAACAGACATTAGCAGTGCAATAGGTGTCATGCAGCAAGTAGGTAAGAGTTAATTTATTTATCGGGATTTATTAACTGCCTTTATGGAGAGATTCACCCAAGGCAGGGAACAGTATTTTAACATATAACATAATACAATTTTGTTAACAGCATACTAGAAAAATGACCAAATATACTGTAAACATAAATACAATAAATGAGGTAAATTAGGAAACAGTGAATTGAAACCTAGTAATAGGATTGACATGAAACAGCATCAGAAGTACACACATTTAATAGCACAGCAGAACAGTCATATAACAGAAATATGAAACATGTCAGAACCATACAAACCGTACTTATTATCACAGCTTTTCATAAAATAACAAATTAATTGTGAAGTTCTCAGACCTAATACCCGTTGATTTAGTGATGTCACCAAGCTGGGGTACTCTCAGGGACCATCATTGACTTCACTGTCCCAACCATTAAATGTATTGTCTTACATCTTATAAAAGCATTTATTACGTTATAAAAAAAACCCACTTATCTGTATATTGTTGAATTGGCTGAGTGGTTGGGTAGATAGATTTGAAGTATCCCCAGCTGAGTTAAAGTGCTGTGCAAAAACTAGTGCATAATTAGGGCTAAAAATGAGTTCAAACGAGTTTTCTCCCCATTAGTTAGCCAGAACCATACAAACAAAATAATATAAATGTAATACAATGTCAGCATACCAGCAATGGAACACTTAGGCCCCCTTTTATTGAACTGCGCTAGCAGTTTTTAGTGCCAGGAGCCACACTTCTCCCGACGCTCACAGGAACTCTGATGTCCAAATAAAAGGGGGCCTTAATAATCCAATATTATAACATTCAAATAATACAGATGTGATGCTATTCCTACAATACAAAGAGACATATTAACTATGTAGACAAGGGTTAAGAGGAAAGACTAAAGAAGTTAGGGCTCTTCAGCTTGGAAAAAAGACGGCTGAGGGGAGATATAATTGAAGTCTACAAAATCCTGAGTGGAGTGGAACGGGTACAAGTGGATTGATTTTTCACTCTGTCAAAAATTTCAAAGACTAGGGGGACACTCAATGAAGTTACAGGGAAATGGTTTTAGAACCAATGGGAGGAAATATTTTTTTCACTCAGAAAATAGTTAAGCTCTGGAATGCATTGCCAAGGATGTGGTAAGAGTGGTTAATGTAGCTGGTTTTAAAAAAGCTTTGGGCAAGTTCCTGGAGGAAAAGTCCGTAGTCTGTTATTGAGAAAGACATGGGGCAAGCCACTGATTGCCCTGGATCAGTGGAATGGAATGCTGCTACAATATGGGTTTTTTGCCTTGTAATTGTGACTTGAATTGGCTTCTGTGAAGACAGGATACTGGGCTAGATGGACCAATGGTCTGACTCAATAAGGCTATTCTTATGTTCTTATGTACAGAAATATAGATGTGAATAAAACGGGTAGTACAAAATCAACTGGGAAAAATAGATGGGTGGCTAAACTCAAGGCAAGTTCTGTGTATAGTAAAATGAGATATGAGGCACTGGTCTAAGTTACAAGGTATGCAGCAAGCTAGCCCAGGTACAGAACAAGTGTATGATCAGTCACCACATGTATTAAAGGCTTCCACTTGCTTTATGAAGTAGAAGTAGTTTCAGGTTAGATGTAGCTCCTCTAGGAGAAAGTTCCAGAGTATGGGGGCAACTCTTGAGAAGGCTCACTGGAGGGTATCACATTATGCAAATTCTTTTGATGAGGGTACACATAGTAATGCTCCTTGAGAGGACCTTAAAGATCTTGAAAGTGGGTAGAAGGCTAACTTATTCTTCAAGTACTCTGGTCCATTTTGTCTGAAAACCTTGAAAAACAAAACATAGTTTTATATTTAGCCCTGTAAGTTATTGGTAGCTGGTGCAGTTTTTCCAGAAAGGGTGTAATGTGATCACACCACTTGCATCCTGCATTCATAAGAACATAAGAATAGACATACTGGGCCAGACCAATGATCCGTCTAGCCCAGTAGCCTGTTTCCACATTGGCCAATCCAGGTCACAAGTACCTATCAACCCCAAATAGTAGCACAATTCCATGCCTACTGATCCAAGAGCCTGTATCAAATAGCAGGAAATCTGTCCAAACCTTTCTAAACCCAGCTACACTAACCACTGTTACATCTCTGGCAACATGTTCCTGAGCTTAATTATTTGTTGAGTGAAAAAATATTTCCTCCTATTTGTTGTAAAGGTAACCTCATTGAGTGTCCCCTAGTTTTTTGTAATTTTTGAAAGAGTAAAAATTGATTTACATTTACCCGCTCTGTATGTTTTTTGTTTTTATTTATATCCCACGTTATAAGCGGGATATAAAGCAGGTTCTAAAACACATACATAGTAAAAAAAAAAAAAAAAAAAAAAACCCCACAAAATACACACACTACAAATACACATACATGCAAACACAGTTTTGTCTTAGCTGCCTTGTCTTACATAAAATACACATCAAAAAACAGACCACCCTACACTCACATACAGTACAGTACTTCCATGCCACAATTACCCAACCCTGTTTCTTTATATCATTTGAACACTCAAGCCGTAAAACTACGTTTTCTTTTCTGTTTTTTTTTAATAAAATTTATTTATTTATCAATTTTCTTTTCTCTTAGTACCCATATTTCATCTGTAAGAACACGCGATGTATTAACAAACATTTAAATGTGCTAAGACTTCCTTGCTGATGTATGTAAACCAGGAGTTTATTCTACTCTGCTGGGCCTGCAGATGAAAATGTTGCAGCCCTCATAGTTTGCAAACGCAACTCGTTTCTAGATGGCATAACCCAGTAGTCGGCAAACCGTGGCTTGCGAGCTGCATGCGGCTCTTTAGCTACTTGAGTGCAGCTCTGCTAGAGAATGACACGGTGACTGACCTTGTCTTCTGCAGTTAAGGGAGGGAACGCGTGTGGTCACTGATCGGGCATCTCCCTCCCTCCCCCTTACCTTACCTTGGCGATTCTCCTTTATTTTTGTTTAGCTGCCCGAGCCGGCTTTCATCAAATCACGTGTGGCTGCCAAAGCTTCTCCTCTGACGCAACTTGAAACAGGAAGTTGCATCAGAGGATCACTTCAAGATAGCGCATCTCCTCAGAAAATTGCAAAACGGTACCCAAAATTTGAACAGGGGCCAATGACAACTCATTCAGATTTTTGGATAATAACATCACCTTTGTTTTTGCTATATTGACCCTCAATCTACTCACATCCATCCAATCCCTTATTCTTAACATGACTTCATTTAATCTTTCACCAGCCTCATCCATTATACTCTCCATGGGAAAAAAAAGAACTGAATGTTATCAGCATATAACCGATAGGACACCCCAAGATCATGTAACAATGTACATAGTGGTTGGAGATAAACATTAAAGAGCATGGCGTACAAGTCTGACCCCTGTGGAAAACTAGTTTTGACAACTCATCGTGCTGAATATCTAAGAGAATATCACTTAGGATTTTGTAGACGTCAATCACATGTTCCCTCAGCCATCTCTTTTCCAAGCTGAGGAGCCCCAAACTCTTTAGTCTTTCCTCATGTGAGAAGAGTGTCATCACTTTTATCAATTTGGTTGCTCTTCTCTGCTTTTTATTTTTTTTTTAGATACGGCAACCAGAACTGTGCACAATATACAAGGTGCGGATACACAAATGGAGCAATACCGAGGCATTATAATATTCTTGGCAATATTTACCATCCCTTTCCTAATAATTCCTAGCATACACTGGGCAGAAGATTTCAGCATAATGTCTACAATGACACCCAGATCTTTTTCTTGGGTGCTGATTGATTTGGATTATTCTTCCCAATGTGCATCACTTTGCATTTGTCCACATTAAATTTCATCTGCCATTTGAATACCCAATCTTCAAATTTCCTAAGGTCTTCCTGCAATTGTCCACAGTCCTCATGCGTTTTGAAAACTCTGAATAGTTTTGTGTCATTTGAAAATGTAATTACCTCACTTATCATTCCAGTTTCCAGTACAGATCCCTGCAACACTCCACTCTACTAGTATGTATCCATTGAGAAAAATGACCCTCTGTTTTTTTGTCCAATAACCAGTTTTTAATCCACAACAAAACAGTGCCTCCTATCCCAGCAAGATAAGACTACGGTCCACCACAATAGGATTATCATATTTGCAGAGATAAAAAAGAGGATTGTAATCATATGATCGGGCCGAGCGGTCAACACCCATCTCACACCATCCCCAGGTACTTCTGGTCTTCTCTAGGTTCTGCTTCACTGAGTCTCTGTTAAAACACAACAGTTAAACATCACATCATTCATACACTCTTAAAACATGTGGCCAAGTCCCTCCAGGCTCCTCTTTGTTATCTCCAGGTCCTCCGGCAGCTTCCAGTGCCATTACTGGTCTATATGCTGGTTGCCACCAGGCCCACCAGACTTTTGGCAAGTGCACAGCCGGGTCTATCAGGCTGCTTCCCTGGGCTCATCTGGTGTCTTCGCCAGTTGCTTGCCAGACCCCCTCAGTTTTGACTCTTCTTGTGGGGCCACCACCAGTCCTTACGCTCCCCAGCCTCATGGGTCCTGGAAACTTTGCTAGTCCAATCACCAGTCATCAAACCCGACTGGACTTCATGGACTCCAGGCTCTACCGGGCCTTCCGACTACTCCTTCTAGGCTTTTTCAGTCGCTCAGGCGTCATTTTCTGGATATATGCACTGAGGACTCTCCCAGTCCCTCAGTCATCGTATCCCAGACACACCCTGAGGACTCTTCCGATCTCCCAGCCATTTTCTCTCTGAGGGCTCTTCCTGGGACTTACTTCCTGTCCCTCAGCTGCTCTCTGTGAGGACAGCCCAATCATTCACTCCTCTGGTCTCTCACACCAGCATCAGGCCTTCTGCCAGTCATCAACCCTGGGGTACCCTCCTGGTCACTCCCAAGATCTCAGTGCTAGATGCACTAAAGTCTCTGATTGTCTAACGATTGTTGCTAAACCAGTTTGACTGATTTAGCGACCGATCATATTTGCTGGCCCAATGCACAAAATGGCTCACTGTGTGTTTTTCCCTGTGATCGCACATTCTCCAATATGACCATGCAAATAATGTCATTAATATTGAAATGCCATGCAAACTATCTGACTGAATGGTGCTCTAACATGGCACAAAAAATAGTGATAGCTCCTACTGACCCGAATAAAACAACATTGGTAATTTATTACCGACAGGTCTGCCTTTTTTTTTTTTTTTTTTCATTTTTTTATAATGGCGTGATGTTGTGCATGTGTTACACACGCATAATATCTGCCCCCCGCCGCCAATGACAGCCCTCTCCAGAATGGAGGAGGAATGGATGCCCACTCCCTGCCACCATGAACTCCCCCCCAACGCCAGCCAAAATCGGCAGCCAAAATCAGCAGATCTCTAAACTATCATATCACAGGGCAGTCAGAGCCAGTTGCTTGGAAGCTGCTATAGCTCAATAAGTAAAAGCCCTGTGCTTCTCTTCCAGAGGTCATAAGTTCAAATCCCAACCAACTCCCCAGCACATATTTTAATTGTGGCATTCTACCTTGCAGGTGCACCTTGATGATCTCATAATGAGGTCACCATTGTGCAGCTGCAAACCTCCATTTGCAATGAAGTAGAAGCCATGCTAAGGTCTGTATCTGGAGTTTTTTTTCTGTTCTTAAGCTTTTGCAAATTAAGTTATGTATGTAATCTATATATTTGTGTCATGTGCTTTCTTTGCTTTCAAAAATGTGCTGATTGGAGCACTGTTTAGTCAGAAAAAAATGGTAACTTTTTAGCAAGAAAACTAAAACTATGTTTTTCATGTGCTTTGCTTCAGTTAATGGATCTTTTCCTCTAATTAGCAAATAGCATTGCTGTTTGTCCACAAAAATAGGTTTTGCATGCAGCATATCTGTTTTGATGTGCCCCTTTATATGGTGCCTTATTTAATATATTTTGAGCTTAATAAACCAAAAATAAAAACCCAGAGAGCTATTTAGCAGATCGTATTAAGGACATCCAAACTGTGCCTAAGTTCCGGAAGAACATCCAAAGAATGCCTAACTTCCGTCCATAGAACTCAGATCTGAAGCTTAAACTGTGCTCAAAAGTAGACTTCCTTACAATGCCTATAAGACCCAGTTTTACAATTGCTATGCAGCTTGCTAGCTCACTCTGTAGCACACTGGTTAAACTTATACTCTGCTATCCTAATATTGCTGTTTCGAATCCCAGTCACTCTGTCTATGGAAGAGAAATAAATAAAAGCATTAAACAGATCCAACTCCTAGTATCACAATTATAATGAAAAACAGCATAAAATCACCATTCTAATAACATAATAAAATATTATAACATTAAGGACATTGTTTGGACATCTAAATCTCACCTAAAACCTGTTTCTCTAAAGTATGCCTAAAAAGGTAGATGCCTAAACAATGCTGAGTGTGATTCTACAAAGGATGCCTAACGTAGGCATCTAAACAGTGCCTAACTTTAGACGTATTTTGCAGAATCAGGGCCTGAGTGAAGAAATATTTTCTCCTGTTTATTTTAAATCTATCATTTAGTAGCTTCATTAAATGCCCTGTAGTTCTAGTATTTTGGGGAAGAGTAAACAAGCGATTCACATCTACCTGTTCCACTCCACTCAGTGTTTTATAAACCTCTATCATATCTCCCCTGAGCTTTCTTTTTCCAAGCTCAAGAACCTTAGCTGTTTTAGCCTTTCCTCATAGGAAAAGTTGGTTTAGAAAATTTAGACTTTTTTTTAGCTTTAACTAAGTTATAGCATTTCAAAACTCGGTCATCTTGTGTATTATGATTTCTATTATTTGGTTATACTATAGATTATTGATTTCCTTGGCCAGATGCTATTTGGTGTTTCCTGTTGGTCCTTATGCAATTACTAATCAAGTCCTTTCAGAGAGAGCAATGAGAACAATGATCCAAATGTTTCATATGCTGTATTCTTAGTGGAGATATTTGTCCTGAATTAACAAATTGTCATTCCCCAGGGCTATCTGAATCAAGAAGGTATCCCAGTGGGATTTGCTGGACTTGTAAGCCATTTGCATTATCATGAACCTGGAAATTTTGTTCTGGTCAGCTTTCTAGTGAAAGGCTTATTCCACAAGTTATGTCAGCCAATCAAGAGTGGTAAGGATGCATTTTATAGCTAAACTAATAATACTTCTATTCAGTGTTTTTCAGTAGTATTGCAAAGGATAGGATAGCTTTCCTTTTATAGTCAAAACTAAGGGCTCCTTTTACAAAGCCATGCTAGGACCCTAATGCGCGGAATAGATTGCCGCCCGCGCTAGCCGCTACTGCCTCCTTTCGAGCAGGCAGTAGATTTCCAGCTAGCACGCGCTAATCCGGTGCGTGCGATAAAACCGCTAGCGCAGCTTTGTAAAAGGACCCCTAAGATTTGCAATGCAGTTTACAATCCTGAGTTAATTGACAGAACGAGTAGTATCCTAAAATAATAATAATAATTTTATTTCTTATATACCGCTATACCATAAGTTCAAAGCAGTTTACAACAAGATACATACAATGAGAGTAAGAGATGTTTACAACAAGAAGTAAGAGATGTTTACAACAAGAAGTAAGAAATATTTACAGCAAGATACATACAATGAGTGTATGAGATGTAAGGGGAACAGAAAAAGTACTTTCTGGGATACAAAATTGCAAGTGGAAGAGAGCCAAGATGGTTTGAATCAAAAGGAAGTATCTAGTCAGAGATTGGGGTGCAGGGGAAAACAATTTGGGTGGAATACCATTACAAATGGGAAGAGGAAGTTAATCTAAAATCAATAGAATTGGGGATTGGGATGAGGATAGCTGAGAGGGATTGGACAAGAATTAGGATTAGGATTTGTTAAAGAGACGGGTCTTCAGTGATTTTCTGAAGTGGCCTGAGATTTTAAGAAGTGGCCTGAGATATCATTGAATGCCTGTCAGGATTAAATGCAGAAAATAGTAGTTATGCATTTGGGGTAAAATTCAGTGGAGAGGGCAGAAGCTAATATACGCTGAACAAATTTATCTGATGATCTAAAAAGGTAGAAAAACAGTGTGCTAAGGCAGGGACTAATGTAGATACTAGAGTACACAGAGAAAAATAATCAACCAAAAAGGCTAAAAACGCCTTTCTGAAAATCAAGGATGAGACTTCACCTAGATTCTCATGTCAAGTTCTTGAGACTCCATCTTTAAAAGATCCAAAGGCAGAGTTAGGATAACAAAATGGTGTGACGCTCCGGGAAGATAGTCAGAAGCATCAGCAAATATTTCTTTACAGATACTGTTGTGGATGTGGATGCAAGGAAAGTGGTATTGTAAACAATCATAACAAAATTCAAGGGAAAGTTCTTAGGATCCCTAATGGGAAAGGTGAAGGGGAGTCTGGGGATCAGTTGGGACTTATGACATTTCACTGGGAATGATGT
Organism: Geotrypetes seraphini; assembly: GCF_902459505.1. Lineage (NCBI taxonomy): Eukaryota > Metazoa > Chordata > Amphibia > Gymnophiona > Dermophiidae > Geotrypetes > Geotrypetes seraphini. The sequence continues at coordinate 177,289,487 of NC_047084.1, read as the reverse complement.
GCTGCAAACTGGATGGACTTGATAATAATAATAATATAATAATTTATTTCTTATATACCGCTATATCGTGAAGTTCGAAGCGGTTTACAATAAAGATACATTTGACAGTACATGGGATAGAAACGGTTTACAATAAATATACATTTAGTCAGTTCATGGGATGCAAGATGATCCTTGTTTGCTGTCATTTTTATTCAATCATTCATTTATTTACTTATTTATATAAATTATTTGATAAAACATTTAGACCACACTGTAAGTCAGGACTGATCAGTATGGTGAATAACAAAGCATTCATGATGATTTAAACAACTGACAAATACGAGTTATGGACAAATACTGACAAATATTAGACAATTCCATATCATCCCATCAGACCAGTCCAGACACTTGGGCTTGATCTATCCTGCCAGCAGTAAGAGACTGATAACTACTGAGTTGTGATATCATTTAAGAATCCTGTGCAGCAACTTGGTCAGCTGGTATTTCTCAGTTTCCAGCAGATGGCAGATTTAGCATCCTGAGCAACCCAAGGTGATCAGGTAGAATATTCTTTTTAACTTGATCAGTCTTAACAGTTTAGGGCTAGGAGCAGATTATGAAGGTTTCTAGTGACCGAAAGCTTTTGCTGACAGAGCCATCTTATCTGCCTGGCAGTGTAGCACCTGGGGGTCCCAGGTTCCCCCTTTCTCTCCGACTACCCCTCTTTTCTTAAGCAGATAGGTTTATTATGCCTCAGATCTTTCCTTGTTTAATATTTAAGTGCTCAAACTGAATTTTCTGTTCAACAGGCAGTAGTGCTAAGTTAATTTAATTACTTTATATTCTACCTTATTGTTACTGCTAGGTATGCTATCCTTTGCAGCTAGGGAAAATGTGTTTCTGGTGGCTGGTGGCTTTATTTTATTTGGTGGCTTTGAGCCTAGCTGCTGTGCCGTTGAAGTATCTTGTAATTTGGAAGTACTGCAGGATAAGAGCAAGCACTACTGCATTTATGCAGTACAGCAGTCAGCTGGCATTTCGGTGGGAGATTGCAAAGTCAAAGCCACGATTTTTCTATGTACAGTCAGGAGTGCTTCAACCTGTGTACTGGAATGCCCTTCTGGGGGACGTGGTGGAGACAAAGACAGTGACGAAATTCAAAAAGATTTGGGATGAAAACAGAGGATTTCTCATTAAAAAATGGATGGTATAAAAAATAAACCCTGAAATGGCTGCAGGAGGGTTGTGTCAACTGGCACCTAGATGGCGACCACAGCTGTGAAGAACTAAGGCCAATGCCAGGCAGATTGTATGCTCTGTGTCCCAAACATGGCAATCCATTCCAGTAGTTGGAATGTGAGGATAGTGTTGGGTGGACTTTTATAGTCTGTGTCCTGCAAATGAATTCCAATAGGCTGGAGTGGATTTCTAGAGTCAATGTCCCAAAAATGCCAAAGAAAGACCGTGATCAAATATTTTATATCACATTCATTGTTGGTTTAATCATGAATTGATAATTACAGTGACTGTTGGGCAGACTGGATGGACCATTCAGGTCTTTATCTGCTGTCATTTACTATGTTACTATGGTGAATGTTAACTTGACTGAGGCCCCAATCAGTGGCGTAGCGAAGTGAGCGGCGCCCCTCTTCCCTGCCACACGCCCGCCTGCCCCTTCCCTGTACCTTTTTAACTTCAGCATGAACAGCCACCAACTTGCTGCACACATCAGTTTCGGCGCTCTCCCTGACATCACTTCCTAGGTGCGGGTACCAGAAGTGACATCAGAGAGAATGCTGAAGCCGAAACGGGCAACAAGTTAGTGGCTACTCGCACTGAAGCCAAAAAGGTATGGGGGAAGGGAAGGGGAAGCTGCACAGCAGGGGGAGGAGTGGGAAGGGGGATGGAGAGGAGGAGGAGTGCCGGCGCCCTGAGCAAGACCGCACCCGAGGAGGACCACCCCCACTCCCACATTTTTTAAACATAGAAACATAGAATTTGACGGCAGATAAGGGCCATGGCCCATCCAGTCTGCCCACCCCAAAGACCCTCCCCTACCTTTCTCTGTGGATAGATCCCACGTGTCTGTCCCATTTGGCCTTAAAATCTGGCACACTGCTGGCCTCAATAATCTGTATAGGAAGACTATTCCAGCGATCAATCACCCTTTCAGTGAAAAAGAATTTCTTGGTGTCCCCGTGCAGTTTCCCACCCCTAATTTTCCACGGATGCCCCCTTGTTGCCGCTGGACCCTTGAAGAAGAAGATATCTTCTTCAACCTCGATGCGGCCTGTGAGATACTTGAATGTCTCGATCATGTCACCCCTCTCTCTGCATTCCTCGAGTGAGTATAACTTTAATTTATCCAGCCGTTCTTCGTACGGGAGATCCTTAAGTCCCGAGACCATCCTGGTGGCCATTCTCTGGACCGACTCAAGTCTCAGCACATCCTTACGGTAATGCGGCCTCCAGAATTGCACACAGTACTCCAGGTGGGGCCTCACCATGGATCTATACAATGGCATAATGACTTCAGGCTTACGGCTGAAGAAACTCCTGCGTATGCAACCTATGATTTGTCTTGCCTTGGATGAAGCTTGCTCCACTTGATTGGCAGTCTTCATATTCTCACTGACGATCACCCCTAAGTCTCATTCTGCTTCAGTTCTTGTTAGGATCTCACCATTAAGGATGTAAGTCTTGCATGGATTTTGGCTGCCCAGGTGCATGACTTTGCATTTTTTGGCAATGAAGCTGAGTTGCCAGGACCTAGACCAGCGCTCCAGTAGTAGTGGGTCGTGCATCATATTGTCGGGCATTGAATTTATGTCCGTTGTGCTTTGCCCACTACATTGCCCAGTTTGGCGCCATCGGCGAATAATGTCATTTTACCTCGCAGCCCTTCTGCTAAGTCTCTTATAAAGATATTGAATAGGATCGGGCCCAGGACCGAGCCCTGCGGCACCCCACTGATCACCTCCGTCATTTCTGAGGGAGTGCCGTTCACTACCACCCTCTGAAGCCTACCTCCAAGCCAGTTCCCAACCCATTTCGTCAATGTATCGCCCAATCCCATAGAACTCATCTTGCTTAATAACCTGCGGTGTGGTACGCTATCGAATGCTTTGCTGAAGTCCAGGTACACGATGTCCAGGGACTCCCCAACTTCCTCGTTACCCAGTCAAAGAAGCTGATCAGGTTGGATTGGCAGGATCTCCCTTTAGTAAATCCATGTTGACGGGAATCCCGTAGATTCTCCTCGTTCAGGATCGTATCCAATTGGCGTTTGATTAGAGTTTCCATTAGTTTGCTCACTATTGATGTGAGACTCACCAGTCTGTAGTTTGCCGTCTCCATCTTGGAGCCTTTCTTGTGGAGTGGAATAACGTTAGCTGTCCTCCAGTCCAACGGGATTTTACCTATACTAAGGGAGAGATTGAAGAGCGTGGATAGCGGTTCCGCCAAGACATCACACAACAACATCACAAGACATTACTCCCTGGGGTGTAGGTTGTCAGGTCCCATTGCCTTGTTAACCTTAAGCTTTGACAGCTCGCATTAGACACCGCAGGGTGTAAACTTGAAATCCCTAAACGGGTCAACTCCGACAACCCTTGTCTGTAGCTGAGGGCCGAGTCCCGGCGCCTCGCGGGTGAAGACTGAGCAGAAGTATTCATTTAACAGTTGGGCTTTTTCCGAATCCGTTTCTACAAAGTCTCCGTCTGGTTTCCTAAGACGTACTATCCCGCCTGAGTTCCTATTTCTTTCACTGATGTACCTGAAGAAGGATTTATCTCCTTTTTGGATGTTCTTCGCTAGAGACTCCTCCATGCGGAATTTGGCCTCCCTAACTGCTGTTTTGATGGCTTTTGACTTGGCCAGATATACTTCCCTAGATTCCTGTTTCCCTGATTGTTTGTAAGAGACGAATGCTTTTTTCTTCTCCTTGATGAGGTCCGAAATCTCCGCAGAGAACCATTGAGGCTTATTGTTTCTTCGCTGTTTACCGTATTTTCACGTAGATAACGCGCACCCGTGTAAAACGCACACACGGGTATAGCATGCGGGAAACCGAAATAGATGTAAAAAATTTTTTATATAGCACGCTGACGCTTATACCGCGCATGCTGCTTGCCGCCCCGACTCTTCAGTCGCAGCCCCGACTCTCCTTTCCAGCCCTGCCCCGAGTCTCCTCTGGTCCCGACTCTGCCCCGAGTCTCCTCTGGTCCCGTCCAAACCTTGCCAGCCCTGCCCCGAGTCTCCTCTGGTCCCGACTCTGCCCCGAGTCTCTTCTGGTCCCGTCCAAACCTTTCCAGCCCTGCCCCGAGTCTCCTCTGGTCCCGACTCTGCCCCGAGTCTCCTCTTGTCCCGTCCAAACCTTTCCAGCCCTGCCCCGAGTCTCCTCTGGTTCCGTCCAAACCTTTCCAGCCCTGCCCCGAGTCTCCTCTCGTCCCGACTCTGCCCCCGAGTCTCCTCTGGTCCAGTCCAAACCTTTCCAGCCCTGCCCTGAGTCTCCTCTCGTCCCGACTCTGCCCCAAGTCTCCTCTGGTCCCGTCCAAACCTTTCCAGCCCTGCCCCGAGTTTCCTCTCATTCCAACTGCTCCTTTCGCCGCCCTGTCCTGCTTGCCGCTCTGTAAGCATGCGCAGACCATCTACAGACAAAGAAGATGGTCTGAGGATGCTTGCCGCTCAGTTTTCTGCGCCGGGTTGTCGGGGTGCGCTTTTGACCTGTCACCAAGGCGGGCCTTTGTCGCGGCGTGCTTTTGACCCCCCTTTATCTGGCCTAGTAATTTGCCCAGTGAATACCATTTTGCCTTTACAACAGCATCTCAGCCTTTGGGTAAGCCTATAAAAGATTAATGCTGCATGTAGAGCCCACATTTCAGTAATTTGATCTCTTCAGATAGGTATTCTGCATTTATCTACCCGGTAGTAGAGTTTATCAATTAAATTTAAATTTACCGCCATAATGGCAGGAATGAGACGAAAGTCATATACAGCGGACTTTAAGCTTCAAGTCGTTGCGAAAGCTGAGGAAATAGGCAACCGGGCCGCAGCGAGAGAGTTCGATGTTGGAGAAACATCGGTGCGTGAATGGAGAAAAGATAAGAAGGAACTGGAGAAATGCAATCCGCGAAAACGGGCACGTCGTGGGGCCAAACCAAAATGGCCTCAGCTGGAGGATGACTTGAAGCAGTGGATTCTGGCGAGAAGGGAGCAAAATCAATCAGTCTCTACTGTTGCGATTCAGATGAAGGCAAAACTACTTGCCAATGGAAGAGGAATACCCGACTTCAAAGCTGGCTTCACATGGATCTCAAAATTTATGAAAAGGAACGGACTATCAGTTAGAATGAGAACAACTGTTGGCCAGCGACTTCCGGATGACTGGCAGCAAAAATTGATTGATTTCCGTGACTTTGTCGCCAAAAAAATATCTGAACTTGCCATCACTGCAAAGGACGTCATCAACATGGATGAAATTCCAATGGCATTTGACATTCCAGCGACAAGAACCGTAGCCTCCACAGGTACTAAATCTGTTGCCATCACCACAACTGGGCATGAAAGAATGTGTTTTACAGTCGTTCTTGGTTGCTCAGCTAGCGGGGTTAAGTTAAAGCCCATGCTCATTTTCAAAAGGGTCACTATGCTCCGTGAGAAGCTGCTCACCAGTGTGGTTGTGCACTGCAACAAGAAGGGATAGATGGACTGCGACGTAATGAGATTGTGGGTAGATAAATGCTTTAGGGCAAGACAGGGTGGATTCTTTGCAAAAAAATCCTTGTTAATTTTTGATGCAATGGCTGCCCAAAAAGAAAAAAATGTTCAGGCCTACATTAATTCTACTCGTGCCCACATCGCTGTGATACCTGGAGGCCTGACGTGTAAGCTGCAGCCACTTGACATCGCAGTGAATCATCCATTCAAGACTTTTATTAGAAAGGAGTGGGAGGAGTGGATGCAGAGCGGCACGCACGAGTACACACCCGCGGGGCGGCTGAAGCGGGCAACTTTCACTGAAGTCTGCAAGTGGGTGGCTTCAGCATGGGACAAAATAACACCAGATACCATTCGAAACGGATTTAGAAAAGCGGGCATTGTTTATGAAACCAATGACACTAAGGGTACTACCAGTGCATTGGAAGAAGGCAACAACACGGATATCAGCGATGATGATGACGATGATGACGATATCACTTCGGAAATAAACGAAGATCGTCTGCAGGCCGTGCTCACTTTATTTAATGACGATGATGACAATTCGGATTTTGATGGATTCAAGGATTCAGATGACTGTGATGATGATGACTGAATAAACCTGTAAACTTTGTTTATTTACAACTTTACCGTAACTACGGTAACTGTATTTAGATTATTTTGTCCTTAATACTTCGTTTGATCTACCGGTTAATGTTATAGTTTATAAGAATGAACATGTGATTTCTGTTCTTGTTGTTGAATTCATACTCACTAACTCTAGATTAAAAGTTATACGGTTGTTTATAAGAATGAACAGTTTTTTTCTTTTGACGTGTTTGGTTGGAGGGTGTGTGAATGGTGCGTGAGTTCTCCTATGTCTGGTTGAGGTGGATTGAATTACCGGTATTTAGCTGAAGAAATTATGGTAGTTAACCCCCCCCCCCCCATTCCACACATATTACGGTAATTCTCTTCCATTTTTGTTCCCATTATAAAAAACACTGGTTTTTTTAATATTTCACGAACACCAACTCTTTCACCTTTATTTTCTCAGCCACTAGGTTGGAGAACCATATCGGCTTCTTTTTTCTCTTGTTTTTATTGATTTTCTTCACATAAAGGTCCGTAGCCATTTTTATCGCTCCTTTCAGCTTAGACCACTGTCTTTCCACTTTTCTTATGTCCTCCCATCCTAACAGCTCTTTCTTCAGGTACTCTCCCATAGCATTAAAGTCCGTACATTTGAAATCTAGGACTTTAAGTATCGTGTGGCCGCTCTCCACTTTAGCCGTTATATCAAACCAAACCGTTTGATGATCGCTACTTCCCAGGTGAGCACCCACTCGAACATTAGACATACTCTCTCCATTTGTGAGGACCAGATCCAATATCGCTTTTTCCCTTGTGGGTTCCGTCACCATTTGTCTGAGCAGAGCCTCTTGAAAGGCATCCACAATCTCCCTACTTCTTTCCGATTCTGCAGACGGAACATTCCAGTCCGCATCCGGCAGGTTGAAATCTCCCAACAGCAGAACCTCCTCTTTCCTTCCAAACTTTTGGATATCCACAATCAGATCCTTATCAATTTGCTGCGATTGAGTTGGAGGTCTGTAGACTACACCCACATAGATAGAAGTTCCATCTTCTCTTTTCAGAGCAATCCATATCACTTCTTCCTCTCCCCAGGACCCTTGCATTTCGATCGCTTGGATATTGATCTTTACATAGAGAGCTACTCCTCCACCTTTTTGACCATCTCTGTCCTTCCTTAAAAGATTATATCCCGGTATGTTTGCATCGCATCCATGTGATTCACTGAACCATGTCTCTGTGATAGCGACAATATCTAGATCTGCCTCTAACATCAGGGCTTGCAGATCATTAACTTTGTTGCTTAGACTGCGAGCATTTGTGGTCATCGCTTTCCAGCTATTTTTCAGCGATAATCTCCTTTTTCGTATGGATTTTTGTTTCGTTTCACTTTCCGTTGCAATACTAAGAAATGAGTTGCTGATATTGCTTATGTTGCAGTCTTTACTACTATCACATCTTTTCTTTTGCCGGGGGTGGTCCTTCGTACATACACCACCCCCACCTTCTAGTTTAAATGCCTAGAAAAATATTGTCTAAATTTCTCTGCAAGGTTTCTTTTTCCTGCTGTAGTAATATGTAGCCCATCAGTACAATATAGCTTCTTGTCCTTCCATGTATTTCCCCATCCTCCTATGTACCTGAGGCCTTCTTGATGACACCAGGCTTTGAGCCATCTATTAAAGTCTTCTGTGTTTTTCACTCTTTGCTCTCCCTTTCCATATGCAGGCAGTATTTCAGAAAAAGCTAAAGTGTTTACAAAAGGTTTCACGCCCTCACCAAGCTCCCGAAAAGCTTTCTGTGCTGCAAGTGTGGAGTTGTTGGCCAGGTCATTTGTTCCCAGATGGATGACAACATCAGTGTTAAAATCCTTAGTTTCTTCCTTAATTATAGTCTGTATTTGCCTGGAACTCCTGGTAGCCGAGGATCCTGGAAGACATTTCACTATTTTGGTCTCCTCGCCTTGTGTTCCAAGGTTAATGCCTCTGATGATGGAATCCCCCAACAGTAATAGTTTTCTGTTTTTGGCCTTTTTATTTGTGCTTAGGGTGTGCTTGCTCTCTTGAGTTACCTTCATTGGTACCAGTCCCACCTCCCTTCTGTTTTCTTGAGTATCGCAGTGCACTAGTGGAGCGAAGGAATTCTGTAGAGGTAATATTTGTGAAGGTGGATGTTTCTGTGTTACATGTCGCAGTCTTCCTGAGCCTACTGTGACCCATTTATTCCTGGGCTGTTTTATTCTTTGAGGTAGAGGTGGTAAGTTGGTATGATTTTGTGGAGTGATGAAAGCTGCTTTAATTGTATTCAATTCCTGTTTAAATTTGCAGAGCTCCTCCTTAATACTAGCAAGTTGAAGATAGATGGGGCAAGCCTTAAGCCTCCAAATAGTATGTCTTGGAATTAAAGCACCACAGTGATTGCATAGAATAAAGGTCATCTTGATTGGTTGTGAAGTGACTTGATTTGAGTAGTCCTGATTAATTGAGTCTATATATGGTGGGACTATAAGTCTTACCCTTATTCCTATGAAGAGGAAGAGGAAATAAGATTTAACAGAGGAAAGAGAAGAGTTTATTTTTTTGTGCTTTTTTGTTGTTTTTTTTAAGTAAGAAACAGGGAGGAGAAGAGAAATTAAGCAGATATAATGCTGAAAACCAGTGAAAAGAGCAGAATATGAAATGTTGAGCAACTTATCTTATTGAAGTTCACAGGGCAGCCTTGTTCACAGCAATGTACCAAAGATAATGCAGTTAACCTTAGAAGTAAAACAGAGCCCCTCCCTTCTCCACCTAATCAGCAGACACAATAGCTAAAAACTAGTAAGTCAGAAATATAGGCTCTATACCACCTAAAACACAGCATTTTAAACAGAAATGCAGGTTCTATAACAAATCAGTGGCTACCCTAAAACACAGGATTTATAACAGGATTTTCCCTACTTTAGTCACCCTGAGCCACAGGCACCAGGATTTAATTAGAGTTAATAAAGTCTTACCCTTATTCCTATGAAGAGGAAGAGGAAATAAGATTTAACAGAGGAAAGAGTTTATTTTTTTGTGCTTTTTTGTTGTTTTTTTTAAGTAAGAAACAGGGAGGAGAAGAGAAATTAAGCAGATATAATGCTGAAAACCAGTTAAAAGAGCAGAATATGAAATGTTGAGCAACTTATCTTATTGAAGTTCACAGGGCAGCCTTGTTCACAGCAATGTCCCAAAGATAATGCAGTTAACCTTAGAAGTAAAACAGAGCCCCTCCCTTCTCCACCTAATCAGCAGACACAATAGCTAAAAACTAGTAAGTCAGAAATATAGGCTCTATACCACCTAAAACACAGCATTTTAAACAGAAATGCAGGTTCTATAACAAATCAGTGGCTACCCTAAAACACAGGATTTATAACAGGATTTTCCCTACTTTAGTCACCTTGAGCCACAGGCACCAGGATTTAATTAGAGTTAATAAAGTCTTACCCTTATTCCTATGAAGAGGAAGAGGAAATAAGATTTAACAGAGGATAGAGAAGGGTTTCTTTTTTTGTGCTTTTTTTGTTTTTTAAGTAAGAAACAGGGAGGAGAAGAGAAATTAAGCCGATATAATGCTGAAAACCAGTGAAAAGAGCAGAATATGAAATGTTGAGCAACTTATCTTATTGAAGTTCACACCCGAGGTTCAAACATACAATTAAAAATACAACTGAAGCTAAGTTAAGTACAAAAGCAGTTTAAAATGTTTTAAAATGAACTTTTCAATGATATACACAATGAATTGCACAAAGCACTTTAAGTAAAAAATTTATTTATTAAGGTCTTATGATGACTAAAACGCCAATAAACAAAAGCCTACAAAAAAAAGAGCCTACGAATATTTTGGCTGGTGGTTGGCATGATCTGAAGACCATAGTATAGCATAAGAGATTGATGAATTAATAATTTACTTGCTACAATTTTAAATGGATGTTTAATGTCGGTAGAGTTAAAGTCAGACTTATACACTATCAAAAATGCCCCTCTAATTTCTCTATCTTGTTAAAAAAAAAATTTTTTTGTATTTACTTTTGTTTGTATTCATGTATATTTGTTTTGAATAGGTTCAAAGGTTTTTTCTGAAAGTGTTATGGAAACACTAGTCTTAATACTGGCAAACATATTTGGAATCAATTATTTTCCAGCAAGCTTTTATGAAAAAAGGAAATACATTCATTTTTACCAGTCAAAGGTAAGAACAAAGCATGCTGGTCTGTATATTAACCAAATGGAAGTAAGAGGATGAATGAAACATTTGATTTGTTTAAGTCAGAAGTTTTTGGTAAGGGCCAGAAATAGTTATCGTATTTTTCACTTCATAAGAAACACCCACCTGTAGAGGAGGAAAAACAAAAAAAAAATTCTGAACCAAATGATGTGCCCTGTACCCTGTCCCCCCTCTGGTGGTAGGCCAGGACAGGGTACAGGGCACATCTAGTGGTGGCCACGTCTAATGGTAGGCAGCCCCAAGCCAGCCCGCCCCCAGCCAGCCAGCCCCAGGCCAGCAAGCCTTCCCAAAACCAGCCAGCCCCAAGCCAGCCAGCCAGTCAGCCCTAGGCCCCAAACCAACCAACCAGGCCAGCCAATCCCCCCGAACCTTTTTTAATCCTGCCCACACATCCCCTGCTTGTGGGTCCGTCAGCTCCAGCCCACCTCCCTTGCTCATCAGCTTCAGTCAGCTTCCCTCCCTCCCTGCCGCGGCACCTACCTAGCAGTTGGTGCTCGCAGCCTTCGCTCTGCTGGGCTCCTCCTTATTTCCTGGCCAGCAGTGCAGAGATCAGCAGCATGGACGTCAGGAGCATGCTTTACGATCTCCTGCTCGGCCCCTTGCTGCTTTCCGAATGGCTGCCGTAAGTTCTCGTGAGTCCCGTGAGAACCTATGGCAGCCCAAGATGCACCAGGGAGAGGAAGGCCCATTTTGGAAGGCGCAGGCCTGCTGGATGGAAGGAATCCATGTCCCTGAGGTCGCGCATCTACATAGAGGGAAGGGAGGCATCGGAGGTGGAGGTATGTTGGATGGCAGCAGGAGAGAATCAGCATCTTTCTCACTTTAAAGGGGGGTCATCGCCACTGCAAGGGAGGTTGTTTGTGGCAGGAGAGATTGGGCAGGAGAGATTGGGGGGGGGGTTGTTGGTTGGCAGTGGGAGAGAATCGGCATCACCACCGCTGCTGGGGATGGGTGTTGTGATGCAAGAGGAGAGGATGAGTATCTCTTCTGCTGCATCATAACATGGCTTTTTAGCAGTCTCTGACACTGCCATGCTGGGGTTTAAAACAGTGCAGTCACTGTGCCGGCACCCATGGACCAGTCGCTTATTTTTGTAGCAAAAAGCCAACGCCACTTTTAGAAAATGGCTTGGCACTTTTTAAGAATCCACCGGAGGGCTCATTTTAATGTTGAAGAGCCCATTTGCATGTCATTATTGGAGACTGTTAAAAACCTCGCTAAAGACAGATAATCCGTTTTGATAATCTGCCACTAAAATGCATGCAGGCTAAATCGCTGGAAAACAGTTTAGCTACGGCATTAAAGTTTTGAGAATCTGGGCCTTGGTCCATAAGTTGAGAGGGCCATGATTTGGGAGGGGGGGGATGGAGGGAAGGGGGAGGACTAATGAACAAATCCTAAACAAACTAGCCCCACTCAAATGCAGCAAAAGAATCTAAAGATCATCCACTATCTGAGGTTCAGAAAACTTTTAAAAGCATTTCTGTGCCAAGACAGGAAGCTAACCCAGAAGTAATTGAAATGGTAATTGTAAAATCCCATTTCTAAACTGTCCAATGCAACTCCTGGGATATAACGATGAAACAAAGATAACCTACTTAAATTTGTAACTGTACAGTGGTACCTTGGATTACGAGCATAATCCGTTCCAGGAGCATGCTTGTAATCCAAAATGCTCGTTTATCAAAGCGAGTTTCCCCATAGGAAATAATGGAAACTCGTTTCCCCATAGGAAATAATGGAAACTCGCTTTGATACGTTCCCCCCCATCCCCCCCACGAGAACCGGCATTGCTCCTCCTGAAGGCCCTCCCTGCGACCGGCACCCTCCCCCTCCCGCGATCCAGCACCCCCCCTACGATCGGGCACCCCCCACCACAATCGGGCACCCCCCTCCGCCACTGCTTACTGTCATCTGGGCACCGGCACCTGCATGTCCTATGCGTTGGTGCCGGTGCCCGAAGATCGGCCTCCTCTTCTTGCTGGGCCTTGAGCATCTGCGCATGCTCAAGGCCTGCGAGTTCACGTTCTCTCCGTGAACTCGCAGGATAGCGGGAGAGGGTGCCCGATCGAGGGGGCTGGATAGCAGGGGGAGCGTGCCAGATCGCAGGGAGGGGCGAGGGGGGAGGCGCTCGTAAATCGAGCCATGCTCGGTTTCCGAGGTGCCGATTTTGTGAATGTTTTGCTCGTCTTGCAAAACCGGTGCACTCGTAAACCGAGGTACCACTGTATTTGTAACTATGACCTAACGTATTAATAACTGTACTGATCTACCTGTACTAGCAACTCTATTGAATGTCAGTATCAAACTGTCCATTGCAACTTCCTGGATAACTGACCTAAGCTCTTGTAATGTAATCCGACCTTGAACTGAATAGGTAAAGGTGGAATAGAAAACCTGATTAACATAACATAATATGTTTTCAGAAAGAGCTAAGACATCTAAACTATCTACTAGGTTTCCATTTTACTTTCTTAGGGCTCCTTTTACGAAGGTGCGCTAGGGTTTTTAGCGCACGCACAAAATTACCGCGCGTTATAGCATGCGGTAGCCGAAAATCTACCGCCTCCTGTAGCTAGTGCGCTTGGGAATTTAACGTGCGCTGTTGCGCTTGTTAAGGCCCTAGCGCACCTTTGTAAAATGAGCCCTTAGTGGGCATGTGTATGTAAAACAAAGAGTATTTTTTTTTTTACAGGTGTTTCTTGAAGATCTCCCAAGAGATTTTGCTGCTGCTGTAGAGGAGTATAACAGCAAAATAAAAGATATCTTTGGCGGCTTCCTTCTAACTGTTTCCAAATTGGCATATATGGAAGAAGAATTCAAGCTTCCACTGTCCAGAACTGGTAGGCACTAAAAAGACTAATGTATGCAGTAACGTCTTCTATAAATAATCTGTCAGATTTGTTGGTCACTTCTTTGCACAGGTGCTGACAGTCATTTGTGTACTTTAGGTATCTGAGAAAAGAGTGACCCTTGTGAGGTTAATCTTTAAAACGTGAAGACCATTATGAAAAGGAAATGATGCAGGTGTTCCACAGCAAACAAGTGAAGCTGTTAAAAAGAAGTAGGAACCAAAATGACGAGATATAATCGGTTCATGGACAGTTGCGTGCAAGTCGCCAGCGCGCTGACAATCCAGCGCCAACAATTTGGTGCAAGACAGAAGTGCACGGGGGAAAAAGTAATTTTTAAAGAGGTCCGATGGAGGGTTTGGGGTGGCAACCCCCCTACTTTATTGGTTAGTGTTCACGCTGCTGTTGGAGGGGGGTTCGGGGGGTTGGAAACCTCCATTATAGCGAAAACGGAACTTTTTCTGATTTTTTTCGGGAAAGTTCCATTTTCTCTATAATGTGGGGGGTTTCACCCCCCCCCCCCCGCAACGGTAGCGTGAACACTAACCAATAAAGTGTGTGTGGGGGGGGGGTTGCCACCCCAAACCCCCAGTCGGAGCTCTTTAAAAATTACTTTTTCCCACCCGCACTTCTGTTTTGCGCCAAATTGTCAGCACTGGATTGTCGGCGTGCTGGCGTCTGGCGCGCGATTATTCCGTCACCTGTTAAAACACATGTGGACTGTGAAAAACAGCAGGAAGGCCTTAAGAAATTGGAATACTGGGCGTCCAAATAGCAGATGAAATTTAATGTGGACAAATGCAAAGTGATGCACATTGGAAAGAATAATCCAAATCATAGTTATTGGATGCTAGGGACCACCTTGAGGGTCAGCGCTCAAGAAAAGGATCTGGGTATCATTGTAGACAATTCGCAGAAGCCTTCTGCCCAATGTGCGGCTGTGGCCAAGAAGGCAAACAGGATGCTAGGAGTTATTAGAAAGGGATGGTTAACAAGACTAAGAATGTTATAATGCCTCTGTATCGCTCAATGGTGCAACCTCACCTTCAGTATTGCGTTCAGTTCTGGTCTCTTTATCTCAAAGAAGATATAGTGGCACTGGAAAAAGTTCAAAGAAGAACGACCAAGATGATAAAAGGGATGAAACTCCTCTCGTATGAGGAAAGACTAGAGAGGTTAGGGCTCTTCAGCTTGGAAAAGAGATGGCTGAAGGGAGATATGATTGAAGTCTACAAAATCCTGAGTGGTGTAGAATGGGCACAAGTGGGTCAATTTTTTTACTGCATCGAGATTTACAAAGATTACGGGACACTCAAAGTAATAGAGTAATACTTTTAAAATCAATAGGAGGAAATATTTTTTCACTCAGAAAATAGTTAAGCTCTGTAACACATTTCCAGAGGATATGGAAAGAGCAGTTAATGTAGCTGTTTTTAAAAAAGGTTTGGACAAATTCCTGGAGGAAAAGTCCATAGTCTGCTTTTCAGACAGCCATGGGATGGCAGCATGAAATGCTGCTACTATTTGGGTTTTTGCCAGGTACTTGTGACTTGTATTGGCCTCTGCGAAGATGGGATACTGGGCTAGATGGACCATTGGTGTGACCCAGTAAGGCTATTCTTATGTTCTTTCTCCTGGGATAATATAACCCATATAACTAAGGACCAAGTACGCAGCCTTGGAGTTATACTCGATTCTGCCCTTATGAGGCATGTCTTTTTACTAACTATGCCAATTACAAAAAATTTAAATATACTTCTCCGAAACAGAATCTACAAAACTACTTTATGCCTTTGTCCTAACCCATATGGACTACTGCAACTCATTATTCATGGGGCTGACTTCACAGAATTTACTACGATTACATGTGCAAAATACAGCAGTTCACCCACTGAAAAATCTGAACATTCCCAGCACCATTGCTCCAGCTTTGGCCACTGTACACTGGATACCCATTTGAAACCACTGTATCTTTAAATCCCTGACACTGGCCTTCAAATTATTTGATAATATGGTACCAGCCTACATGTCAGAAAAACTAACATATACCCGTAACCAGACTCTAAGATCATAGGTCGAAAGAAGACTTTTTACTCCGCCAGTACGAAAACCTCCAATTAGAAAATGCCTGCAAGAGCGTTTATTCTCACTTCTTCTCTATATTATGGAATGGAATCACACCTACTATCAGATAACTAGCAGGAATACTCAACTTCAGGAAGGCAGTAGAAACCCATCTTTTAATTTAGAACCGTCCACAAAGACTACTCCTATCCCTAAACCAACGCTAACCCAGACTCTCCGTACATCAATACCCACAAACCATTTCCTATGGATTGTGAAAAATTGCTAAAACTATCCTGTACTGTAAATAGTCCTAATACCTGTCAGTTTTGTAAAGATGTCATCCTACTGTAATTAATCCAAACACCAATGTAGGATTTGTCCTTCTCTGTATGGAAATTGTCCTGCTACTACACTAATTTTGTGCTCACTCTATAGTCACTATTTAGATATCTCTACACTAACTTTCTTTCAATGAACACTACTAGCAATCACTCCCCAAACTTTCTTATCGCTAACTGTTATTATGTATGTAAATTTGTAACCCATTCTGTGCTCTTCTGGAAAGACAGGCTAGAAAATTGAATAAATAAATAAGTCTCCTTGACTTGTAGGGACCCCTTCTAGAACCATTGCTGATAGAATTCTTGGGTGTAACCTCCAAAATATTGGTCTTCACTTCCATATAGGTGTCTGTACTGATGGAGTTAGCATCCTGGAAGGCAGTCTGGCTGCTCTTGGTCAAAAGATTCCTTATGTAGGCCTTCCTTGATGACTCTGGTCAACTAGATAAGTGAACATCCTCTCAAAGTTCATCAGAAAATAGTCCAGATCATCTTTTGCTATTATCTTCATCAGCTCTGGAACTGGGGGAGCAGCTTGCACTCTGGATGCATGTAATGCTTGTGTTTCTTGTACCAAGGAGTTGTGTTATATTTCCAATGAATTTTGCAATGCCTGCTGTTGCTCATGTTGCCTCTGTACAATGGTCTCTAGCAGCTGCTACTGCAGATGCTGTTTCTGCATGAATTGTTGCTGTTGTTGTCCCTCCACCAAGGCGTGGAGTAATTTCTATAAGTTTTCCATACCATCATAGCATATGCTGCACAAGAATGAATAAAAACAAAACCCTACCTGTCCAGCTCTTACTATACTTCCTGAAGTTCTCTCTCTCTCTCAGGGCAGACCCAACCTCTTTTAGCCTGTTACTCCTACATGGAAATCCTACATGACCTGGGCCCTGGAGGCTAAGGAGTCCAGCTTTTTCTGGCAGGGTAAGCTCCTATCCCACCACCAGAATTATATGTGGTAACATGAATGAGCCAGGACAAAAACAGAGCCAGACAGCAGGTTAAGGTGAACAAAATAACATCTATTTTGGAGTGTCAGGTAGAAGTCCTGTTGCATTCACAGGAGAAAAAAAAAAATCACAAACTAGTCCTTTCATACAAGTGTCCCTTCTGTGGCCTGCTCCTGCTACAGCTACAGTTCTGGTCTAGCTCCCCAGAGTTAACAATACAATTGTCAGCAGTTCATCTAGACCAGCTTGTGTCTGTCTATAAGGGTTAGAGATGTCAAGTTGTAAGGTCCCAAGTCAAACTTGGCCTACCTGACTGTTGTAGTTTTAGTTCATACATTGGTGATGGAGGTATATACAGTTGGGCATCCCTCTAGGCCTCCTTAACCTAGCTATGTTCTTAGCTTTTATACTTCCTAGTTCCTGCTCCCCTGACTCCACCCCTCCCTTGTCACATTAAATTCTTCACACTGGGAACCCTTCCTGTTGGTGACGGGATAATCGCGCGCCAGACGCCAGCGCACTGAGAATCCAGCGCCGACAATTCGGCACAAGACAGAAGCGCGCGGGGGAAAAAGTAATTTTTAAAGAGCTCCAACTGGGGGTTTGGGGTGGCAACCCCCCTCCCACTTTATTGGTTAGTGTTCGCGCTGCCGTTGCGGGAGGGTGTGGGGGGGTGAAACCCCCCACATTATAGAGAAAACGGAACTTTTCCCGAAAAAAATCAGAAAAAGTTCCGTTTTTGATATAATGGAGGTTTCCAACCCCCCGAACCCTCCCTCCAACAGTAGCGCAAACACTAACCAATAAAGTGTGTGTGTGGGGGGGGGGGGGTTGCCACCCCAAACCCCCCGTCAAACCTCTTTAAAAATTACTTTTTCTCCCCCGCGCTTCTGTCTTGCGCTGGATTGTCAGCGCGCTGGCGTCTTGCGCGCCACTGTCTATGAACCATTTTAACAACTTTAAATTTATAGATAAGACTAAATTGTTCAATCATCTCGCTCATAGTTCACTTTCTAGATCATTTATATATACGTAAGTTAAATAGCACCGGTCCCTGCACCATTTACCCTCCTCCACTGAGAAAAATGGGTGGGGCAGCTTTTCTTGTGAATCTAAAACAGTTCTGTTTTGGATGCATTTAACTGTACAGTAGTTTGTTTATGGTCATCCAGTCTTTGATTTCAGCATTGTAGTTTTATGATTTGAGTGTCATCATTCTTTCCAAGTGGCAGGTTGGATATCATCTGCAAAAGAGTGGATCATATCATATTTTAAAGCGATGTCAAGTACTGGTCTAACATACATGTTAAAAAAAAGTGGTGATAATAAGGTGCCTTGCGGTAAGCAATATTTAAGTGGTTTGGGTTGTGACATATCTGATCCTAGTAATACATTCTGCAATCTTTTGTCTAGGATGGAGTAGAACCAATGCAATGCAGTGTCACAGGTACCAATGCTAGTTAGCCTAGATAAGAGAAGAGTGTGATCTTTAGTATTGAAGGCAGCACGTCGATAATGTCTAATAAAACTGTTTCAGTACTGTGGAATTTTATGAACCCTGATTGGTAGATGGACAGTGCTTTTTGGTTATCCACAAAATCTTGCAGTTGTTGTAGAATGACTTTTTCCAAGACCTTTAATAAGAATGGGAGATTCAAGATTGGTCTAAAATTGTTCGGTTGATCAAGGTCTGAGTTAGGTTTCTTTAGGATAGGTCAAACCATGGCCTGTTTCCAACTCACAGATACCCTTCCAGACCATAGGGATTAATTGATTAAAGAAAGAATTGACTGTAGGAAGATTTTTTAGCTGAAATCAGCAGGTTAGTTGGACAGGGGTATAGGACTGAGCCCGAGGGGCATAGTGAGTCTACTATCTTGCTCAGGTCACTAAGAGAAACTGTTTTAAAGTGATTGAGGGTACCAGTTCCTGGTATATTTACTTATTCAATTTTCTATACCGTTCTCCCAGAGGAGCTCAGAATGGTTTATGTGAATTTATTCAGGTACTCAAGCATTTTTCCCTGACTGTCCCAGCGGGCCCACAATCTATCTAATGTACCTGGGGCAATGGGTGGATTAAGTGACTTGCTCAAGGTCACAAGGAGCAGCCTGGGTTTGAACCCACAACCTCAGGGTACTGAGACTGTAGTTTTAACCCTGTGCCGTGTCAATTGGAGTGATTTGCAATGATTTGGCCTCCGTGTCTGGGCTAGAGCCCATCCCTGCATATGGTACGTCACTAGAAGTATTTTGCATTGATTTGACCTCTGAATCTAGGCTGCTCTTATTTTCTTCATTAGGGCATCTCATAACATCACGCACAATTACCCTTCATGTTCTTTCCCTTCCCACTATATCATTTCTTCTAATATCATGTAACTTTTCCCCTCCTCCCCATCTATCCTCACGATCGTGTTTGTCTGTATATGTTTAATATGTTTCCCCTATACTCTTTAATACACTATTAACTCGTTCCTACTCTTCTATTTTAAATTTTTATTGTTAACCGGTCAGATATTTACTTTATGATCGGGATATGAAAAACTAATAAACTTGAAACTTGAAACTTGAGGGAGTGGACATCCCTCCTGCCAGCCAATATCAGGGGGTGGGGTCTCTGCCGCAGCCGCTCAGCTGATTGCAGCAGGGGATTACCTTGCCATGATCAGCTGATGGCAACGCGATTCTCTAACTGGCACCTGTGACATGGGTGCCGGCTAGTGAATCGGGCCAGTTAGGCAGGGTTAGGCGTCTGCAGGGCAGGATTAACCAATAGGCCAAGTAGGCACGTGCCTAGTGCCCGAAATGGTCAGGGGTGCCCAATGAAGGAGGGCATCAACATTGTTTTTTCCAAATGGCGATGGGCCCCTCCAGCATCGTTCGGCAATGCAGGCTCCCCTTCCCCATCGACGGAAAGTAAGACAAGCAAGCAACGTAGATAAGAAAGACAACGGGAACTAATTGTGCAAGCGGTGCTGCTTTCCCAAAGCTTTCCTCTGACGCAGCTTCCTGTTTCCGCCAGGGTGCATGGTGGGGTGGGACGGGTCAGGGGGCCCAGTGTACTTGTGTGCCTAGGGGCCCTCGATGAATTAATCCTGCCATGGGCGTCTGTCCATTAAGGCAGACATGATTCTGTATAGGATGCCAGTGTGCGGTTCTGAGCTGCTTCTTAAGTGGCTGCTGAGACTGGTGTCCTATACAGA
This sequence comes from Geotrypetes seraphini, assembly GCF_902459505.1. Lineage (NCBI taxonomy): Eukaryota > Metazoa > Chordata > Amphibia > Gymnophiona > Dermophiidae > Geotrypetes > Geotrypetes seraphini. The sequence continues at coordinate 177,269,539 of NC_047084.1, read as the reverse complement.
ATTTTCCCCCATTTGTTTAATAAATTGCCTATTTTATTTTGTTGTATAGTCTGCTTATTTTTTGGTTTGCAAATTACAACTGTATCTCATTAGATTTTGCAGATAAGGAGTGTGATGACTCTGAAATAGTTGGACACCTGTTTAGTTGCAGTAAGCAGAGAACTGCTGTCTCACCTTTTGCCTGCCTGTCTGGAATTGTGGATCAAGACTTGTTGGACATCCATACTATTAACAATGTAAGAGGATTTATTCTAACACAAAACATTTGCAAGTGAATGAAGAGTTTACATAGCCCCCTCTATTCCTCCCAGCCTTTCTATCCTGCTGGCCTAGTCTTGCATAGCCCAGCCCTTGATCCTCAAACTTTCCTACCTTGTTGTTTCGCTCTTCCTGCTGCTACTGTGTCCCTTCTCCATCTTGCATTGGCTGAGCCAGCCTCTATAACTATTTGTTGCATCCACTGGCCACACAGGTCCTCCAACAGCATTGCTGCCAGTGGGGGTGATGCTTCAGTATTTAGCGAGACAAGTTGCCTGTCTCTCACTATAGAAAATGTGATTGTGAAACAGCACTGAGCACTCCTGTTCAGTAAGAATAGAGGTTCTCAACCCAATCAATCAGGTTTTCAGGATATCCACAATGAATATGCATTACACAGATTTGCCTATAATGAAGGCAGTGCATGCAAATTTATCTCATCTATATTCATTATGGATATTCTGATTGGCTCGGTGTGTCCCCAGGACTGGATCGAGAACAATGAAACAGATCTACAATATCAATCCCTCAGCTGGATTCTTTTCAGCTAAGTAGTGTCTGTCATTTGGAGTCATACAGTGCTGTTTCGTTTTTGATTTGAGGATCATAAAGATTTCTGTGCCGCGAGGAAACTATGGGGCCTACGCACATTGGATAATACTTTAAGGAGGGTACTAACATGTAGTGCCAAGAATGTATGTAAATGACCAAAACACTGGCATATATGTACATATGTGTGCACATTTGTGTGTAAATGTCATTATTCCAGCCACATGCTAATCTATAAAATGGTAACAAAATGGAAATTGTCTCATCCACAGTCACAAAACACTGCAAAAAGTTGTTCTCATTGCACTTAAAACGTTCAAGACATATTTTCGAAATGTCCAATTAAACTTATTTTTGGTCGATGGTAAGCAAATGTGGCACTCATCGTGCACTCAACTTTCTCATACTTACTACATATTCATGTAGGCTGGTGTGTACACATTCTGATGAAATGCCAGCAGCCTCTGCTCTCTTCTTTAAGATCAACTGGCAATCTTCTAATTACTATTAGGTGAATTTCATCAACAGTTTCATCATTGTTGCTGTTTTTGGACATCCAGAGCAATCTTCATCAACAATGCTTCTCCAGCCCAGTTTAAACTTAGCAGCCCTCGCTTTCACCATTGAAAATGAAGGAGATGCATAACCATACACTGCATCTAACTCAGCTTTAATTAGGGTAGTTGATTTTCCCTTCAAAAGATGGAATTTTATCACAGCATTATACTTAATTTTGTCCATTTTTAAAAAATAAAGTTGTTCACTTTAAAAGGCTGACGCAACAAAACTAGACATCAAACTGACATAAGCATAGACTTAGACATAGACATTTGTCAATGCCATCTGTCAGACAGTTATAGAATTGTGATGCTAATCTTGCTCTTTCTTGGTCAGGCTAGAAATGTTTCAATTGACCATTGTAATTCTGATATACATGAACCTTCTGAGCAGGCATAAATGTGTGCTTTGGCATTTGTGCACCACTGGGCTTAAATTTGTGAACCTATTTTCTAAAGGCACATAGGCTTCTATTGTCTTTGTAAAGTAGGCACATATTTGGACTTCTTACATAGGTGTCCTAACATAAGAACATAAGAAGTGCCATCTCCGGAACAGACCTTAGGTCCATCAAGTCCGGCAATCCACACACGCGGAGGTCCCGCCAGGTGTACCTTGGCATAGTATTAGTCCCCATATCACTCTAAGCTTCTCATAAGAGATGTGCATCTAGCTTACCCTTACTTATGCCACCTTAAGCCACTCATAAGGAGGTGTACATCAAACTTACCCTTAAACCCTAGAACGGTGGATTCCGCAATTACCTCTTCTGGGAGAGCATTCCAGGTTCCCACCACTCGTTGCGTGAAGCAGAACTTCCTGATATTTGTCCTGAACTTGTCCCCCCTTAGCTTTAGTCCATGTCCTCTTGTCCTTGTCACATTGGACATTGTAAATAGTTTTTTATCCTGCTCTATTTGGTTGATTCCTTTCAGTATTTTGAAAGTCTCGATCATATCCCCTCGCAGTCTCCTCTTCTCAAGGGAGAACAATCCCAGTCTCTTAAATCGTTCCTCATATTCCAAGTTCTCCATGCCCTTTATTAGCTTTGTTGCTTGTCTCTGCACCCTCTCAAGTACTTTTAAATCCTTCTTTAGGTATGGAGACCAATGTTGGACGCAGTATTCCAAGTGTGGTATGACCATCGCTCTATAAAGCGGTAGTATTCCTTTCTCCGATCTACTCGTAATTCCCTTCTTTATCATGCCTAGCATTTTATTCACTTTCTTCACTTTGTTAAACTAGCCCTCCAAATGCAGAGGAATTTCAAAAGGTTTCTGATAAATATTAAAATGTAGTAATGAGTCCCTTAGGGCCTCTGGATTCATTTGCAGTGATTCAAAGAAAGAAAATATCAAGTAAAACATAATTTCTTCTTTCTTATTATCAAAGCAGATAAATCCAGAGATGAGTGGGATGTAACAAAGCAATTTTCAGTGAGGGTACTACTCAAGTAGTCTGAGCTGCCATGAGAGGTTATGGCAGATATTATTTCTAAATAGTGGCAATGGGCAAGAGAAGGGGACTTTTCTCCTGCCCCCAGTGCCCCCACTGGATCACCAAGGAGGAAAGATAGGCATGGGGATCTGGAGGGTCGGGGGGGGGGGGGTCTTTCCAGTAGGGGAGAGATGGTTTTCTCAGTCAAGGGTTGGGGAGAATGAGAGGAGGAAGAGCTTTTTTGTGGGATCAGTGGGCAAAAAAGGGGCAAATAGACCCAAATATAAGTTATGTGGGTCCCAGATGAATATTGGCCGGGTGCACATAAGCTCTGGCAGCCAGCCTGCCTGAAATTAGTCCCCAGTATTCAATACCAGTGCCTGGACATGGCCTGGCACTGAATATTGAGGGCTAATCTATCTAATTAAGGTAAGCATTTAAAAAAACACTGACCACCACTGGCTGAATAACTTCGAACAGGTCATGATCTACTTTTTCCGGCCAAAAGGGCTGGTGATCTACCACCATGAAAATTAAGTTTCAAGAGCCTGGTATCCAAGATGGCTGCTGAAAAGATGCGCTGGTAACATGCATTGGTACCGCGCAGTGCTCCAGTAGTTAGATTGTTCTATAGGTAACCTAGCAATGCCAGAAAGTTTTTCTTATTACCTTGATGCCGAAAAGGAGAGACAGAGCGCTGCTGGCGTCTCGCGGTGCACCGGAGGGCCGAATTTCAGCAACATGGAGGAGCTAGTTCAGAGGATACAGGGAGTAGCCGTGACAATGTCGGGGGTAAGCCCGCTGAGGATGCCGGGTTCCAGAAAGACTGGAGATGTTCTTCTTGGGCCAGATACCGCTCTCAGCCCTGACGTGAGAGCTCTATCTCCACAGCTCCGGATCACCAGCTCTCCCAGGGGTGAGGAAAGCCCGCAGATAGGGGCAGTCCTTCCTCCAGAGGCAGGCAGCATTTCATTGGGGTGTTTGGTTGCAGAGCTCCAAACATACTGGGAATATCTGAAGAAGATCTGGGGCAATTTCAGTTAATGGAAGGTGGTCAGATCCAGAAGGAACAAAGCCAAGGAACTTCTGTGGATGGTAAGCACGTTTACATATTACAACAAGTTTCCTTTTGGCAAAGGCCCCCTGAGGTGACCTTGGAATCCCTTTGGGACCTGGTAGCTAATTTTGCTAAGGTAATTAGTCCCAATTTTCAACATATTGAAAAAAAAACCTGACAACATTCTGAAGAGCTGAAAGAGTTAAAAAAAAGATATAACTGTCTCTAAAAACTCAGTTCAGAAAATTGAACAACTGCAAGATTCCTTAGTAAAGGATAATGTAAATCTCAGAAGAATAGTAGACACACTTGAAAATCATTCACATGATAACAACCTGAAGCTTATAAATTTTCCTAGATTAACAAGGGTAACCCCTAGGGAAATGCTTAGGAGATACCTGTTAGAAATTTTGGAAGTCCCAGAAGAAAATTTACCTCCTTTCTTCCAGGTGTATTATTTACTTGATAGAACTGTACCTCAACAACAAGTAAAAAATACTGAACAAGAAGTGATGAACATCTCTGAGATTTTGGAGATATCAGATAGGGAAGTAGCAACTTCTGCTACACTAATTTTAACGGTAGCTCTTTCAATTGATAAAGTATGGATATTGATACTTTTCTTTAAAAATAAACAGAAAGAGTTTCTTGGTTGTAAAATTCAAATGTTTCCTGATCTTTCAAGGGAAATACAAAAATGCCGTTGTGAGTTTCTTCTCTTGAGACCAGGGGTCACTTCATTAGGGGCTACATTCTATCTAAGGCACTCTTGTAAGTGTATTGTTCGTAACCGTTCAATTAAATATGTATTCTTTGAACCTCAACAATTAACTGCTTTTTTGGCTTTGTCTCATATGGACAGAGATAAATCTTGATCTCTATAGGTTAAATTTGGTATTCCAGTTCCAGATTTGTATCCTATAGCATATCTTAGATGTATAGAATTATACTTTTCTTTTGTCTCGTTTGTAAGACCCTCTTGGATCCATAATAGAGGACTTGAGCTAATTTGACCATTATGTTATTTCTTTATTTTCTTTGCTTTGTTTAAAGTGTGGATGTATTCTTGTACAATCTCTCTGGAGGCTGAACTGGGGGGATCTTGCATCTCTGATAGCTTCAGCTGTAGGGCAACTAAAAGATCCCTCCCCTTTGGGCTACCTGCCCGGGAGCTTCATGACCTGCTCAATTTGTTCCTGTAGCTTCACTGTATTGTTGAAATTAATTCTGCTCGTGATTTGTTTTCAATTCCTAGTCTTTTTTTTATTTATTTTGCGGTTTTGCCCACTTGCTGTGGATCAACTCTGTGCGAGTGATCCTTCGGCGGGAGATCGCAGACATTTTAAAGTTTATCTGCTTCTTGAGGGTGCTCTGTAAGCCTGAAACTGCAGTAAGCCCTCTGGACAGCTTGCAGATTGGATCGGGTCTCCAGGTTCAGGAGCTATCTCTCCCCTGGTTCGTCTGCAAAGGGGTAGAGTGCAGGCTGCTGCGATTCCGAGGAGGTACACCGGGATTGGAACCGTGCTGTGTGTCTTCCCTGAGGGGTCCTAGTGGTCATGATCTGAGGTGACAGGGAAGTTGAGGCAGCTAGAAGATCTGAAAAAATCCAGTTTAATCAGCTCCTGAGGTAATGATCTCCCTATGCTTGCACTGTGTATTGCTGGCTGCCATTGAAATGCATTGCAGCACATGTCTCTGTGGTGTCTGCGAGTCACAGAGTTTGCTGATTTTGGTGGGTCCTCAAATCGGGGTTTTGGGGGTGTTTCCCTGCATGCCCTGTTCCCCCCTATCTGTAAAATCCTAAATTTGCCATTTTTAGCATTGTCCTATGTTTTTAACGGCCGTTTTTCTGTCAAAAACGGCACCCGTGGCAGCCATCTTGGATTTTCTTTAAAAGTTTTTGGACTTAGAAGCTTCATTTTTGCTCCAAACTTCACAGATGGCCGCCTCATGACAGGATGACATGGATTCATGCCGTAAATATGGCGGATGGCTTGCAGTTTTGCAGCCACGTATTCTGTGTGCTGCGGCCCACAAGGGGCATAAATCGTGCATAGATTCCATACTATCCTCCTCCAGAGAGGACCTGCTTTCCTCCGTTTCCGCCAGAGATGCGATTCCAGTGTCTGGGACGCCGAAATTGGGCGAGGAGGGCATTTTCGCAAAACGCAAGCACAGTTCCAGGGAAAGTCTCATCAGTCTTCAAACCATTTCAAATCAGAGTTCTGCTGATCGGCTCTGGCCACCAAGGACTAATTTCCGCTGGAATTTGTGGCTATGATGTCTCAGGCTTTCATGAGAAAGCAGGCTATGCCTGTGTCTCCCTATCAGACTGTGGTGTGGCAGTCGTGCAGCCTTTGGATTCCAGCATGTCCAACTGATCCCTTGCTGGTATGCTTGAAAGTCAGTGGCAACATCCCGCTATTGTCTCGGTGCCTGTGTCACTTTCCATGCCGTTGCTGTCGCACGGCGCTTCGGCCTTCTTTGCTTCCCACATCACCCAGAAAGTTCATTTGCAAGCCTTTTGTTCTTTCGGGTTCCTTGTCTCAGGACCGTGTTTTGCGGTATCTGGATGCACGGCGTCTCCTTTTGAGATACCTAGAGGCCACTAATGATTTCTGTCAGTCAGACCATCTGTTTGTCCTGGTGGGCCCCGTGTGTGGGGGTCAGCCTGCTTCCAGGACTACCTTTTTGCATTGGATACGTGCGACCATTTTCAGACCACGGGAGGCAGCCCGACTACCTCCCACCATCAACGGCAAATGTAGAAATTCAGTTTTGTGGCTATATCCAAGCCACCAGCATTGAATTTCAAGGGGGGGGGGTGAGAGGTTAGTTACATTGAACATAGCCAGTTAAGCCAATATTCATTGGCTGACTGACTAAGTCATAACGGCTACAGATAGGTCTGCTTAGGTAGGTCTATCTGGCCTCTAGATTTAGAAACAGAAACATGACAGCAGATAAAGGCCAAATGGCCCATTTAGTCTGCCCATCCGCAATAACCATTATCTCTTTCTCTCTCCGAGAAATCTCACGTGCCTATCCTAGGCCCTCTTGAATTCAGACACAGTCTCTATCTCCACCAACTCTTCCGGGAGACTGTTCCACACATCTACCACCCTTTCTTTAAAAAGTATTTCCTTAGATTACTCCGGAGCCTATCATCTCTTAACTTCATCCTAATGCAGAGTTTACTTTCAAATGAAAGAGACTCGACTCATGCACATTTACATTACGTAGGTATTTAAACGTCTCTACCATATCTCCCCTCTTCTGCCTTTCCTCCAAAGTATACAGATTGAGATCTTTAAGTCTGGCCCCATACGTCTTATCACATAGCTGGTCAGCCAGTGAATATTGATGCTGACCAGCTATGTAGTGCAACATAGCTAGTGACCAGGCAAGCTACTGGGATATTCAGTGGGAGATAGCTGGCATTCTCTCACTGAGTATTAGCGGATAGCCAGCTTAGTGCTATTTAGCCAGCCAGGACCTGTTCCCAGCCAGCTAAATAGCACTGAATATCAAGCGGTATGTCTATTGTCTACATGAATGTGATTTTTTTTCCTTAAATTTTTATTATTCATGAATTAAACAGTGCTAGTGAATTGTCTAAATATTTTTTATTTATATTATTTATTTAAAATCTCTTATACCCACCCATTTTCAAATCCAGGCAGTTTACAACTAAACATACATAATCAAAATCTAATAACTAACATCTGAATGATTCTGGGTTTTTCTCCCCTCTCAGGCTATACTACAAACAGTTGGAGTGAATGTCAATGATATTCCTCTCCTTCATATCAAGAGATATGATACTCGAGGCAGAAAAATGAGACTCAATGCTTATGCTCTCGACTTCTACAAACATGGCTGCTTGCAAGCATTGACACAAGACAATGGGTATGTACACTGTATTTTCCAATGCTAATTTCTAGATATTGACACATCTAATTATTTGGCAAACTATTTTCAAAGTCATTTAGGGGTTCTATTACTAAAGTGCATTAACCAATTTAGTGTGTGCTATAGATTAGCACAGCTAAATGCTAAGGCGCCCATTAAATTCTATAGGCACCTTAGCATTTAGCGCACACTAATCATTAGCGTTCGCTAAAACGGTTAGCGCGCCTTAGTAAAAGGACCCTTTAGAAACATGATTGCAGATAAAGGCCAAATGGCCCAACCAGTCTGTCCATCCGCAATAACCATTATCTCTTCCTCTCTCCAAGAGATCCCACGTGCTTATCTCAGGCATTCTTCAATTCAGACACAGTCTATGTCTCCACCAACTCTTCCAGGAGACTGTTCCATGCATCTACCATCCTTTCTGTAAAAAAGTATTTCCTTAGATTACTCCTGAGCCTATCACCTCTTAACTTCATCCTATGCCCTCTAATTCCAGAGCTTCCTTTCAAATGAAAGAGACTCGACTCATGCGCATTTACGCCACGTAGGTATTCAAACGTCTCTATCATATCTCCCCTCTCCTGCCTTTCCTACAAAATATACATATTGAGATCTTTAAGTCTATCCCCATACGCTTTATGATGAAGACCACGCACCATTTTAGTAGCCTTCCTCTGGACCGACTCCATCCTTTTTATATCTTTTTGAAGGTACGGCCTCCAGAATTGTACACAATATTCTATATGAGGTCTCATTAAAGTCTTATACAGGGGCATAAATACCTCCATTTTCCTACTGGCCACACCTCTCCCCCTATGCACCCTAGCACCGGTGAAGAGTTAGGCCCTGATTTATTAAAGTCAGCGGATGATCGCTGCTAACCAACCCGATTCACAAAACGGCCCACCGCGTGTTTTTCCCCTCAATCGCCCATTTTCTGATCCGTCCATTTAAATTTGTAAAACCCTTTGCAAAATAGCCAAGTGACTGATTCACTAACATTTGCTTGGCTATTATGCATTGGCTTTTACGATCTTAAAACCCAACTGCTGTAGACCTGACAGGTCTGTTGGGGGTTTTTTCCATGGGTTTTTTATGGCACAGATATTTTGTGTGTATTACACATGCAAAATATCTACCCAATAAAAAAAAAAAAGAAACCCCCGACAAAGTGCCCCCTCCCTCCCCACCAACGCTGCTGATGCCAACAAATTTCAGGAGGGATGTCCTCCCTCCCCCCAATGCCAATAAATGGCAGCCTTAGCTCCTCCCCCTTGTATCTGAGTTACAGAGGGAGTTTAAGGGAGTCCCCGATTGGCTCAGACACCTAAGACCCCACCCAAGGGGAGAGGCTTGAGGCATCTGAGCAAATCAGGGCCTTAGGCCCCTCCCTGTGCATCATCTAATGCACAGGGAGGGGCCTAAGGCCTGCATTGTAGACAGCGGCGGCTGGCGGAGGAGCAGCAGGGACTCCTCCTGTTTCCAAATAAAGGTAACAGGGAGGAGGGGGACCGAGGGAGGGTGGTCTCTGCTGGCAGGAGGGAGTGGCATTCCCTCCTGCCATTCGTTGGTGTTAGCAGTGAGTGTATGGTGGCAGGAGGGAGCAGGCATCCCTCCTGCCATATTTAATAGTTCATCTTCGGCGGCGGCAGGGTGGTGGTGTATGGTGGCAGGAGGGAGTGGGCATCCCTCCTGCCATTTGTTGGCATTGGAGGGAGGGAGGGCATCCCTCCAGCCATTTGTTGGCATTGGCGGGGAGGGAGGGCGGGCATCCATCCTGCCATTTTTTGGCATCGGCAACATTGGTGGGGAGGGAGGGGCATCTTTCATTGGGTAGATATTTTGCATGTGTAATACACGCAAAATATCTGTGCCATTAAAAAAAAATTACCCCCCGCAGAATCCCTGACAGCAGTGACAGGAGGCTGCTTCTCCTGTCATTACTGTCAGGGCTCTGCACTGACTCAATTGCTCACTGAGCAATTGAGTCGGTGAGTTTGCATGCAAATGATTTGCACCTCTGTACAAATCATTTGCATGCAAACTTGATAGTGAATCAATCGCTGTTTGAAAATTGGCTAACAGTGATTGAGTCGCTATCTTTAGTGATTCTGGGCCTTAGATTTACAGGGGAGGTGGAGAGAAGAAGAGGTGCTGATGCTCCACTAAAATGGCGCCTGGGGCGATCCGTCCCCTCACCCCCTCCTTACTACAACACTGGTGACAGCCTCTCAAAACATGTAGCTTACCTGTTTAAAAAGCTTTCTGTGAAATTAATAAAAAAGCAGCAGGATCTCTCTCTCAGCACACATATATAAAGATGACTTTCACAAAACCAACATGCCTGTTTTATACTTCTAGAGGATAACACTGAAGCTTTCAAATCTGTCTGTGTTTTATATATCCCACAACCCCTCCCTTTCTTCTCTCCCCTAGAATTACCATAAGACTCCAGAAAAAGGACAGATTGAGACATCCAGGTTTTACTTCCATTGAAAGCAATCTGGGTTTTACCTGGATGTCTCTATCCATTCTTCTTTTTCCGGAGCCAGATGGTAACCCTACCCCCAAGTTTATCTGTGTTCTGCATGACTTGTGTAAGACCCTTAAAACATTTGCAGAGAGAGAGAGAAAAACCCAATCATTTTTTGCTTTTGTCTGTGAGAGAAATCATACTGCTTTTTTTTTCCCCCACAAAGAAATAGAAACAGTGTCTAAAAATTTGAATTTTATTTTTTCTGAAAGGAAGATGTTTCACCTGAACATTTTTATATGTTGTTAAAAACAAGACTAAAATGCAAGCTGGGAGGGGGTGAACAGATAAAAACAAAGGACAGGGAAAAACAAACTGCGCATGTTGGGCAGGGGAGTTGGTGTTGGGTGATCGTCACTTCCTGTCAAGTGATCCATGTAAGATGGCAGCGGGTACTGTGATACTGGAAGTAATGTAGGGACCTCCAGTATGTGCTGCCATCTGGGGCTCATAATCAAAAATTAAAACGGCCAAAAACTGTCATAAGTCCAAGTGCCAATAATCAAAACCCTTTTCCTGGATGTCAAATAAGACATTTCTCCCACTGTGCATCCAGAGTTCTTGAAGGCGTGTTGGGAAGTATATTATGAACAGGCTTAATTGGTTTCCTTGGGCAATAATTGAACCTGTCCCAAGACGTCCTAGATGGAACTTAGACATTCGGAGCTAGACCTGTTTTAGAAGTGTCTAAGTGCCATAAAGGTACCTAGATGACCTAGACTGACCAGATGACCATTGAATACATGAAGGCATGACTATCCCCCCCCCAACACACACTGACCCCCCTCTCACCCCTGAAAAATCTGAATGAAAGAGTACATATCTGTCTCTAGAATAGCTACAGGGAAACCTGGTAGAGCATCACACAGGTGTCTTAAGTAATTTGTAGTGAACCATAGAGAGGAGGACCCAGACCCATAAGCCATTCTAACTACTACATTTATGGCTGAAAATGTGAGTCCACCAAAATCCTACTATACTGCTTTATAGGTGCCACATGCAGTCATAAGGACTACTAGAGTGGTAGACAGGTGGGTATTGAGCAGCTAGCCTTGCTCTTAAGTGCGTAAAGTGTACAGAAATAATGGCAAATGACGCAAAATGTTTCCAAAAAGATATTGATGTTATTAATTTCCATAACAACTATCAAAAGGTCAGAAGCCAAAACCTGGCATTTCTAGCAAAGAATCCCACTCTATAATAGTTGTTCTCCAATATATACCGTCTATCCAGTATGACATCATCACTTGTCAACCAATCAGCTAACAGAAGCTGTCCTTAGATTTGAACAAAGAAAATTCCTTGACATAAAAAAGTTTCACAAATCATATTTTTGTTTACATTAATTTCTGAATATGCATAAAACATTATAACATACCCAATATATTTTTTGTCATTCTCAAAAAGCTTAAATCAAACACCTGAATACATTTACCTAACCAAGATTGTTGCCTAACAGCTTGAAATGCTAGGGTCCTATCTAAGAAGGTCTTATATCTAAACTAAACTAAACTAAATATCTACACCCATTAATTTTTGGATAAGCAAATAAGTAGAAGTTTCTAGTTTCTCTTGATGGTCTATGCAACACAAAATGAGGAAAAAGGTAAGCTGGAGACAATCCTGATATCAGCTTAAAGTGGATACAGGAAAATTTTAATAATACGCTTGTCTCCAAAGGCAGCCAATGAAGTAAACGATAATATGGACTAATATGGTCGTTGTTTTTTAAACCAAAAATCAATCAAACAGCTGTATTCTGAATTATCCTTAATTTCCTTAGAATTTTTTTGGGTGCTCCTAAATAGATGATGTTAGAATAGTCTAAAATAGATAAAACTAATGCCTGCATCAATAGTCTGAACGATAAAGGATCAAAATATTTTTTTATGCTTCTTAATTTCCACAATGTAAAACAGCATTTTTGTACCACTAAGTTTGTGTGTTCTGCTAGTGTTAAATGTCGGTCTAGTGCAGTAGTCTCAAACCCAAACCCTCTGCAGGGCCACATTTTGGATTTGTAGGTACTTGGAGGGCCGCAGAAAAAATAGTTAATGTCTTATTAAAGAAATGACAACTTTGCATGAGGTAAGTACCTACAAATCCAAAATGTGGATTATCTGAAATTATCAAAAGCAATCAAGGAAATATTTATAAACTATAGTTTATAAATCTTTCCTCAATTGCTTCGGATAATTTCAGCTATACACAGTTGAAAGCAGTGCAACAGCAGAAAGTGAAAAACTATCAAAGTATCAACAGCAAGAGACAAGATTTTGGACCAACAATTTTGAGGCCCTCCGTATTATAAAGAATGATTCTTTATGAAAAACTTGTGCCTTAAGTGTCTGGTGGTTGCGTTAGCAACCGCCTTCAGCTCCCACCTCCTCCAGCACCGGACACACGCACAATCTGCACTGCCTCCAATGGTTACCTTACGTTCTGGAATGTTGCCCACCTCACTGCTGTAACCTCACGCTAGCGCTTTCCTGCATCTGTACGCGATTGTGAGGTGGAGTGGAGAGGACAATTGTGTACAGATGCAGGAAAGCGCTTGTGTGAGGTTGCAGCAGTGAAGCGGGCAATGTTCCAGAACGTGACCATTTGACATGACCACTGGACACTTAAGGCACAAGTTTTCCATAAAGAATCATTCTTTATAATACTGAGGGCCTCAAAATAGTACCTGGCGGGCCACATGTGGCCCACGGGCCGCGGGTTTGAGACCACTGGTGTAGTATGACTCCCAGAATTTTGATAGCATGCACAACCACACACTGTTCTTACAGCCTCTTTTACAAAGCCGCACTAGCAGCTGCGCTGCGCTGTGCTGTGCTAACGGCCCCAAAGCCCATAGAGATTTAAAGGGCTTCGGGGCTATTGTTGTGCAGCTTTGTAAAAGAGGCCATTAATATGGACATGCATCATTCCCAAATCTGCTACAGGAGAAGTGTAGGAGTCTATGCCACTGGAAATACTGCTAAGTGAAATCAAATGAAGCTGTGACTTCTTAAGTACAAATCGTACTTAAGTCGGGCATCTGTAACTCAGGGAATAATAGATCGGTTTTGTGCTAGTCAAATAAGGTCCTCCAGCATCATCCCCATGGTTGTTTACGACATGTCCAGCCATCGGATTGCAAGTTGCCCTCTTCACCTGGGAAGCTATATATATATTTTCCTTATTTTGAAACATAAGATTTAGTAGGAGGATGCCCTCTTCAGTTCTGATTCACTAAAGTATAATAACCTGTGCTACCATTACCACACAATTTTTTATTGAATTGGCCCCAACAGAAAATAAAAAAAACGGGGCCAATGGAATTATGCATATCATAGCCCAAGGTAATAGAACTGCAGCTTACTGCACTTTAATGAATAAACCCCTTCAGGAAGCACAGGATAACAAAATTTTAAAATTTCAATAAAAACCTTAATGCTTAAAAACTAATTGAAAAGAATGAAAATACAATTCTAACTCTAAGTCTTTTGTGTTACTTTGTAGGATGAATGAAGGAGATGCTTTCTACCTGCTCAAAGATTTTTTGCTCCTTATTAAAACTGTCAGGTAAGATACAGCAAATATATATATATTGACTCTTTACAAAGCTTTGGCAAAAAGTGGCTTGTCCTTATGAGGGTCTTTCTTGCACACTAAGGCCACTTTTAGCAGTGAATAGAGAATGGCTGATTTGCTATTTTCAGCATTAATGGTCATACAGTAATGTTGCCATTAGTGTGTAAGCTCTACCACCACTCATATTATTGGTGGTAAGAGCTCACATACTAATCAGTTAGAATGCAGCAATGTGGCTGCCTTAACAGATTAGCATAGACATGCCCCTTTGGCCAAAAAATAAAATTTATTTTTTAGCATGTATGTAGCACATGCACATTATAATTTTACCGCTTCAGCATGCCCCACTATAAACTCTGTTAAGCTGAAGCATGCATTAGTGCTTACTGCAGCATAATAAAAGGGCATCCAAGAATAGTCTGCACTTAATTTATTGTTGTGTCTTATATACCGCTAAATTGCCCAAAGGATTTGAAGTGATTTACAAAACAATTAAATTGACTTAAATAGACCTTTGTAGAAGTAGAAAGTGGTATTTTATGTTTTATTTGGGATGTCAGTTCTAATAACCTGGCCACCCAATATTCAAAAGGATTTAACGGGGCAGGAAAGACTCCTGACCAATTAAATCCACTCTGGTTACTTAAGTGCTAATATTCAGCTGCACTTATCTGGCCAGTGCCACTGAATATCACCATCAACTTCCCCTGCACTGTGTTGGGGCAATCCTTAGATAGAGCTTGGGCAGGGCCTGGGAGAAGCCAGGTCTTAACTGGTTAGTGGACATATTCAGACCATTATCTACTTAAGAAGCTAAAATTAGGACAAAAGGCTATAGCCATAGTTTCAGTTTCAGCCAAAACTGACTGTATTTTTGGGAGAAGCCAAAAATTAGTGCTTTGTATTGATTGTCTCTCTAACTCCCTACCCCTCCCCTCTGAACAGGAGCTGCTTCTTCCCCTGCCCACCTGTAGGTGCTCCACTCATCCATTTCTTGCAATTTCTATGGTTCTAAGGGTTCATTCAAGATCAGTTTTCCAATTATTAATACAGTAGTAAGTCAATTAGACTATTGTAATTTGTATATGAAGGGTGTTTGAAAAGTATAATGAAGAAATTGCAGACATTAGAGAATGCAGCATTGCATCTGTCAATAAATTTGAAATCTTGGATAAACCGTTGGTGATTAAGGCCTTCTGGTTACCAGTGCAAAGCTCACATTACCTTCAAAGTATGTACTACAGTAGAGAATGACACTGTGACTGTTACCCATGGCTAGCCGCGGGTAACCCGCAGGAACAAGGCAAAAAAAAGATTGGTAGCCGCAGGTATGGGGACAAGGCCATTCACCGACCTGTGGAGTGGTGAATGGCCTTGTCTATGCAGTAAAGTTATCTGCCAAGCGTTTCTACCCTTCCCAGTCAGCAGCCTTCCTGGCAATCGCGTGGTCCAGCAGCCCCTCTCTCCTCCATCCCGATCACCGTGGTCCAGGCATCTCTTCCCCTCATCGGGCCATCTCCCTCCCTTCCCCTCACCTTCGCTTTTCAGAGTTTTCTCTCACTGAGTGGCCCGGACTCCATAGCTTTCGCACAGGTCGTGCGCGACTGCCCCAAAACTTCTCTGACACGAGCCACCCAGGCAGAAACAGGAAGTTATATCAGAGGAGAAGCTTTGGGGCTGTCGCATGCAACTTGTGAGAAGACTATGGCGTCCGGGCCGCTGGGAGAGAAAACCTCGATTCTGAAAAGCACCTGCAAAGGTGACAGAAAGGTAGAGAGATGGTCCGATGAAAAGAGGTCAAGTGGCATTGAAGGGGAGGGGAGATAGGAACAGATGCCGAAGGGAAATGGAGAGGAGAGAGGAGGGAGCAGAAGCCGCATGGAAGTGGGGAGGAGAGAGGGGAGCACATACTGGATGGAAGGAGAGAATAAAGAAAAAAGGGCACATGCTGGATTGGGGGAAGAGGATATTTAGTGAGATTCTGGAAGGGATGAGGGAAAGAGGTGGCAAGCTGTAGATAGACACAATGAAAGGGAAATTGAGGACTGTAAAGTAAGAAAGTAGACAAGAGGTAGAAAACAAATTGAGAAGGAAGAGCAAAAAATGAAGGGAAAGGGAGAGGAGAGATACCAGAGCATTGGGGGAGGGGGAGAAGACAGATTCCAGATCTGAAGAGAGGAAAGATGCTAAAACCCACCTGAAGGAGGGAGTGAGAGATGAGAGGGAAGAAGACAGATGCCAGACCATGGGGGGAGCAGAGGGAAGATGGGTGCCAGACCAATAGCGGGGGAGGGAGAGGTTTGAAGGGAGAGGCAGACAGTTTCTGGTAGAGACATAAAAATAAAGTAGATGCCATATGGAAGAGGCAGAGAGAAGGCAGACAGTGGATGGAAGGAAGAGAATGACGAGAAGATGAGGAAAGCAGAAACCAGACAACAAAGGTAGAAAACAATTTATATTTCTTTTCTTTTGTTTGCTTTAGGATAAAGTAGTATTGTAGCTATGTTGATAGAAGTTTATAAACAAAGCCCTGCCAACTCAAGATCTCTTCTTCTAGTTTGGCAGCCAGAACTCTGATTTATAAAATGACAACTGTACAGAATATTGTTTCTGTTTATACTTTAATAAAATAAGTTCAGTATAAAACTATTTGAGGCTTTCTGCGGATGGGATCAAATGGTTTGCGGGGACGGGGACCAAGCTCATGGGTACAGGGAAGACACAGGGGCCGAGCTCATGGGGATGGGGCAGGGACAGGGACTAAGCTCATGGGGAAGAGGTGAAGACGGGGACAAATTTTTTCCTCGTGTCCATTGTGTATACGATAGTCTTTAAGATTCTATATGATCAAGCCCCACACTATGTGATTTTTTTTTTATATCTTTATTGTTTTCTAATAGGGTGACAAAATCCAGAAACCTGATTAAATTAGGCTTTCCATCAAAGGGGTCAAATATAAACATATTTATTAGTTTAATTTTCCTTTTGTAGCTGCTAAGATGTGAAATGAACTTCCTTTAGATAGGTTAACAACAGTTTATTTAAATCTTGACTAGTTCAAAAAAGAGATTATGTACTTACCCTGATAAGCACTTTTCCAGTAGATAGGTAAGACATTCTAGACATATAGGTTGTGTCCCCATGGCCAGTGTCATCTGCAGAAGGAATCCACTCCGGATTTTTTTCTCTGTGCCTCTTGTTACTTCACTGGGTTCCTTAGCTCTTCCTATAGTTAGTACCCAAGCACCGAGAGCCACTACATAAACGTGAAGTAAAGGCAATCAAGTTCAGCAACAACCAATCTGCTCAAAAAGTTACATAAGATCATCAACTACTAACAGTCAACAAAGGCCTCAAAGGAACTCAGAAACTACTCCCGCAGAAAAAGTAACACATATACAGAATTCTTCCCAGCCCCCAAGGGCTTAGAGAAGCATAAACAGACTGAAACAGTAGGTAGGCACAGGAAAGACAGAGCCTAGAATGTCTCACTCGTCTACTGGAAAAGAGCTTACCAGGGTAAGTACATAATCTCTTTTTCCAGTGCAATAGGTGAGACATTCAAAAGCAGTTCCCAAAAAGCTAGAGTGGGCTTGCTGCACCAGCCCATAAGACAGAAGATCCAAAATGTGTGTAGAGAGAACCATGTTGCCGCCCTGCAGATCTCCTCAAGGGAGACAGCTCTAGCTTCAGCACAAGATGAAGCCACACTCCTTGTAGAATGTGCCTTGATGGAAATGGGAGACTGTTTCCCAAAAAGAATATAGGCTGACAAAATGGCCTTATGGATCCATCTGGAAATTGTGGCTTTGGAAGCAGGAGTGCCCCAGAATGAGTCAGCACAAACAGATGATCAGAGAGATGAAATTCATTAGTGATCTCCAGGTAGTGAATAAGCACTCTGCGCACATCAAGTTTCTTCCAAAGATGAACCAGTAGGCTCAAAAACAGGCAAACATACTTTCTGATGTGGAAAGGCAAAATGACCTTCAGCAAGAAGGAAGGAACTATACATAGGGAAATCCCAGTCTTCGAAATGCATAGGAATGGTTTCCCTACATGAAAGAGCCTGGAATTCTGAGACATGCCATGCTGAGGTAATAGCAACCAGAAGCACGGTCTTGAGCATCAAGTCCAAGCGGGAAGCATCCCGACAGTGGCGTACCTAGCATATGTGACATCCGGGGTCCATCATTTTTTGACACACCCCCATCTGTACAAAAAACATGATTTTTAGTAACTAGCCACATGTCACACATGAGTATCTAGGAAAAGGCAGCATCTTACATATTGCCGTGAGCAGTACAACATCAATACACCCATTGTAAAACTAAACAAGCCAGACTAGTACAGATCAATCCTATACCATCAGTCCCAACAGAAAACCATGTCTTTCGAACACACAGAACATAGAAAACACCTTCGCCTAGTATGGAATATGTCATCACAAACTAACCCCTCCCCCTTTTACAAAACTGTAGTGTGGATTTTAGCCACAGTGGTAACAGCTCTGACACTCATAAAATTCTGAGCACCAGAGCTGCTACCACCACGGCTGGCACTAAAAAACACTCCACAGTTTTGTAAAAGAGGGGATAAAATAGAAATACATAGACAAAGGTTAAATTGAACCAGCAAAAAGCTGGACTCTGCATACAATGCAACACCACAGAAACAGTGACATGTCTCCTAAAGCAATAAATAGAAAATTTTGTTCTACCTTTGTCTTCTTGTTAATCTCTTGTTACCTCATCTTCTTGTTAATCTCTTCCTTCCATCCACTGTATGCCGTCTCTCTGCCCCTATATGTCATCTTCTCTCATATACCCCTTCCAGAAACCGTATGCCTCCCCCTTTCTTCTCTCCTTTCACCCCCATTGGTCTGGCATCTCTCTCCTCTCCTTCCCTCTCCCACACCTCTCTTCTGCAATCCCTTTCATCCCTCATTTTCCTTTTCAATTTATTTTGTGCATCTATCTAGTTTACGTTCTTACTACCCTCTCATTGATTTCCTTTTTTACTGTCTACCTACAGCTCGCCACTTCTTTCCCTCACCCCCTCCAGTATTTCCCTAACTCAATCCTTTTCCCCCCATCATGTGCCCTCCTTTTATTTATCCCCTCCTTTCATCATGTGCCCTCTTTCTCTGCCCCTTCCATCTAGCTAAAGAAGCACTGCCTGGGCTTTGCAGTCCCCAGTTATGTCTCTAGCAGGATATATATTTCAAATCTGATATATTCTAATGACAAAATAGAAATAAAATTATTTTTTTCTACCTTTTGTTGTCTCTGGTTTCTGCTTTTATCTTCTTTTCACTCTTTTCCTTCCAGCGTCTGCCCTGTCTCTTCAATCCAGCATCTGCCTGTTCCATCCACTGTCTGCCCCTTCCAGAAACTGTCTGTCTCCCTCTGCCATCTCTCCTCTAGACCCCCCCTTTGGTCTGGCATCCATTTTCTTCCCTCTGTTCCCTCATGGTCTGGCATCTTTCTCCTTTCATCTCTCTTTCCTTCCCCTCTGTGGTTTTTAGCATCTCTCTCTTCATCTCTCCATCTTTCAATTTTCATTTCTTTCTTTTTTTTTCCTTCTTTTTCTCCTCCTCTCCTAATTATGTAACTTTACCTCTCCCTTCCCTTTTACCATCACTCTCAAGTTCGTCCAGTTCATGTCCTTAATGTACACTTTCTTTAACTCCTTTTATAAATATAATCTTTTATCCCTATTTTTAGCATTTTATTGTAAACCGGCTAGATACTAGTTGATGGTCGGTATATTAAAAGTTAATAAGCTTGAAAGTTAATAATAAACTTGAAACTTCTCATTTCCTCCGCTCAGATCTGATATCTCTGTCTCCTTTCCCGTTCTCTGGCATCTCTCTCTCCTCTCACTCTTCCCTTTCCTTCTCTGGTCTTCCTTCTTTATTTTCTGCCTCCGTCTAAATTAAATTATTTCTTACTATGCAGTCCTCAGTTTCCCTCTTTTCACTGTGTCTACCCACAGCATGAAACCCCTTTCCTTCACCCCTCTACTATCTCTATCTTCTTCCCCCATCTAGCATAAGTCCTTTTTCTCTATCCCTCCTTCCAACCAGTATGTGTTCTCTTTCTCCACTTCTATTCAGCTATTACGGCCTTCACTGATAGACCACTTGACTCTCTTTTTGCTGGTTCAGATAATATGAATTTAATAATTAAACAGCAATAGCTTACAGCATACAGAGTAATAGAGCATACACCAGGCTGGCCTGACTGATGGAGAACTTCGGATCAGTTCTGAAACCTTGGTTCAAGATTTCTTTTATATGATTCAAACCATCAGTTAGGCCACTATTCCCTTCCTG
Source organism: Geotrypetes seraphini (assembly GCF_902459505.1). Classification (NCBI taxonomy): domain Eukaryota; kingdom Metazoa; phylum Chordata; class Amphibia; order Gymnophiona; family Dermophiidae; genus Geotrypetes; species Geotrypetes seraphini. Next base: position 177,249,319 of record NC_047084.1, on the reverse strand, counting down.
GGATCTCAACCTGGTGCTGTCTAGATTCACCAAGGCTCATTTTGAACCCTTTCAGGATGCAGTGGCGTACCAAGGGGGGCGGTCCATCCCGGGTGCATGCCTTAGGGGGGGTGCACAGCCGGCCAGGTCTGGGTCGTCCGGTGCCGGTCCGCGCAGGGCTGGCAACATCGCACTGGGGCCAGCGAAAGTGTCTGGGCTGCAATGGTGATGAGCGGCATCGGTGGCCCCCTGTGACGCAATTCATGATTGGCAACGCCCCCCCCCCCCCTGCGATGACACTTAAGATCGGCAACGGGCCTCCTTCTACCCCCGGTATCAAATAGTACTTCAGATCGGCAACGCGGTGCTCAGTCAAAAGCTTCCCTCTGACTGAACTGCCTGGGCGGAAACAGGAAGCTGAGTCAGAGGGAAGCTTTGGACTGAGCACCGCATTGCCGATCTGAAGTTCTGTTGATGCTGGGGGTAGAAAGAGGCCCGCTGCCAATCTTAAGTATCATCGCAGGGGCGGGGGGGGGGCATTGCCGATCTTGTTGCCAAAATCAGAAAGGTGAGAGGGAGAGAGATGGGCCTGTGATGGATGGATGGAGGGATTGAGAGAAGGGGGCAGATGATGGAATTGGGGAGAAGGGGTAGAGAAAAGAGGGCAGATGATGGACGTGGAGAGAAGGGGGAGAGAGAAGAGGGCAGATGATGAAAGTGGAGAGAAGGGGAAGAGAGAAGAGGGCAGATGATGAAAGTGGAGAGAAGGGGGAGAGAGAAGAGAGCAGATGATGGAAGTGGGGAGAGAGAAGAGGGCAGATGATGGAAGTGGGGAGAAGGAGCAGATGATGGAAGTGGGGAGAAGGAGCAGATGATGGAAGTGGAGAGAGAAGAGGGCAGATGATAGAAGTGGGGAGAAGGTGAGGAAGGGAAGAGAAGTCCTGTGTAGGAAAAGCCCAGGTAAAGACCCCTGAGAATTCCCCAATATAGCAGAAACAGGCCAATACAGCTAAAACCTAAAATGGTTGCTTGAAGAGTAAAATGGCTAAAAACACACTCTAACTAAAAACTGTCAGCTCCGAAAGACACACTTCTGCTTTATGAAAAGAGCAAGGTCAAACAGAAGGCACAGCTGGAAAGAAAAACAATTCTAGTGAAAAAGGGATCCTGACCCCCCCAGTTAGCAGGGCCAGCAGCTACCAGAAGTTTCACAAAATAAGGATGCCGATGGAAAGCTTCACTAAGATGCTGAAGGGATGCTTCGCAAGAATAAAGATGTAAAAACTTAAGAGAGTTAACCACAGAGTTGGAAGCTGTTAGGCCCAGGTGTTCAAAAGAGGAACTTGGTATATTAACAGGACATTTACGGGGAAATAGAATAGACTTAGAGGAAAAGGCGTGACATACAGTATCACTCAGAAATGTTAACCAATCAATAGATTAATAAGTGAGATAATGAATATGGTTAACCAATGAAAATATGAAATGTAACATGCACCAACGTGGGCCAGCATCTCTCCCTTCATCCCCTCCATTATCACGTGAAACATGCTTTTCTCATGGCCCATCTCTCCCTGACCTCCACCCTATGTTCAACATTTCTCCCTCTCTTCTCCATGCATATATTCCTCCCCTCCTTCACATACAGGATTTCTTCCTCTCAACCCTTTCTACCTTTGTTGTATCTCTCCCTTCCCCTCTTCCACCCCAAGTCCAACAATTTTTCTTCTCCCCCATGTGCAGCAGCTTTCTATCCCTCCTATCCCCCTGTTCATCAGCTTTTCATCCCTTCCTCCCATTCCCGTGCAGAAGCTTTCCATCCCTTCTATCCCCCTGTGCAGCACCTCTCAACCAAACCCCTCCCTTCCCCCAATGTGAGATCTGACATACTTCGGACCTCCTAAAGCAGCAGCAGGCCAACAGAAGCAGCACTTTGAACAGGCTGCCTGCGGCCTGCCCCACCAGGGCTTACCTCTGCCGCATTATCAGTGACATCATCAATGATGCGGCAGAGGGCAGGCCCTGGTGGGGAAGGCCGCTCCTGCCTGTTCAAAGTGGAGGTATATCAGGTCTCATCGTGGAGGGGGGGGGGTGGTCACTGAATCGGTGAGCCCGATTTTTTAAGAGAACAAATCGATTCACCAAAGTGACTTGGTGAATCAATTCAAATAGGCAAATTGGGTCAGATCATTGGTGAAGTTAGAATTGATTTGGAAGTTTTTGGTCACTGCCAGTTTTCAGTGGTGGACAATTAATTTCATTCATACATGTTCATTGTGGATATCCTGAAAGTCTGACTGACTTGGTATGTCCTAAGGGCATGGCTGAAAACCTCTTATATAGATGGATTGTATCACCTATTAAGTATATTGTAAGCATCCCAGAGTTCATTGTCAATTAAAGTGATATATAACTATGTGAATATGTAAACAACAGGCCACCTAATTTATGCAAAAATGCCTATTTACAAATATGTCTAGAAGCCTGGACCAATCAGGCCTTAGGCATAGCGGGTCCGCCCATCCCCACTAAGTCTAAGGTCTGATTGGCCAATCAGGCCTTAGATTAAGTGGGGATGGGCGGACCCGCTATGCCTAAGGCCTGATTGGTCCAGGCTTCTAGAGCCTGGGCCAATCAGGCCTTAGACTTCGGCGGGATGGGCCGGGAAGGGGCGGGCCTGCCTCATTTCGACCAGGCGTGCCTGCCAGCTGGACGGGCAAGACCCATCTGGCTGTAAGAACAAGTTAGTTTGGTGGGGTGGAGGTTTGGGGGTTGTTAGCGCCGGAGGGGGGGGAGGGTGCGTCTTCGGGCAGGAGGGATTGGGCACCCTTCCTGCCAGCGATCGATAATGTCGGGGGGGGGGGGGAGGGTGCGTCTTCGGGCAGGAGGGATTGGGCACCCTTCCTGCCAACGATCGGACAGGCCGCGGCCCGCTATACTTATCGCGGTAGAGAGAGCCCTTGCCGCGATAAGTATAGCGGCCGCGTCTACTTACAATGTAGACCAGCATTTTACTGGCCTACATTTTAAGCTTCTCTACTAGGGAGACGCGTAGGTTCGCCTAAGGCCCGCCTAAGGCCCTTAGGCAAGCTTAGGCATCTTGCGGGTCTCCCTAGGCTCCCGGAGGCGCCTTCAGGCCTGCCTGGGGAGCATTTTTTTTTAAAAAACATGCATCCCGATTGGCTGATTAGACAGCTGTAGGACGCCTACAGCTGCCTAAAATCGGGACGGCACTTTGGAGAATCAGGGCCTTAGTGTAGTTAAGCTTATGTGCAACTTGTATGCATATCAGGAGGACAGTTTCAATAAAAGCCTATTAATGTACATAAAACATCATTAATGTTAATGACATTCCTTTCATAAATTGTTGTATGGTGTTTTTTTAAGCCAGCATTTATATTGACTGATTTAGATCTATATTGATATTGAATCTCATGCAAGTACCAAAATTATTTACACTCTTTTCTAGCATTTCTTTAGGTGAACTGTGTGAGAATGAGAATGACAATGTTCTGCTGGCATTTCAACAGCTGAGTAAAAGTTATGAAGAGAAACTAAAATTGTCTGAAAATTAACTAATGGAACATGGAGAGATTCACAAATAAGAAAAAGAATTATGTTCTTCCATAAAATGTATTCTTTTATTCAACACAGGAAGAGGCAAACTGTTTTGAGATATTCAACTGCTTAACATGAATCTCTACATTGTCTCAGTTTGTATCATATTTGCCTAGTTTGGAAGTGAATATTCACTGTTATATTGAAGATAAATGTTTGCATTATCTTCAAACTTTTTTGTATAAATCTAAACAAATCCAGGGAAATTTAGGCATACAAGAAGTTAGTTTAAAATATCTCAGAGTAAATTTAATTTTAATATTCAGTGGTGGTTATATTAGAAGCTATATTCTAGTCTTAGGTGTCTGAAAACTAGCATTTATTTCAGATGGTCATATTGCATGGAGAAACAAGAAGAAAACTTGCTTCTTGGTTTAAGCTATCACCTGATTTGATGCTGTATTATTATGTGTTTGTTTTTTTTTTTTTCAAACATTACAGTAGTTTCATTTGTTATATGCTTTATTTTAGTTCATGTATAACTGTTGATAATCATATATTTATAAGTTTTATATGTTTTACTTTGGTTTTAGCCAATTGCTTGTCCCCTGAAGACATTCCAGATTACTGAAACTTAGTCAGGATTTGTTAGCTTTTATGATCCAAGTATAGTAATTACATTGGAACTTTTCATGTAAATAAATTTTACTGTTGGTTGACTTAGACATCTTGCTTGTCTTTCATATTGCATGGATATCTGAATCCTAATTTTACTAAAGCAAGGTATGGACAATAAAAGGAATTTAATATACTGCCTTTCTATGGTTAAACCAAAACAGTTTACATATATTTTATACAGATATTTTGTGTCCCTAGTGGGTTCACAAACTAAATTTTGTACCTACATATGGCAATGAAGAGTTATCTAGTATGCTTTGGGTGGGATTAGGGAGGGCCCAAAATATGAACATTCAATTCTGATTACAGAAGGGAAAGGCATGTCCAAGTCTTAAAAGTTGGATGTCCATATTTAGACCTGGCACTTATCCAAGTAACAGAAAGGTGCTTGGATTGAGCAATTTTCTACTAAATGGAGATAACAGAGTGCCCACAATTAAAGAAAAAACAAACAAAAATGACATAACACTATAGCAGGACTTGAACCAGCCACCTCCAGATCTCTGCTGTAGCTTGCAGCTGGCCGATTTAACCATTAAGCTATTCCTCCATATGGATAGTTGGATAGCTGTTTTACAATATGGATATTTCTCTGCTATCAGAGTGGAAGAGTAGCCCAATGGATAGTTCAGTGACCTGAGAACCTAGGGAACCGGATTCAATTCCCATTGCAACTTTTTGTGACTCTGGGCAAATCACTTAACCCTCTACTGTCCCAGGCACAAAATAAGTCTCTGAATCTCAAATATAAACCACTCTGATTGTAACCACAAGTTCCATCTCCTTTCCTTTTCCCTTGCTGTTACACAATATTCTATGTCCCTCTTTTTGCTCTATTCATAAAACAGGCAAACAAATATTTTCTTGGTGCCTGTTCTTGGGGTTATTTGGGGCAGAGTCAGAAAATTGCATTGGATAGACCACATCAGCACTAGTTTCTTAGACACAGTTATGGGGTGGTAGTGACATCTCATTCTTTTGTGTATATTTCAACACCTCATTCACAACCTAAAGGGAATAGGGTGGACACCCTCACTATACATACCCAAAATGTGGCAAGACACATTTGTAAAGAAAGTACATTTATTTATTTAATTTGTTTTATATCCCGTCCTCCCCATAGAGCTCAGAACAGGTTACAAGGTAATGCACATAATACTTGGACAAAACAAGTTACATAGTAATAATTAGTCAAACGGGTTACAGTGATATTTGCATAATACAGTTTGTTCTTCCTAAATTAATACTCACAGATCCTAATTTTTTTTTTCAATTTGTTACATTAATAACAATTTGTTACAATAAAAATAAAATTTCACCTTCCAGTCATTGCAACTTCTTTTAGGCAATGATCACACTCTAAGACATGGTAAATATTTTGAGTTGATTTCAAAGTCCTTTTTAAACGTTCAACAATACTGAGTGATATCTTCTCTTCTTATAACAAAATGCAACCATCACTATGTTAATGAACTATAATGCTTTCACTTAGCTTATAAATAAAGTTCAAGGGGTCCCAACGTGGCCCCGTTTCAATCTCTGCTGCAGGAGACCCGATTGTGAATATTCTAAAATCCTCAAGGCTGATAGTAATTGTTCTATTAACTTCGTGACGTGCAGTCACATTTATAAATGAGAATATTTTCATGTCAAGTGTGGGTAACAGTTCCATACTCACACTATGACTTCTATCTTGGCTAACCATGAAAAGGAAAATGCAAGACACTTAACAGTACATACCGCTGCTGGATAGCAAAATTGATTCTGAATGTTCCAACTGCCAGAAAGACGCTGTGTACTACTCAGCTTTTCAAAGGAACAGGGAAAGATCCTCCCTGTATACGCCATAACGTGATCCAAAGGGAAACTATCCGATTACAGTTTAAACACGGCCATTGGGCTAGTAAATTCCTCAAAGGCAAAAAATAAACAAACAGATGATGCATTACAAGAATGCCAGCCACTCTATTTCATTATTAAGGCTATATGGATGCAGGGTATTGAGGGTGCAGATCCATTTTTGTTCTTTCTTCCATAGGATGTGAGCTACATCGCCTCCTTTGGTCATCAAGACTATATCAAGGATAGAACATTTCAAATCCATCAAATCATGTTGTTTCTCTAACCAGTGGAAGACAAGGGGGGCTTCCTCGACACCTGACCGAATTCTACTAATATGCTCCCCTATTCGATCTTTAATGCTGCGGGTCGTGCACCCTACATAGTAGAGATAGCATGGGCATTGGATTATGTACACAACCTGCTGGGAATTGCAATCAGTTGCAGGACAATTGGATTTGTACAGGATTTCAGAGTTGGCATGCATATGCTTCAAACTAATGCTGTGTTCACACATCTTACAATGTCCACAGGGGCTATGTTCCCCTGATCTCCTAATCCGTGGTTGTCTAAGAAATTGTGAACGCACCAGCCGCTGCTTTAAATTACATCGTTTAGAAAAAGCAAACCTAGGTAAATCCTGAAATTCCTGATGATATTGCATGATGCTCCAATGCTGCTTTATAATGTGTTTGATTTGGACCGCCCGAATAGAATATGGGAGGACACAAACTAATGCTTGTTCATCTTGTTTGGGTGGAGAATTCAGTAATAGCGTTCTATTGGCATATAGCGCTCTTTTATATGCTTTATGGATCACTGAAGTAGGATAACCCTTTTCTTGAAATCTAAATTTCATCTCACTGGCTTTATTAACATATTCATGAACTGTTGTGCACAATCTTCAGAGGCGTAAAAATTGTCCTACAGGAATGTTATTTCTTACATGTTTGGGATGAAAACTGCTATATTGCAGTAGATTATTCCAGTTGGTAGGTTTCCAGTAGATACTGGTGTAAAACTGACCCTGATTTAGAATGATGTTGATATCCAAAAAAGATACCTGACATTGATCTATATGCATAGTGAACTGCAAGTTATCGCAAGAGTTTAACCATTCAAGGAATAAATTAAGGTTTGCCGAGGGCCCAATCTATACAGCAAAAATATTGTCTGTATAACGCTTCCAAAGTAAGTAATCCTTCCAAAAGTCAGAAGAGTACAGAAAGGACTGTTCAAATTTGGATACATATAGACATGCTATGGACGTCGCCATCTTAGCCCCCATCGCTGTGCCTTTAATTTGTTTGTAATATACCGTATCAAACTGGAAATAATTCATGCTTAAGGCAGTGTGTGCCAACTTTGTCAAAAAATGAATCCTACTTTCAGATAACTCTAGTGCCCGTAACTCTTCAGCTATAACCTCAACAGCTGCTGCTTGTGGTACATTAGTATATAATGCCGTAATATCTAAGGTGATGAGTGTAGCATGTGAAGGTACATTGTGGAATTCTGCTAGAATATTAATCATGTTGGCTGAGTCCAATACATATGAGGGAGCTAAAGGGACTCTATCCTTAAGATATGTGTCCAGTATGGTAAATAATGGTTCCAATATCATTAGAACTGCCATCTCCGGATCAGACCTTTGGTCCATCAAGTCCAGCGATCTGCACACGCGGAGGCCCAGCCAGGCGTACACCTGGTGTAATTTTAGTCACCCATATCCCTCTATGCCTCTCGTAAGATGTGCATCTAGAACGGTGGATTCCGCAATAACCTCCTCTGGGAGAACTTCCTGATATTTGTCCTGGACTTGTCCCCCCCTAAGCTTCAGTTCATATCCTCCTGTCCGTGTCACATTGGACATTGTAAATAATTTTTTTCCTGCTCTATTTTGTCGATTCCTTTCAGTATTTTGAAAGTCTCAATCATATCCCCTCGCAGTCTCCTTTTCTCAAGGGAGAACAATCCAAGTCTCTTAAGTCGTTCCTTGTATTCCAAGTTCTCCATACCTTTTATTAGCTTCGTTGCTCGTCTCTGCACCCTCTCCAGCAGTTTTATATCCTTCTTTAGGTTGGGAGACCAAAGTTAGACACAGTATTCAAAGTATGGTCTGACCATTGCTCTATAAAGCGACATTATAACTTTCTCCGATCTACTCGACCCTATCCCGGAGACAATAGGTCTAGCGGGGTTTTTTTCTAAGGATTTGTGAATTTTTGGGACAAAGTAAATAACCGGGATTTTCGGGTGTTTGCACAAGAATTTGAATTCCCTATCTGTGATTACCCCTGATTCAAGCGCTTGTACTACAAGATGGGAGATTACATCCTGGATATGTTGCGTGGGATCTTCTGTAGAGGTATATAATAACTATGGTCAGATAATTGATGAACAGCTTCTGCTACATATTGCTCAACGTCTTGGAGGACTACCCCTCCCCCCTTTATCTTCTGGTCGGATAATAATGCTGTTATCTGTAGAAAGAGATTGTAATGTTATCTGCTGTGCCCATGATAAATTAAACTGTGTAACAGAAGGGTTATTTTCCAAAATTGCAATATCTTTTAACACTAAGCTTTCAAATGATTGAATATGAGGATCCACGGTGTCGGGAGGACACCATGTGGATTTAATCCTTAGTGCATTCTCACATGAAAATGATTGATCAATAGGCTCCCCTTCTTGATGAAAAAAATGTTTTAATTTGCATTTTCTAATGAATTTAAACATTGCTATCCTAGTGTCAAATGAATGGTATGAACTGGTTGGCACAAAAGAAAGGCCTTTGTTCAATACTGATAGTTCCACTGTGGACAAGGTTCTATGAGAGAGATTAAACACGTTCAATGCTATGGCTGTATCCTGGTTGTTTTTGTTCTGACCGGCCTTCGGGCGTTTGGTTTGGGTCCCCCCCTGAAAACAGACAGATTGGCCTTGATTGGAAGTAGTTTATTGTTTCTTATCGTCATCAGAAGTATCAGATGAGGTCTATGTATATGTAGGCCGTTCCATACGCCATGCATAAACAAAACCCTTCGTATAGTCCAACTCATCAGATAGAATTCGGTCAGGTATCAAGGAAGCCCCCCTTGTCTCCCACTGGTTAGAGAAACAACATGATTTGACGGATTTGAAATATTCTATCCTTGACATAGTCTTGATGACCAGAGGAGGCAATGTAGCTCACATCCTATGGAAGAAAGAACAAAAATGGATCTACACCCTCAACACCCTGCATCTGTATGGACTTAATAATGAAATAGAGTGGCTGGCATTCCTGTAATGCATCATCTGTTTATTTATTTTTTGCCTTTGAGGAATTTACTAGCCCAATGGCCGTGTTTAAACTGTAATTGGATAGTTTCCCTTTGGACAAGTTCTTTTCCCCGTCACCAAACTGTACGTACTTATGTCATCACGTTATGACGTATACAGACAGACAGCGTCCAAGGAGAGATAGACAGAAAGAAGACAGACAGACAGCGTCCAAGGAGAGATAGACAGAAAGAAAGACACAGACAGCGTCCAAGGAGAGATAGACAGAAAGAAAGACAGACAGTGTCCAAGGAGACAGAAAGAAAGACATAGTGTCCAAGGAGAGAGACACAGAAAGAAGACAGACAGACAGCGTCCAAGAAGAGAGGCAGACAGAAAGACAGACAGAATCCAAGGAGAGACAGAAAGAAGAAAGACAGACAGCGGGTAAGAGACAGAAAGAAGAAAGACAGACAGCAGGAGAGAGATAGAAAGAAGAAAGACAGACAGCGGCCAAGGAGAGACAGAAAGACAGACAGCAGCCAAGGAGAGAAATCTCGCAGAGCCATCAAATCATACAGAGCGATGATTGAGGAGCCTACCAAATAATTGGAATCCTGAGATACCGGGAACCACCGGAACAAAAGCAACTGCTATAGCGTTATAATGGGAAAGCAAGCCGAAGTTCCCAGTGGAGTCAGCAATATGGATCCTAGAACCTGTACAGAATCCCATACTCTTGGTCATGGTGACCGAAGAATGCAAACCTGAGACTGTGACCCATCACCCTAGTCTCTGGGAAGAAACACATTTCTCTCCTATATGAATAAAAACATCTCCCCGATATACCTATAAACAGTACAGGAGAAAAGAGCACTGTGCAAATTCGAAGATTCACATCCAAAGAACTGAGGAAAAGAAACCACCCTTTTCGTGTCAGTCAGATGGCCTGACTGAAAGACGTCCGAATCGAGCAGTCAGTCAAGAAGAAATTAAGTGAATCGCGTGGTAGCGCCAAAACGGTACCACTGCCCACATTTTCTAAAATGTTCGTGAAACCTTGGGTAGGTGAAATGGCATGTGCCAAAACCAAAAGCGCTGCTTCAAGAGAGGCAAGCAAACCTAGTGCAGATTTGGAGTCCATAGTGAAAATGTAAATTTTCTCCCAGTTTTTCTGCAGAAATGTGTAACCCTGAGAAACTAATTCAGCAGAATGGGGGGTCTGTTTAGCATGTACCATGAGATGGCGACAGGAGAAACCAGCGTGATAAGCATGGAAATCTGAAGTCCAGGCCCTCTCAGAAATAGAGAAAGAGTCCTGGCCGCAGAAAAATGCGAAGTGTCATTATTCCCATAGAGACAGCCCGAACTTGGAAACTGTTAGTACTACTACTACTGTTAGTACTACTACGGACTAACGACTGGCTCCGCAAATGGTGCATAGAAATGAACTTTGGATTCCTAGACCACGGCGAGACACTCCAGGGACTACAGGGACCAGACGGACTCCACCTAACCAGAAGAGGTAAGAAAGTATTCGGACATCGCCTGGCCCACCTACTCCACAGGGCTTTAAACTAGGTATGTTGGGGGAGGGTACATACTTATATCCCAGAGCAGTAAGAAACCACCCTGAGGAGGCGAGTCACACCCACACTTCTAAGTCTAAGGTAAGTACCCATGCTATCCACGATAATTTAAAGGGAATTATCAATAAAAATTTAGGAGTCACTCTAACCCAAAAGGGAATCTCTTCACAGATATGGAGGGCTATGTACGTCAATGCACATAGCTTAGGCAATAAAATTCTAGAATTAGAGACTGAGATAATAAACGCTGACCTAGACGTGGTAGCAATATCAGAAACCTGGTTCACGGACTCACATGGGTGGGATATGATTATACCAGGCTACAACCTACTACGTCGCGACAGAGAGGGCAAGTTAGGGGGAGGGGTAGCACTATACACTAAGGATAACATCAAAACTACCAGAATTACAGATATTAGATACACTGGGGAATCCCTCTGGGTGAATCTGGCCAGAGGAAATGAAAAATGCCTATACCTTGGGGTGATATACAGACCTCCAAGACAACAGGAAGACAAAGACATAGAACTAATCGAAGACATTGAGAACATCACTCTACGGGGAGACACAGTGCTGTTAGGTGACTTCAATATGCCCGATGCAGGTTGGAACACGCTCTCCGCAACTACGAGTGGCAGCAAAAGAATTTTGAACTCCATAAAGGGTGCAAGACTCAAGCAAATGGTACTAGAGCCCACCAGGGACCAGACAATACTTGACCTGGTACTCACCAACGGAGACAGCGTCACGGATGTCTCAGTTGGAGATACACTGGCCACCAGTGACCATAATATGGTATGGATTAACCTCAAGAAAGGTTTCTCAAGGTCAAACACAGCAACGAGGGTTCTCAACTTTAGAGGCACAGACTTCGACCGCATGGGAATTTTTGTCCATCAGGAGTTGCAAAAACAAGCACAACCTAACAATGTAGAGGATATGTGGTTGACTCTGAAGTCCACCCTACACGAAGCAACAAACCGCTACATAAGAACAGTAAGTAAGCGCAGGAGGAACAAAAGACCCCAATGGTTCAGCGCAGAAATTTCGGACCTCGTTAAAAAGAAAAAAGAAGCATTTATCACCTACAAACATTTAGGAAAACAAGAGGCGGAAAAAGACTATCTGGACAGGTCAAAAGCTGTCAAAATAGCAGTCAGGGAGGCCAAACTCAAAATGGAAGAAGATCTAGCACGGAACATTAAGAAAGGGGATAAATCCTTCTTCAGCTATATTAGTCACAGGAAAAGAAACAAAGATGGAATAGAACGCCTGAAGAAATCGGACGGTAACCTTGTAGAATAAGATTCTGCCAAGGCAGAATTACTAAACGAATACTTCTGCTCAGTCTTCACCTGTGAAGCGCCGGGAGCTGGTCCACAGCTTCAGATGGGAGACAGCCAGAAGGACCCGTTTCTGGACTTCGAGTTTACGCCCAGTAGCGTCTACTATGAACTATCAAGACTCAAAGTAAACAAAGCCATGGGACCGGACAACCTACATCCCAGAGTGCTCAGGGAATTGAGAGAAGTCCTGGCAGAACCACTATCTGTTCTTTTCAATCTTTCCCTACGCACAGGAAGAGTCCCCTTGGACTGGAAAACCGCCAACGTTATCCCACTCCACAAAAAGGGCTGCAGGACAGAGACGGCAAACTAAAGACCGGTGAGTCTCACATCTATAGTGTGCAAGCTCATGGAAACACTGATCAAACAAAATATTGATACAATCCTAGACGAGGAAAACCTACGTGATCCCCACCAGCACGGATTCACCCAGGGCAGATCCTGCCAATCTAACCTAATCAGCTTTTTTGACTGGGTTACTAGACAACTGGATGCCGGAGAGTCACTGGATGTGGTATATCTAGACTTCAGTAAAGCTTTTGATAGCGTCCCACACAGAAGGTTATTGAACAAGCTGAAGTCGATAGGATTAGGGGACACTCTAACTACATGGGTTGAAGATTGGCTGAGTGGTAGACTTCAGAGGGTGGTGGTAAACGGTACCCCATCCAAAACGTTAGGCGTGATCAGTGGAGTGCCGCAGGGGTCGGTCTTGGGCCCGATTCTATTCAACTTATTCATAAGAGATATGACCCAAGGACTTAGAGGAAGGATATCACTGTTCGCCGACGACGCCAAACTTTGCAACATAGTAGGTAAAAACACCACGCCTGATAATATGACACAGGATCTACTGCTGCTGGAACGGTGGTCAGCAACATGGCAGCTAGGCTTCAATGCTAAAAAGTGTAAGGTAATGCACCTGGGAAAGAGAAACCCGCACAGAACTTACATACTAAATGGTGAGACCTTGGCCAGGACCACGACGGAACGAGATCTAGGGGTGATCATTAGTGATGACATGAAGGTTGCAAATCAAGTGGAGAAGGCTTCTTCCAGGGCAAGGCAAGTGATGGGTTGTATCCGTAGAGGTTTTGTCAGCAGGAGACCTGAAGTCATGATGCCGCTATACAGGTCCATGGTGAGGCCTCATTTGGAATACTGTGTTCAATTCTGGAGACCACACTACCGGAAAGATGTGCTGAGAATCGAGTCGGTTCAGCGTATGGCCACTAGGATGGTCTTGGGACTCAAGGATCTCACGTATGAAGAAAGACTGAATAAACTGCGGCTGTACTCACTTGAGGAACGAAGAGAGAGGGGAGACATGATTGAAACGTTTAAGTATATCACGGGCCGTATCGAGTCGGAAGAAGATATCTTTTACCTCAGGGGACCCTCGACCACCAGGGGGCATCCGCTGAAAATCAGGGGAGGGAAGTTCCATAGCGACTACAGAAAATACTTCTTCACTGAAAGAGTAGTGGATCATTGGAACAAACTCCCACTGCAGGTGATTGAGGCCAACAGCGTGCCAGACTTTAAGAGAAAATGGGATATTCACATGGGATCCCTAAGGGAGTAATTTAAGGGGGGCGGGTATTTGGAATGGGCAGACTTGGTGGGCTATAGCCCTTTTCTGCCGTCTTTTTCTATGTTTCTACCTTTAGGCATATATATCCTATGCCACTATTAGACACATGCAGCGCCGCACAGAGGCCCAAATAAGAAGGACCGTTACCAACAGACAAAGGTTCAATCTGCAGGGACCCCAAAAGAGACAATGAGATACTCGTGTGAAATACAGGGCACTATCTTACTGCTGATCTTACTGTACCGTGAGTTGCAGTATGTAGGCTCAGTCCGGAGATACACCGAGACTGGGTGACCTAGCACAGGTCAGTCTGTCTGGTAATCCCCTTGAGTGCTAACCCCAGAGTCCGATTAAACTAGCAGCTTCCTTCAAGGGAATACAGCAGGAACACAGATATAGACATATACCGTATTTTCACGCAAATAACACGCACCCGTATAAAACGCGCACACGTGTATAGCGCGCAGAAATCACGATGATAAGCACAAAAACTTTGGTATAACGCGCTCACGATTATACCGCGCATGCTGCCCGACTCTCCGTTCACCCCCCCTGACTTCCGTGCACTGCCCCGCCTCTCCGTGCGCTGTCCCGACTCTCCGTTCACCCCCCCCTGACTTCCGTGCACTGCCCCGACTTTCCGTGCGCTGTCCCGACTCTCCGTTCACCCCCCCCTGACTTCCGTGCACTGCCCTGAATTTCCGTGCGCTGTCCCGACTCTCCGTTCACCCCCCCTGACTTCCGTGCACTGCCCCGCCTCTCCGTGCGCTGTCCCGACTCTCCGTTCACCCCCCCCTGACTTCCGTGCACTGCCCCGCCTCTCCGTGCGCTGTCCCGACTCTCCGTTCACCCCCCCTGACTTCCGTGCACTGTCCCCCCTTGAAGGTCTGTCCCCATCCTGAAAGCCTGATGCCCCCCCCCCGACGTCCGATACATCCCTCCCCCCGAAGGACCGCCGACTCCCCAACAATATCGGGCCAGGAGGGAGCCCAAATCCTCCTGGCCACGGCGACCCCCTAACCCCACCCCGCACTACATTACGGGCAGGAGGGATCCCAGGCCCTCCTGCCCTCGACGCAAACCCCCCTCCCCCCAACGACCGCCCCCCCCAAGAACCTCCGACCGCCCCCCCAGCCGACCCGCGACCCCCCCTGGCGACCCCCACGACCCCCCCACCCCCCTTCCCCGTACCTTTGGTAGTTGGGCCAGAAGGGAGCCCAAACCCTCCTGGCCACGGCGACCCCCTAACCCCACCCCGCACTACATTACGGGCAGGAGGGATCCCAGGCCCTCCTGCCCTCGACGCAAACCCCCCCCCCCCCCAACGACCGCCCCCCCCAAGAACCTCCGACCGCTCCCCCAGCCGACCCGCGACCCCCCTGGCGACCCCCCTTCCCCGTACCTTTGGTAGTTGGCCGGACAGACGGGAGCCAAACCCGCCTGTCCGGCAGGCAGCCAACGAAGGAATGAGGCCGGATTGGCCCATCCGTCCTAAAGCTCCGCCTACTGGTGGGGCCTAAGGCGCGTGGGCCAATCAGAATAGGCCCTGGAGCCTTAGGTCCCACCTGGGGGCGCGGCCTGAGGCACATGGTCGGGTTGGGCCCATGTGCCTCAGGCCGCGCCCCCAGGTGGGACCTAAGGCTCCAGGGCCTATTCTGATTGGCCCACGCGCCTTAGGCCCCACCAGTAGGCGGAGCTTTAGGACGGATGGGCCAATCCGGCCTCATTCCTTCGTTGGCTGCCTGCCGGACAGGCGGGTTTGGCTCCCGTCTGTCCGGCCAACTTCCAAAGGTACGGGGAAGGGGGGTGGGGGGGTCGTGGGGGTCGGCCAGGGGGGTCGCGGGTCGGCTGGGGGGGCGGTCGGAGGTTCTTGGGGGGGGGACGGTCGTTGGGGGGGAGGGGGGTTTGCGTCGAGGGCAGGAGGGCCTGGGATCCCTCCTGCCCGTAATGTAGTGCGGGGTGGGGTTAGGGGGTCGCCGTGGCCAGGAGGGTTTGGGCTCCCTTCTGGCCCGATATTGTCGGGAAGTCGGCGGTCCTTCGGGGTGGGGGTGCGAGTGGTCCTGCCGGGGGGGGGGGATGTATCGGACGTCGGGGAGTCGGCCGGGCAAGAGGGCTTGGGCTCCCTCTTGCTCCGATCGTGGATGCGGGTGCGGGTGGGAGCGCGTGCGAGTGGTCGTTCGGGGTGGGGGTGCGAGTGGTCCTGCTGGGGGGGTGAATCGGGCATCGGGCGGGGTGGGAACTATGTTTGAAAACTTTCGTATACCGCGCTCACGCATATAACGCGCGAGGGGTATGCGCGGTAGGTAAAAACGCGTATAACGCGCGCGTTATATGCGTGAAAATACGGTAAATCTGCTCAAGCTTGTCCCAAAGCTGGTGAAACACGTACAACTTGTCTGAACCGGAAAGGAGAGAAGCCGCAGCATACCCTGGCCAAAGTCAGCTGTAAATGAACTACCGGAACGCTGCAGCTCTCTCGCCATCGCCGGAGACCCAAGCGCATGCCTGATACTCGCTGAAACGTGGCCGCTGCATCAATGCTCCTAGAAACATAGTCGGATTCAAGCCCCGCAAAATTAACCCTGCCGCGGCCTGCATAGAAAGAAAATCAGACTTGGGGAATAACCAGAAGAACGGTGCGGTGCTTCCCATAGCGCCGGAAAAAACATGTCCCATCTCATGCGTGCTGCTATAAACCGGCACCTGCACAATCAGCTGCACATGGCCTTGACTAACACCTACGAAAGAGAGCCTCAGAATAAACAGTACTACTACTGCTGTACTGAAACCCAACAAGGAGAACAACTGCGAGCACTGAGATAGAGCATACTTGAGATACAGGAATGCCAGCCAATAGGACCATCTGCTAATCAGTTTCTTTATCTCCGCCTGCTGGTAGATGTGTGCTATCCATTGTTCTCTGGATTCATCTGCTGCTGTTGCTAAGGAAATTTAATATATCAAGAACAAAAGATGATCATCTCATGGTGTATGGTGATCCAGGGGGCCTAAACAAAGAGATAGAATGGGCGGTGATTCTGACTTCAAGCATATAAAATGACATCTGTAGACAATGACTAGTCAGTTTGCTGGTAGAAAACTTCTTTTTGTCAAACGAGGAGCAAGATCACATGTGGGTCCTGTAGTTTTCCCTTCGAGGTAGCAGCTGTAAAGTGTTTTTGAATATTTGGATTCATTGATTTATGGTATTATCAACTTTTTAACGACATAAATTGAGTGTTTTTTATACATATATTTTGTCCTTTAGGAGACATATCTTCCTCCTGAAGCAATAAATGAAAAACGAAATCATGAGTTAGTTTTATCAGATGGACCATTTAATTTAGTTTTGGACATTTTGATTTTTCACCTGAACTTTGGGGATTTTCACTTTTTTGTTGTTATTCACTTGAGGGAGTACAGCCAGATCTAACAACAGACACCATTTATCTAACAATGGACACAATTTACCTGCAAGAGTTGGGCAAGGATTATTTTGCACTTTACCATCTTCAAGATAAGTGACTTTCATTTATTGATATCAGCTGATTTAAATCAACCTAATTTTTGCTTGTCCTAACATTGGGATGGTTAGATGGGCTTATGGTGCTATGATGTTATGAGTACACCATTGTTGGCTGGACTGCTGTACAGTATACTGAGCAATTATACTAGTCTTTAAGCCCGTTACATTAATGGGTGCTAGAATAGATAAGAACATAAGAAGTTGCCTCCACTGATGCAGACCAGAGGTCCATCTTGCCCAGCGGTCCGCTACCGTGGCAGCCCATCAGGCCCATTGCCTGAGCAGTGGTCCCTGACTATTTCTATAACCTACCTCTACTCCTATCCCTATAACCCACGTCTATTTTTATCTGTATCCCTCAATCCCTTTGTCCTCTAGGAACCTATCCAAACCTTCTTTGAAGCCTCACAGCCTATCACAGCCTCCGGGAGCGCGTTCCATGAATCCACAACCCTCTGGGTGAAAAAGAACTTCCTAGTGTTTGTTCTAAACCTGTCCCCTTTCAATTTCTCCGAGTGCCCCCTTGTACTTGTGGTTCCCTATAATTTGAAAAATCTGTCCCCGTCTACTTTTTCTATGCCCTTCAGGATCTTGAAAGTTTCTATCTTGTCTCCTCTAAGTCTCCTCTTCTCTAGGGAGAACAGCCCCAGTTTTTTCAGTCTGTCAGTGTATGAGAGGTTTTCCATACCCTTTATCAGCTTAGTTGCTCTTCTCTGGATTCCCTCAAGTATCGCCATGTCCTTCTTGAGGTACGGTGACCAGTACTGGACACAGTACTCCAGATGAGGGCGCACCATTGCGCGATACAGTGGCAGGATGACTTCCTTCATCTTGGCCGTGATACCCTTTTTGATGATACCCAACATTTTGTTTGCTTTCCTTGAGGCTGTGGCACACTGTGCCGACGCCTTTAATGTTGTGTCTACCATTTCTCCCAGGTCTCTTTCAAGGTTACTTACCCCTAGCAGTGATCACCCCATTTTGTAAGTGTACATCGGGTTCTTTTTCCCTACATGCATGACCTTGCATTTCCCTATGTTGAAGCTCATTTGCCATTTTTTGGCCCACTCTTCCAGTGTCGTCAGATCCTTTTGGAGATCTTCGCAGTCTTCCGTGGTTTTAACCCTGCTGTATAGTTTGGTGTCATCTGCAAATTTAATGACCTCACATTTTGTTCCCGCCTCCAGGTCGTTAATAAATATATTGAACAGGAGCGATCCCAGCACCGACCCCTGCAGAACTCCGCTCGTGACCCCTTGCCAGTCTGAGTAATGTCCCTTTACTCCAACCCTCTATTTCCTGTCTGCCAGCCAGTTTTTGATCAATCGGTGGACCTCCCCTTGCACCCCGTGATTCCATAGCTTCTTAAGCAGTCTTTCGTGTAGCACCTTGTCGAAGGCTTTTTGAAAGTCAAGGTAAATGATGTCTATGGATTCCCCTTTATCCACCTGGCTGTTTACCCCCTCAAAGAAATGCAATAGGTTTGTGAGGCATGACCTACCCTTGCAGAAGCCATGCTGACTCAACTTTAGCTGTCCATTGTTTTTGATGTGTTCACAGATGCTGTCCTTAATCAGCGCTTCCATCATCTTTCCCAGGACCGAGGTCAAGGTCACCGGCCTGTAGTTTCCTGGGTCACCACTTGAACCCTTCTTGAAGATGGGAGTGACATTTGCTATTTTCCAGTCCACCGGTATCTCTCCAGTTTTTAAGGATAGGTTGCATATTTGTCGAAGTGGCTCTGCTATTTCGTTCCTTAGTTCCTTGAGTACCCTTGGGTGAATGCCTCCGGACCTGGCGATTTGTCGCTCTTTAGCCTTTCTATCTGCCTGAGGACATCCTCTTGGCTTACCTCTAGTTGGACCAGCTTATCATCCTGATCTCCATTTACGATCTCTTCGGGTTCCGGAATGTTGGTTGTGTCCTCCCTCGTGAAGACTGACGTGAAGAACTGATTTAACTTGTCAGCTATCTCCTTTTCCTCTTTTACCACTCCCTTTCTGTCTCCATCATCCAAGGGTCCCACTTCCTCCCTTGCTGGTTGCTTCCCCTTAACGTACCTGAAGAATGATTTGAAGTTTGTTGCTTCCCCCGCCAGCCTCTCTTCATATTCTATTTTTGCTTTCCTAACCACTCTGTGACACTCCCTTTGGTGTTCTTTGTGCTCCTTTTGGTTGTCCTTTGTTTGGTCCTTTTTCCATTTTTTTGAACAATGCTTTCTTGTCACTTATCTCCTTTTTTACTGCATTTGTTATCCACACTGGGTTTTTGGTTCTATTTTTTTTGCACCCTTTCCTGAACTTGGGGACGCACAGGTTCTGTGCTTCATGCACCGTGCCCTTGAGTAGGGTCCAGGCTTTTTCTACGGACTCCATCCTTCTTGTGTTGCCATTGAGTTTCTTCCCCACCATTTTCCTCATGGCATCATAATTCCCTTTTTTGAAGTTGAGTGCTGTCGTTGTGGTTCTCTTCACCTTTGATGATCCAATTTCTAGCCTGCACTGGATCGTGTTGTGATCGCTGTTTCCTAGTGGAGCTCGTACCGACACCTCCTTTGCGAGTCACCCTAGCCCGTTGAAGATTAGGTCAAGAGTGGCATCTCCCCATGTTGGTTCCGTGACCAGCTGTTCCATGAAACAGTCCCTCGTGGCCTCCAGGAATTTGGTCTCCCTCGTGCAGTTAGAGTGCCCGATACTCCAGTCAATCCCAGGGTAGTTGAAGTCCCCCATCACCACCACACTTCCGCTTTTGCATACCTGCCTCAGTTCAGTCTCCAGGTCCTGGTCGATTTCTTCCGACTGTCCAGGTGGGCGATAGTACAGACCCAATTTTATGTCTGCTCCAGTTCCTCCCGGTAGCTTAACCCATAGTGATTCCAAGCCATCCCCCCTTGCTGTTGTTTCCATCCTGATTGAGGGTATGGAGTCTTTTATATATAGGGCTATTCCTCCACCCTTTTTGTGTGTCCTGTCTCTCCTGTAGAGTTTGTACCCTGGTATGGCCACATCCCATTTATTGTCATCAGTCCATCACGTTTCTGTGATTCCAATTATGTCTAGGTCCTTCTTGCTAGCTATGACTTCCAGCTCTCCCATTTTGGCCCTTAGGCTCCTAGCATTAGTATACAGGCAATGTAAGTCCCAGTTGTTTGCCTTCCCTGCTGGTTTTCCTCATGGTTTGGTGCTCCTGCCGTCCCCCTCATGGGTTGCCAGTCCCCGAGCCTCATCTCGGTCATCCTCCTCCTGTGGTGTGTCTGTTTCGTCCTCTGCCTGTTTCCCCATTTTTGGTTGCCCCTCTGGCTCCCGTTGTTCTCTGTTAATCCTGCTTGCTAGTTTCCTTTGTGCCCTGGGCCCCTGCATTGCGTCCTTAGGTCCTTTTTCCAATAGTTCCCACTCAGTCCCGAGCCCTCTTTTACAATGTCCTTGCTCAGTATCCTTATTTGATACTTTTGTCCGATGTGTCAAGGTCAGTTCGACTATCGGCTTTCCCCTTCTCCTCAGTTTATAGCCAAGTCAATGACGTTCTGGACGTTGCGTGCCAGCATCCTCGTCCCAGCCGTGCTCAGGTGCAGTCCGTCTCTCCTGTAGAGCTTGTTCTTCCCCAAGAAAGTTGTCCAGTTCCGAACAAAGTGGAAACCCTTCTCTTCGCACCATCTCCTCAGCCAACCGTTGATTGTTTGTAGTTCACTCTGCCTCCTCGCATCCGCTCTCGGTACTGGCAGGATCTCTGAGAAGGCTATCCTCCTTGTCCTCAGTCTGTTTCCTCCCCAGGGTCCTGAACTGGTCAGTTAGTGTAGTCCTGTTGTAGTTCCTCCTGCTGACGTCGTTGGTCCCAATGTGGATTACTACTGCTGTCTCCTCTGTCTCGGCTCCCTCCAGGATCCTCTCAATGCTGTCGATGACGTCCTTCGTTCTTGCCCCCGGTAGGCATGTCACTAGTCTGTCCTCTCTCCCTCTGGCTATGTGACTGTCTGTCTGTGTTTCTTTATCTCTCTCTCCTTGGCCGTTGTCTGTGTCCTTCTGTCTCCCCCCCCCGAGCAAAGCTGTTTGCCCTAAGCACATCCCTCCTCCCAAAGCAGCCCCCTTTCCCTCTCCCTGTCTCTCCATGGCCCTGTCTTCCCCCCAGAGCAAAGCTGTCTGTTCCCAACACACCTCCCACCCAAAGCAGCCCCCTTTCCCTCTCCCTATCTCTCCATGGCCCCTTCTGTCTCCCCCAGCACACCCCTCCCCCAAAGCAGCCCCCTTTCCCTCTCCCTGTCTCTCCCTAGCCCCTTCCGTCTCCCCTCAGCACACCCCTCCCCCCAAAGCAGCCCCCTTTCCCTCTGGCCCCCTGTATTGATCCCCCTGCTTACCCTCCCTCCATCCCGGCATCTTCTGGCCTGCTCCTCTTCAAAGCAGGCAGCGATCGTGGTGGCCGGCCCCAGCGAACCTCGCAGGCCGCTCCCCAACCCGGAAGCATGCTCCCCCCCGATGCGATCCCGTGCATCAGAAGGAACGTGCCACCGAGGCCGGAAAGCGGTCCGCGAAACCCGCCAAAGCAGGCCACGATTGCAGGCTGCCCCGAAGAGGAGGATCAGCAGCGGTGAGCGAGGGCGGGAGGTGTGTTCGAGCTTGCTTTGGGTTGGTGAGGGCGGGAGGAGGGGAGTGGCTAGAGTGATCCCTGCCTCCACGTTCTAAAATGGAACGCGGCCACAGATCAGAAATCACAGCGGCAGGGATCACAAAGTTTCAAGAGCGCATGCGCGCTCTAGGGTTTTATTATATAGGATTAAGTATTACATAGAGTGAGAAAGATATATTTTTAAAAAATTTACATATTGGGGAGATTTTTCTATTGTTTGATTTATACGTATTAGTTGAAAAATCTTAAATTTTGGAAAATTTTATCCTTGTGTAGGGTTAAATCCCTGCATATAGATTTTACACAAAGCTTTATAAGCCTGCTGCAGAATTCAAAGACTATGCCTGAAGCAGAGAGGACCTTTGTTCCACATTTGCTTCTAAGACGTCTGTGGCTTACTGAGCTGATGCAACTTCGACTTGTTATTGCATCATAACCCTCTTGCCTAGAGCTTGCACTGAGGGCAATACAACCCTCCAGCCACCACAGTACCAGAACTCTCTGGAAGTCAAAAAGCAAGGAGCCGAAGTTCCTGAAGAAGTGACATTAAGGAAATATTTTTTTGAAAGGCCAGGTCAAGAACCAGGAAGAACATCTCATTTTCAAAGATAAGCCCTCGGACCAGAGAATATAAAGGAGACATTCCCAGAGGTCATCGTGGTCTGATCCATGGAAGTCTGGTTTCAGGAGTTCTGTTCCATAAACCTGGTTCCACAGGTCTGTTCCCCCAAGGTGGAAACCAAAAGTTTGATCCTGAGCCTGTTTCTTGAGTAGAAGACATACCTGTTCCTTGAGATGACAGAAGCTTGAACCAGTGGATAGACCCAGGTTACAACCCATCCAGTGTCCCTGCCTTGCTATTGTCCTGCTGAGCTCCTCCCACCCAAGACAACTCTCCTGCTCAAACTGTGCTGGGCGTCGCCTGAGAGATCTCTATCGCACTAACAGGTTGTTCTAGCTCTGTTGTACCTTAGGTAGTGTGTCAGGATTTAACAGCCTGTATGGAATCACATGTTTACCTAAAGCAGGGGTGGGCAAACTTTTTGACTCGTGGGCCACAATGGGTTCTTAAATTTGAAAGAGGGGCCGGACCAAGAGCAGATGGAGTGTTTGTGTGAACTAATATAAATTAAATGTAAACGTCATAACATAAAAGGTTTTGGTCTTTAAAAGGTAGCAAAACATGAAAACTTAAGGCTTATTGTATAAAATGAATGTACATGATCATCTCTCCCTTCCTCTCCTTCACCCCAATTCTTTCTCTTTCCTTTCTCTCCCTATGTGCATCTTTCCTCACCTCTTGCCCATCCCCTTGTGCCTTGCCTCTGCAGCATCTTTCTATCCTTCCATTCCTCCGTGCAGCAGAACCCTTGCCCAGCTTACATCCTTTCCTCCCATCCCTTGTGCAGTAGAACCCTTGAATACCCGCCCCCGCCGCACAGCCGAACACCCCTGCTGATCCTCCATCCTTCCCTCCCATCCGAACCCCGCCAACTGCCCTACATACCACCCTCCAGAGCAGCATCGGGCCAGCAGTACTCTAAACAGGCTGCTTCGTGGCCTTCCATGTGCTGCTTTACTGATGACATCATCAGTGATGTAACAAAGGGAATTCCCCAATGAGAGAAGGTCTATTTAAGATGCGATTATTCATCTGTAACCCAAGATATTTGTAAAAGTCTTGTTTGTTATATTCTGTGCATGTTATTGTAAAGCCACCTAGATACAGGCGGTTGATAATTTTTTAAAAATAAATAAATAGTATATTCTAATAAATAAATAGTATATTCTAAGATGGAAAAGCTTTCTCAGGCAATGACATCACCCAAATTGTGTAGATTTTCTACACTGTTAGTTTTCAGAGAAGTCCTTTACTGTGCATAAACTGAAATAATGCAGTTAGCTATACTTATTTAGACAGCTGGTAATACATCACAATTAATGGATATTTGTAGGGTGTAAATTAGCACCTATAAGGCACAGTCTTTGCCCGTTACCACACATTAATAGCTAAAACAGAACAAGGTTGAGAATCCCCACATTTAACTTTAAGGGCTCCTTTTATCAAGGTGCGGTAGGCGGTTAACGAGTGAATACCGCCTGCCGCGCTAGTCGCTAACGCCTCCATTGATGAGGCGTTAGTTTTTAGGCTTGCTGCGGGGGTTAGCGCGTGATGAAATGTCCAACGCGCTCCTCCCCATAGCGTGCCTTGATAAAAGGAGCCCTAAGTGTTAATTGTTTTTACTAAACAGCTTAAGCTATTAACATTAGGTCCTCATATAAATAAACCAGAAAAATGTTCAATTAGTGGATAATTAGGTGCTATCGGTTTTGCCTTAAAACAAACCTACATACCGTATTTTTCGCTCCATAAGACACACCCCAGATTTAGAGGAAGAAAACAAGAAAAAACACATATTCTGAATCAAATTCTCCCTGCCAGGCTCTGCACCCTGTCCCCCCTCCCTGCCAGGCTCTGTACACTGTCCCCTCTCTGGTGGTCTAGTGGTAGGCCGGGACAGGGCATAGGGCAGACAGACCTAGTGGCTTGCAGGTAGGGACAGGGCATGCATGCACGGAGGCAGGCCTCCCCCTCCCAGGCATCCCCCCCAAGCATGCAGGCCTCCCCCCTCCCCAGGCAGTCCCCCCAAGCAAGCAAGCAGGCTTCCCCCCTCCCAGGCAGCCCCACAGGCCCAGCTTCTCCCTGCTCCCTATGTATAATTTGGCAGGCAGGCAGGCTCCCCCGTTACCTTTGGGAAGTGGCGTGAGACCAGGCAGGCAGGCAGCCCTGTGTGCTGCTCTGCTGCAAGGGAAAAGAGGATTCGAGCTACGTCAGCCATCACTGCTTGCCGGGACCAGGCAGGCAGCTGCATCTAGCGAGGGAGGGCGACAGAATGGAAAAAAAAAATAGGTAACGGGGGGGGGGGGGGGGAGGAGGGGCCTACCTGCAAGGGAAAGAAGAGGACTTGAGCCGCGTCAGCTGTCACTGCTTGCTGGAACCAGGCAGGCAGCTGCATTTAGTGAGGGAGAGTGACAATGAAAAAAAAGGTAGGGGGGGGGTTTGGATATTCGCGCCATAAGATGCTCCCTTAAGTGTGTCTTATGGAGCGAAAAATACGGTAATCTTGAATGTCTGATTACATGAACACTGATTTCATATTAAGAGAAAAATCAGTCTTAGATCAAGGAAAAGTAAAGTTTAAATACACATCAGTGGCAGCAAAAGATGGTTTTACACTTGAGACAGGAGTAAATAAATCTCTCTGAATGATCAAGATTTTATTCAACAAATATTTTAATGCAAGTTCTCAGGCTTTACAGCAGTTAATATTCCACCAAACACCAAGCATGTCCCAGAATCTGCCCTCTTGGGCCAAAATGTTTTAGCTGAATGAAACCTTGTTAATAAAATTTACTAGGTGCAGTTATTAACTTAAGTAATAAATTGAATCTGATAAAATTTTAATGAACTAGAAATATGCTAGAAATAATTTACCTTGGTAGGAATTCTTCATTTTATTCTCTAATGGAATTGAAATCAGTGCTCTTAGTTATACACTTGAAAGAGATTCTCTTTGCTATATGGATCATCCAATTGAGATATAATGCTAGAAGCTTGACTAGTTTCTTCATCAGAGTCATCTAAATCAGAAAGAACAGCTGGAAGGACACACATTGCCCCCATTTTGACTGAATTCTCTGAAGGTTGATCATATGTTGTAGGAATAAGATCATTTGAAACATCTCTCAAAGATTCAAGCCCAGATTGCTGTCCGAGAAACTCACCTAAATCATGTTGGGTTTTACTATTTTTAGTAGCACTGCCATCTTCTCTTGTGTGTGATACAGATATTGCAGAAAAGGAAGAGGAGAAATGACTAGTTTCAGTAGGAAATAGGCAAGAAAACAGGGTGTTGCAAGCAGGCGAATTATTCTGAACTACTGAACCCCCTGTAGTGGCATCTACTGTTAACTTTCCTAGTGACGTGAATGAGCAAGTAGATAGCTCTGTAACAGCCAGTGTATGTGCTGGAAATAACTGTTCACCAACTGACTCAGCCATACCAGCTGGTTTAATCTTTGGCTGTGCATTCATGGCTATAGTTACAGATGAAGACACATTTTGGACTTCATGCCCAAATGAAAACTTTTCAGTAGATTTAGATTTCTGAACATAATTATTTAAGGAAGATGAAAATAAGCTTGTAGGAGAAAAGGGAAAAATATTTGAAATATCATTTTCTTCTTTAACTGTACTTTTGGCTGCAGTGCAAGTTGTCAGGGAACCAGCATTTTGCTCACATAGTTCATCAACAGGCAACTTTGTCTTAATTATGCCTTCAGGTTTTCTTACAGCATTTTCTGTCTTTTTAGTTATCTGAAATATGCCATTTAATTCAGCTGATTTATCTTTCTGATCAAAAACAAAAGAAAATGGTGATATTACATTCAGTGGGCCATTAGCTTTTGTTTTTGAAAAAGGTTTGCTTTCTGAATTGCCAGAAGTACATGACGAGAACACAGGAACTGCAGATACTGCCGATGACCCCAATCCTGTAGTAACATTTCCAGTCACATTATTTGAAAAAGGTTTGCTTTCTGAATTGCCAAAAGTAAATGACGAGGACACAGGAACTATTGATATTGCCGATGACCCCAATCCTGGAGTTACATTTCCAGTCACATTATTTGAAAAAGGTTTGCTTTCTGAATTGCCAAAAGTAAATGACGAGGACACAGGAACAGTAGATACTGCCGATGACCCCAATCCTGTAGTTACACTTCCAGTCACATTATTTGAAAAAGGTTTGCTTTCTGACTTGCCAAAAGTACATGACGAGAACACAGGAACAGTAGATACTGCCAATGACCCCAACCCTGTAGTTACACTTCCAGTCACAATATCTGAAAAAGGTTTGCTTTCTGACTTGCCAAAAGTAAATGACGAGGACACAGGAACTGTAGATACTGCCGATGGCCCCAATCCTGTAGTTACACTTCCAGTCACAATATTTGAAAAAGGTTTGCTTTCTGAATTGCCAAAAGTACATGACGAGGACAAAGGAACACTAGATACTGCCGATGACCCCAATCCTGTAGTTACACTTCCAGTTATAATATTTGAAAAAGGTTTGCTTTCTGAATTGCCAAAAGTACATGACGAGGACAAAGGAACACTAGATACTGCCGTTGACCCCAATCCTGTAGTTACACTTCCAGTCACAATATTTGAAAAAGGTTTGCTTTCTGAATTGCCAAAAGTACATGACGAGGACACAGGAACAGTAGATACTGCCGATGACCCCAATCCTGTAGTTACACTTCCAGTCACAATATTTGAAAAAGGTTTACTTTCTGAATTACCAAAAGTACATGACGAGGACACAGGAATTGTAGATACTGCCGATGACCCCAATCCTGTAATTACACTTCCAGTCACAATATTTGAAAAAGGTTTGCTTTCTGAATTGCCAAAAGTAAATGACGAGGACACAGGAACTGTAGATACTGCTGATGAACCCAATCCTGTAATTACACTTCCAGTCACATTATTTAAAAAAGGTTTGTTTTCTGAATTGCCAAAAGTAAATGACGATGACACAGGAACTGTAGATACTGCTGATGACCCCACTCCTGTAGTTACATTTCCAGTCACATTTTCGTTATCTGATTTTCCAAAATTAAAACCTGGAAGAACAGATGTATCTTTGCTTTTAACTTTAAAGCAGAATGGTGGTGGTGATGTAAAACAAAATGCTATTGATCCCTCCTTAACAGAAGGTATGTTTGATGTGGTCAGAGGTGATGTAGCTACACCATTTGAAAGATTACTTGGCTGGTTTTGTGCTGTACCAGAAATAGTACTTGGAGTAGACTGAGGATTTTCTATATTATCTTGAAATGGAAAATTATGTTCTGAGGTGTCAGCTATTCCATCCATTTTCTGAGATCTTTTTTCATTGTATCTTTTTAAAGTAAATGTCTTACTCTCAGGATTTAAAGTACTAGTTTCATCAAACGCTGCTTGCCGGATCATTTTGTGTGGTTTTAACCTTCTTACTTCCTTTGGGATCTTCCAAGTTGTATGCATATTGCAAAGACCAAATTGTAAAGTAGGTTTTCCAGAGTCATCTTTTGATAAAATCTCTGTCTTGCAATCAGATGACATTTGATGGTATGTTTCATATTTTTGATGCAGCTCCTGTTTAAAGAAACATTAAGATGTAAAATATTGAGGATGTTATTAATCACCAAAGCAAGATTTTTTATTTATTAATAAATACATTTTTAAAGATAACCATAACCAATTAATTGTGAATTCAACCATTACTGTCTGAAAACCTTGCAGATTCTGCTGTGTCAGCCTCTATTGGTTTAATCAAGATTTGTACTGAACTACTTAAGAAATCAACAGAAAAGAGAGCGAGGAATGCACATGTTCAGGTGCAATGGATTTGCACTTAAAGCAGCTGAATTTTCACCCTTATTAGATCTTTTTAAAAGCACCAGCAACAGTTAAACATAAGCCACTTAAATGTTCTAAAGTTCATAGCATATTGTTTAAAATAGTCTAGAGAAAAATTAAATTGTACTCACAGCTGCTTGACAAACATTTTTAATGTGCATAAGTCACTGAAGTCTCTTCCCAAAGGGATAATAATCACCTTACCTCTACAACAGTGGTCTCAAACTCGTGGCCCGGGGGCCACATGCGGCCCACCAGGTACTATTTTGGAGGCCCTTGGTATGTTTATCATAATCACAAAAGTAAAATAAAACAGTTTCTGGATCATATGTCTCTTTAGCTATAAATTACAATATTATTATTAAGACTTAGCCAAAAGGAAAAATTTATAAACTATAAGGAGTTTTACCTCATGCAAAATTGTCATTTCTTTAATAAGACATTAACTATTTTTTGAAGTCCTCCACGTACCTACAAATCCAAAATGTGGCCCTTCAAAGGGTTTGAGATTGAGACCACTGCTCTACAAGTAACATCAAATCTCAAAGTAACTGCATGGTATTTTTACCATTTTAGATTCCTTTTTTCACTTACTAAAATATCAAAATTAATTTTCAAAATGCTGTCAAACAAATTTGTATCAGATTCTGAACATACTCCATGTTATTTACTTCATTCAAAAAACAGTCCATAAAAAAGCTTTCCCCCCCAACTGTTTCCAAGTCCCTGTTATATGATATGATGTATCTTTGCTATATTACTTATAGAACACAAAGTTTTATTTGAAATCTATTACTAATTGTGAGTCGGAACAAATAGTTTATGGGATCACATGCCCTTGTAATAAATGATACATTGGGCAAACAAAAAGGAAAATCAAGTTACAAATAGCACATTTAACCAATTTGAGAAATTCCGTATAAACTGTAAGGCAGTTCTTCTTCACCCAGAGAATGGTAGAAAACTGGAACGCTCTTCCGGAGGCTGTTATAAGGGAAAACACCCTCCAGGGATTCAAGACAAAGTTATACAAGTTCCTTCTGAACCGGAACGTATGCAGGTAAGGCTTATCTCAGTTGGGGCACTGGTTTTTGACCTAAGGGCTACCGCGTGAGCGGACTGCTAGGCACGATGGACCACTGGTCTGACCCTGCAGCTTCAATTCTTATGTTCTTATGAAAGAAGATACACCACTAGTGCTACATTGGAAACAAGAAAATCATATTATAAGTGAACTGCAGTTTATAGTATTAATCAAGATTGATTTGAACCGAGGTGAGAACCCATCTACTATATTTTTTAAAAAGGAACAGCAATTAATATATCTATGGGACACAATGGAACTTAATAGATTAAACAAGGAAGTAGAATGGAATACAATTCAAATAATTAATGAAATAATTACATATTCAAATATGAACACCGGAAGCAACAAAGTAAATGGATACAGATGGTAGCCATATTGGCAATACTATAAATGGTCTTCCTGGTGAACAGATTACCTATCTTGACTAACTGTCGATACGTAATGTGATAAGAAAACAATAGTTATACTTGTACTATTATAGTTATATTATGTACTGTGTTGATGTAGAATTAGTGAGAAAATTGGTATTCAGCTAAGCTTGAACAACCTACGGATGCCGAGAGGTGAAACAGCAGCTGATGTAGAGCTGAACAACAACAAGGAGCAGGATAGGCAGTTACGCATTATCAAGGATATCAAATGAAGAATGAACTTTGTGTTCTATAAGTAATAAAGCAAAGATACATCGTATCATAACAGGGACTTGGAAACAGTGGATCCTGTGGATTGGAGAAGAGCGGATGTGGTCCCTATTTACAAAAGTGGTCGCAGAGATGGAACGGGAAACTACAGGCCGGTAAACCTCATTACGCTTATTGGAAAAATAATGGACGCATTGCTGAAAGAAAAGATAGTGAAATTCCTAGAAGCAAATGGGTTATAGGATCCGAGGCAACATGGTTTTACTAAAAGTAAATCGTGCCAAACGAATCTGAATTTTTTTGATTGGATGCCCAGAGAATTGGATCAAGGGCATATGCTAGATGCAATTTACTTAGATTTCAGCAAAGCCTTTGACACGGTTCCTCACAGAAGGCTCTTGAACAAACTTGATGGTTTGAAGTTAGGACCCAAGTGGTGAACTGGATTACAAACTGGTTGACGGACAGATACCAGAGTGATGGATAATGGAATTCGCTTGGAGGAGGGAAAGGTGAGTAGTGGAGTCCCTCAGGGATCGTTGCTGGGGCCGATCCTGTTCAATATGTTTGTGAGCGACATTGCCAAAGGGTTAGAAGGAAAAGTTTGCCTTTTTGCGAATGGGCAAAATTGAACAGAGCAATTGAAAGGGCGACAAACCTTTTTGTTAGGCAAGTAAGTAAAAGTAAGAGGAAAAGAAGGCTGCTTTGGTTCTCAAAAGTAGTAGCTGAGAAGGTAAGGAATAAGAGGGTAGCTTTCAATTAATTCAACAAAAGATCGCAGAAAGAGTAAGTCAGGCAAAAATATCTGAAAAAGTTAAGAGAGGCTGGTCATGTAGTCAGGAAAGCAAAGATGCAAATGGAAGAAAAATAGCTGACAAAGTAAACGGGGAGACAAGACATTTTTTAGATACCGAATTGCTTAACAAATATTTCTGTTCTGTGTTCACGGCTGAAGCGCCGGGAGCGGAACTGCAGAATAGGGATGGAGGAATAATAGACCCTAATCGATTTTCAGAGGGTTGTGTTCATGAGAAGCTAGCGAAAAAAAGGTAGACAAAGCGATGGGGCCGGACGGTGTACATCCGAGGGTGATGAAGGAATTTAGGGAAGTTCTGGTAGCTCGGCTGACTGATTTTTTCAACGAGTCTCTGTAGTCAGGAATGGTACCGGAGGACTGGAGAAGGGCGGATGTGGTCCCTCTCCACAAAAGCGGAAGTAAGGAAGAAGTAGGGAATTAAAGGCTGGTAACTGACTTCTGTGGTAAGCAAATTAATAGAAACGCTTTTAAAACAAAGAATGGTCAAGTTTCTGTAATCCTGTGGATTACAGGACCGGAGGCACCATGGATTCACTAGAGGTAGGTCTTGTCAGACAAATATGATCAATTTCTTTGACTGGGTGACCAGAGAATTGGTTAGAGCAGTGGTTCCCAACCCTGTCCTGAAGGAACACCAGGCCAATCGGGTTTTCAGGCTAGCTCTAATGAATATGCATGAGAGAGATTTGCATATGATGGAAGTGATAGGCATGCAAATTTGCTTCATGCATATTCATTAGGGCTAGCCTGAAAACCCAATTGGCCTGGTGTTCCTCCAGGACAGGGTTGGGAATCACTGGGTTAGAGGATGTGCGCTAGATGTGGTGTATTTAGATTTTAGCAAAGCCTTTCACAGTGCTCCACACAGACGTCTAATAAATAAAGTGAGTGCCCTTGGGTTGGGTCCCAAAGTGATGGGATGGATCAGGAACTGGTTGAGTGGAAGGCGACAGAGGGTAGTGATCAATGGAGATCATTCTGAGGAAAGGGATGTTACCAGTGATGTGCCTCAAGGTTCTGTTCTTGGGCCTGTTCTTTTTAACATTTTTATAAATGATATTGCTGAAGGGTTGTCGGGTAAAGCACAGTTACTTACCGTAACAGGTGTTATCCAGGGACAGCAGGCAGCTATTCTCACTAATGGGTGAAGTGATCCAACAGAACCCCGATGCGGACGCCTCACAAGCAGACTTGCTTGAAGAAACTTGAAAGTTTTGAGACACCCGCACTCCGCATGAGCGAGTGTGCCTTTCCGCCCAGCACAGGGCATGTCTCCTCAGTTCAGATAGCTAGCAGAGAAGCCAACCCAGGGGAGGTGGGTGGGATGTGAGAATAACTGCCTGCTTTCCTTGGATAACACCTGTTACGGTAAGTAACTGTGCTTTATCCCAGGACAAGCAGGCAGGTATTCTCACTAATGGGTGACCTCCAAGCTAACCAAAGTGGGATGGTGGGAGAGTTGGCAACTTAGGAGAATAAATTTTGCAATACTATTTGGCCAAATTGTCCATCCCGTCTGGAGAAAATATCCAGACAATAATGAGGTGAAGGTATGAACCGAGGACCAAGTGGCAGCCTTACAAATTTCCTCAATAGGTGTAGATCTGAGGAAAGCTACGGAAGCTGCCATTGCTCTGACCTTATGGGCTGTGACTTTCCTGTGAAGAGGAAATTCAGCCTGGGCATAGCAGAATGAGATACAAGCCGCCATCCAATTGGAGATGGTACGCTTAGAGATAGGACGTCTCAACTTGTTCGGATCAAAGGAGACAAAAGTTGAGGAGCAGTTTTGTGTGGCTTGGTGCGTTCCAAGTAGAAAGCCAAAGCACATTTACAGTCCAGAGTATGAAGAGCTGATTCTCCAGGGTGAGAATGAGGCTTTGGAAAAAACACTGGAAGAACAATGGATTGGTTGAGATGAAATTCCAAGACCACTTTAGGAAGGAACTTCGGATGAGTGCGAAGAACCACCTTGTCATGGTGAAACACTGTAAAAGGTGGATCCGCAACCAAAGCTTGAAGCTCACTGACTCGTCGAGCAGAAGTGAGGCCAATGAGAAACACCACTTTCCAAGTGAGATACTTGGGATGAGCCTTGTCCATTGGTTCAAATGGAGGTTTCATCAGTTGAGTAAGAACAATATTGAGGTCCCAAACCACTGGAGGCGGTTTGAGAGGAGGATTGACATTGAAAAGTCCTTTCATGAATCTGGAAACCAAAGGATGAGAGAGGTTTCCCTTCAATAGGCTGATGGAAAGCAGCAATTGCACTAAGATGGACTCGGATCGAGGTAGACTTGAGACCAGAATGAGAAAGGTGCAACAGATAGTCCAAAACAGAAGATAAGGAGGAACGTTGAGGCTCCTTATGAAGAGAAAAACACCAAGTAGAAAATCTAGTCCATTTTTGGTGATAGCATTGTCTAGTAGTAGGCTTCCGGGAAGCTTCTAAAACATCCCTCACAGATTGGGAAAACTGTAGAGGAGCTACAGGTGTAGAGACTGCAGGTTGGGATGAAGCAGAGAGGGAAAAACTGGTAGAAGGTATGGCTCCCTGCTGCTGAGTTGAAGTAGAAGGGAGTACCAGGGTTGTCTGGGCCACCGAGAAACAACCAGAATCATGGTGGCATGGTCGGACCTCAGCTTGACCAGCGTCTTTTGAATGAGAGGAAATGGAGGAAACGCATATAGAAAGAGATTCATCCAGTCCAGAAGAAAAGCATCTGCCTCGAAGCGATGAGGAGTGTAGATCCTGGAGCAGAACTGAGGCAGCTTGAAGTTGTGGGGAGATGCAAAGAGATCTATCTGAGGCATTCCCCACAAAGAGAAGATGTGATGAAGGGGCGTGGAATGGAGAATCCATTCGTGAGGCTGTAGAAGACGGCTCAAGTTGTCTGCTAAGGCATTGTCCACCCCCTGAATGTAGACCGCTTTGAGGAAGGTGTTGTGGCAAATTGCCCAATCCCAAACTCTCAGAGCTTCCTGACAGAGGTAGGCAGATCCCGTGCCTCCCTGTTTGTTGACATAATACATTGCGACTTGATTGTCTGTGTGAATGAGGACTACACGGTCGTGAAACAGATGCTGGAAAACACTGAGAGCGTTGAAAATCGCCCCGAGTTCCAGAAGATTGATATGGCATTGACGATCCGCACTTGTCAATAGCCTTGAGTACGGAGACCATCGAGATGAGCCCCCCAAGCGTAAGTTGAAAAGTCGGTCATGAGAACCTTCTGATGAGAGGGCGTGTGAAAAAGTAAGCCTCTGGATAGATTGGAAGACAGCATCCACCAGTGAAGAGACTGTATCAGAGCAGGAGTGACCTGGATGTGTCGAGTCAGAGGGTCGGAAACCTGCGACCACTAAGATACCAGGGTCCACTGAGGAATTCTGAGGTGAAGTTTCAAGTTTATTATTATATTTGATGAATCGCTTATTAGAATTACTAAGCGATGTACAAAATCAAAATAGAGAATAATATAAAGAAACAAACATTTTAACAATATACTTTCATAGAATACAAACATGAGTCGGGAGGGAAGAATAAAGTTACAATTTTCAATTTATGGTAGGAGAAAATGGAAAAAACATGAGGGTAAGGGGTAGTTAAACCACAGCATGAATTTAAAATCTCACTAAAAATTTAAATATTAAAAGCATCTTTAAATAGATAAGATTTTAAAAGTTTTTTGAATATAGTGACGTCTTTTTCGTTTCTAATATACTGTGGCAGGGCATTCCACCATTGAGGTCTCATCACAGAGAACATGTCAGATCTTCTTGTTCCAATAATTTTCAGAGAGGGAACTGTAAGGAGATTTTGACCAGATGAATGGAGTGGGCGTTGAGTACTGTGTGGTATTAATAATCTAGATATAAATTGGGGTTCATTGAAGGCTAGAATTTTAAAGATAAGCAACATTATTTTAAAAGTGATCCTATGACCAATTGGAAGCCAATGGGCGTCTATTAACAGTGGTGAAACATGGTCATATTTCCTAGCATTGTATATTAATTTAATAGCAGTATTTTGTATCAACTGAAGTCTCCTTTTTTCTTTATGAGTAATGTTAAGGAGAAGTGCATTGCAGTAGTCGAGTTTTGCTATAATTAAAGAATGAATTAGTATCTTGATAGAATTAGAACTCAGAAATTTGGCGATTGACCGGATCAGACGTAGTTTAAAAAAGCAATTTTTAACAGTAAGAGAAATATGTTCGTGGTAGAGCAGTTTATCATCAATTATTACACCAAGGATTTTAACAGAGGAAACTAAAATAAGTGGAGTATTGTTGAGAATGAATGAATTTATCAGGGTTATATCTTTTTTTCCAGGTAAATAACATTGATTTAGTCTTATTTATATTTAGTGCAAATTTGTTTGTATTAAAACAGTTTTGTATTATTTCCAGTTTGTGGTTGATGGATGTAATATCGTTATTATTTTCTGGGTCCAAGGGGTGAATGAGTTGAATATCATCAGCATAAGAGAAAGGAGTGAAGCCTATGGACTGGCAGATGCTTAACAGTGAAGAGAGAAAGATATTAAACAGGAGAGGGGACAAAATAGATCCTTGAGGGATTCCGAAAGTAGAGGAGTAAGTTGTGGACATTTCATTACTAAACCTAACAGAAGAAGTGCGATTAGCGAGATATGAGGTGAACCAAGAAAGAACTTTATCAGTTATGCCTATTGATTCTAACCTTTGTAGAAGTAAATCATGGTCTATAGTGTCAAAAGCAGCAGAGATATCTAATGAAAAAAGAATAACAGATTTGTGATGGTCTAAGAAATATTGTATGTTTGATGTTAATCCTATTAAAGAATAGGATTAACAAAAAAGTCTGGCAAAAGGAGTCACATGTACTGAGGAAGCCATGTGACCCAGAAGAACCATCATGTGTCTCACCGAGATGGACAGGCGAGAGGAGATTGACTGACAAAGATGGAGAAGAGTCTTCAGACGTTGTTGAGGAAGGAACACTCTGAGTTGGACTGTATCCAGAACAGCTCCGATGAATGGAAGAGTCTGAGAAGACTGGAGATGGGATTTCAGAAAGTTGATTTTGAATCCCAGACTCTGCAGGAACCAGATAGTCCGCTGGGTTGCTAGGACGACGCCCTAAGACGTGGAGTCCTTGATGAGCCAGTCGTCCAGGTAGGGAAACACCTGAAGACCATGGTTCCTGAGCGCTGCGGCCACCACAACCAGGCACTTGATGAAGACTCTGGGTGACGAGGCCAGGCCAAAAGGGAGCACTCTGTACTGATAATGTAGATGTCCCACCCGAAATCTGAGGTCAGGCCAGATGGATGGGAATGTGAGTGTAGGCCTCCTTGAGATCCAGAGAGCATAACCAGTCGTTCTGCTCGAGGAGGGGATACAGAGATGCTAGGGTCAGCATACGAAATTTCTCTCTGACCAGAAACTTGTTGAGCACCCTGAGATCCAAAATAGGATGCAAATCGCCCGTCTTCTTCAGAACAAGGAAGTACCGGGAGTAAAAAACCTTGTTCAATTCAGCCACAGGAACCGGCTCGATAGCTCAGAGCTGCAGCAAAGCCTGAGCTTCCTGAAAAAGAAGGGCGGTCTGGGCAGAGGAGGAAGGATACTCTCTTGGAGGATGTTCCGGAGGAACTTGATGGAATTGAAGAGAGTATCCCTCCCTTACGATGGAGAGGACCCAAAGGTCGGTGGTAATAGTCGTCTATCGGTGGTAAAAATGATGGAGACGACCTCCGATAGGGGGAAAAACGGGAAAGGGCAGAATGACTGAAGTTATGCTTTGAAGGAGACAGTCAAAAAGGCTGAGGAGCCTTGGGTACAGCAGGTGGCTGAGGCTTCTGCTGCTTCTGAGGATGTTGCCTCTTAACATGTTACATAGAAACACAGAAGATGACGGCAGAAAAGGGCCATAGCCCATCAAGTCTGCCCACTCTAATGACCCACCCCCCTTGATTTTACCCCCTAGAGCCCATTTCCTTTTAAAATCTGGCACGCTGCTGGCCTCAATCACCTGACGTAGAAGTTCATTCCAATGATCAACCACCCTTTCGGTGTTGCCATGAAATTTCCTACCCCTGATTTTCAGCAGATGTCCTCTTGTGGCTGAGAGACCTTTAAGAAAGAAAATATCATCCTCCACCTCAATATGGCCTGTGATATATTTAAATGTTTCTATCATGTCTCCTCTCTCTCTACGTTCCTCGAGTGAGTATAGCTGCAATTTATTTGGCCTTTCCTCATACGGGAGATCTTTGAGTCCCGAGACCATCCTGGTGGCCATTCGTAGAACCAACTCAACTCTCAGCACATCTTTTTGGTAATGTGGCCTCCAGAATTGTACACAATATTCCAGATGAGGCCTCACCATGGATCTGTACAACGGCATTATAACTTCGGGCTTCCGGCTGATAAAACTTCTACGGATACAACCCATCATTTGTCTTGCCTTTGATGAAGCCTTCTCTACTTGATTGGCAGTCTTCATGTCTTCGCTAATGATCACCCCCAAATCACGTTCTGCCTTGGTCCTAGCTAAGGTCTCACCATTTAGTGTGTAAGTTCTGCACGGATTCCTGCTGCCAAGGTGCATGACCTTTGACGAATGGTAGGAGGCTGTTTGGGTGGAAAACGCTGTTGGTAAATCAGAGGTGGGCGTGAAGGACGAGGAGGAGCTGGCTTCGGCTTAGGACGGAGAATAGATTGAAAAGGCTTCTCGTGGTCCGAAAGCTTCTTGGTGGCTGCCTCTATGGACTCATCAAAGAGGTCAGTGCCAGCACAATGTACATTAGCCAGCCGGTCCTGTAGATTCGGGTCCATGTCGATGGTGCTGAGCCACGCCAGGCGTCGCATGGCCACCGAGCAAGCAGTAGCCCGAGCAGACAGCTCAAAGGCATCATATGAGGACTGAAGAAGTTGCAGTCGAAGTTGGGACAAAGATGCCAGGACTTCCTGGTACTCAAAGTGTGCCCAAGAATCCAAACAGGGAATGAACTTAGGAAGGATGGAAAGAAAAATTTCAAAATAAGTAATGAAATGAAAATTATAATTAAGGACCCTGGAGGTCATCATGGAGTTCTGGTATATACGACGACCAAATCTGTCCATCGTTTTGCCCTCCCTTCCCGGGGGAACAGTGGCATAGACCTGAGAAGGGTGAGACCGCTTCAAAGAAGATTCCACCAGAAGGGATTGATGAGACAATTGGGCACTGTCAAACCCCTTGTGATGGACAGTCCTGTATCTGGAATCCAATTTCCCTGGAACTGCTGGAACAGAATAGGGAGTTTCCAGACAGAGGACAAAGGTTTGATCCAACAGCTTATGAAGAGGAAGCTTGAGGGATTCAGCAGGAGGTTGAGGGAGATGCATGGTCTCGAGATACTCCTTGGAAAATTTGGACCACATGTCCAGTTGAATGTCCAAATCAGCTGCCATCTGACATAAAAAAGAAGAAAAAGACAGCTGATCCGCCAAAGTCTGGCCTTGAGAGGGACTCGAGGACATCGAGGCAGCTTGGTCCAATGAAGATGGAGAAAAAGACCCCACTGTGTCGAGATCCGGAAGAGGAAGAGTTGCAGTAGCCAGTGGAGAATACTGAATAAAAGGCTGCTTCCAATGAGGCGAGGCATGCCTGAATGAGTGCCTCGAAGAATGCTTCAATCGATGGTGTGAGCTGTGCCTCGAAGCGGGCCTCGACAATCTATTCGAATGAGTCTTCGTCGAAGCCCCCAGAGAATGGATGGGGCTGGAGGCTGTAGATCAAAGCAGAAGCGGGTGTATGGAAGACCCGCGAGGCACTTGCAAAGACTCTGCTCCTTGCATTGAGTGAATAGGTTCCAATGGAGGCATAGGCAAAGACTCTGCTCCTTGCGATGCATGCATCGATACCAGACCAGACACTCACAGAGACTCTGCTCCCTGTAGAGAGTGCGTGAATGACTGAGGCACGGAGGCGGCTCGACCTCGCGGGAGACCTCTGCATGCCCAGGCTGGATTTGAGAGAGAAGCTTCGGCCCCATTGTGGTAAAGAGCTGAATGAATTGCTTCTCCAACAAGGTCTGGAACAAAGCCGGCAAGGATGGATCCGCATCTCCAATGGGACCACCTGCATGGGCTTCTTGCTCCCTTGAGGCAGTGTGAGAGTGCTTGGACTTAGAAGCCTTGGGCACTTTAAGCACTACCGGGGGAATGGGCTGCTGTGCTACCTGACCTGAAGAGACAGAGGAAGGCACCGCAGCAGACGTCGAAGACATAGCCGGGACAAACGATGCAGGTTTGCTGAGACCCGGAGCAGAAGATTTGGAAGCCTGGAGAGCCTCAGATGAGGTCGACGGTGAAGCACCCTTCGATGATGAAAGCTCCATCGAAGACTCCATGCTGTAAAGCTGCTCCCACAAGATGCAACGACGCTTGAAAGCACGGGATGTATGTGTTGAGCAAGGCAGGCACGATTTCGGGAGGTTTTGAGGCCCAAGACACCGAAGAGACACTGAAGACAGCGTCGATGAGGGTCTGTCAGGGAAATCACGCGCTGGCACTTGGTACAATTTTTAAAACCGGTCGCAGGCCGGGACATAGGCCGAAAAAGCTCCG
Source organism: Geotrypetes seraphini (assembly GCF_902459505.1). Taxonomy (NCBI): domain Eukaryota; kingdom Metazoa; phylum Chordata; class Amphibia; order Gymnophiona; family Dermophiidae; genus Geotrypetes; species Geotrypetes seraphini. The sequence continues at coordinate 177,209,715 of NC_047084.1, read as the reverse complement.
CCGCAAGATCGAAGCTGCAGGGCTGCGGCCACGTGGCCTGCCCGGTCGAACGGATGGAAGAATTTTTTTTTTTTTTTTTTAAACAAGAAAAGCACGACAAAAATCAGCGTTTCTGAGAAAAATAACCCAAAAACCGCGGACTTAAGGCGGCACAAGTGAAATTACTTCAGGCAGAGAGTCGAAGACGAACATCTCGGCTCCGCGGAAAAGTAAGAACTGAGGAGACGTGCCCTGTGCTGGGCGGGAAGGCACTCGCGCATGCGCGGTGCGTGCATCTCGAAACTTCGAGTTTCTTCAAGCAAGTCTGCTTGTGAGGCGTCCGCATCGGGGCTCCGTTGGATCACGTCACCCATTAGTGAGAATACCTGCCTGCTTGTCCTGGGATAAGATTTGCCTCTTTGCGGATGATACCAAACACGTCAGATGGTGTGAATAACATGAAGAAAGACCTGGCGAAGCTTGAAGAAAAGTCTGAAATTTGGTGGCTAAAATTTGATGCTAAGATATGCAAGATTATGCATTTGGGCTGCAAAAACCAGAGGGAACAGTATAGTTTAGGGGGTGAAGAACTTATGTGCACGACAGAAGAGCGGGACTTGGGTGACTATCTTAAGATAGCCAAACAGGTTGAAAAGGTGATGGTGAAAGCTAGAAGGATGCTAGGTTGCATAGGGAGAGGTATGGCCAGTAGGAAAAAGGAAATATTGATGCCTCTGTATAAGACTCTGGTGAGACCTCATTTAGAATATTGTGTACAATTCTGGAGGCCACACCTTTAAAAAGATATAAAAAGGATGGAGTTGTTCCAGAGGAAGGCTACTAAATAGTATGTGGTCTTCGTGATAAGGCGTATGGGGACTGACTTAAAGATCTCAATCTGTATACTTTGGAGGAAAGGCGGGAGAGGGGAGATATGACAGACGTTTAAACACCTACATAATATAAATGTGCATGAGTCGAGTCTCTTTCATTTGAAAGGAAACTCTGAAATGAGAGGGCATAAGATTAAGTTAAGAGGTGATAGGCTCCAGAGTAATCTGAGGAAATACTTTTTTACAGAAAGGGTGGTAGATGTGTAGAACAATCTCCTGAATTCAAGAGGGCCTGGGATAAGCAAATGGGATCTCTCATAGAGAAAGAGATAATGGTTACTGTGGATGGGCATACTGGATGGGCTATTTGGCCTTTATCTGCTGTCATGTTTCTATGATATCAAGGTTTGTAATAGAGTAGACACCGAGGAGGGAGTGGAAAACATGAAAAAGGATCTGCAAAAGTTAAAGGAATGGTCTAATATCTGGCAACTAAAATTCAATGCAAAGAAGTAGAGTAATGCATTTGGGGATTAGAAATCAGAAGGAGCCGTATGTGCTGGGAGGTGAGAGGCTGATATGCACAGATGGGGAGAGGGACCTTGGGTGATAGTGTCTGAAGATCTAAAGGCAAAGAAACTGTGTGACAAGGCGGTGGCTGTTGCTAGAAGGATGCTAGGCTGTATAGAGAGAGGCGTGACCAGCAGAAAGACAGTGTTGATGCCCCTGTACAGGACGATGGTGAGGCCCCACTTGGAGTACTGTGTTCAGTTTTGAAGACTGTATCTGGCAAAGGACATAAAAAGCTTAAAGTGGTCCAGAGGAAGGCAACGAAAATGGTAGGTTTGCACCAGAAGACGTATGAGGAGAGACAGGAAGCCCTGAATATGTATACCCTAGAGCATTGTTCTTCAACTGCTGGTCCGCAGAAAATTCCTGCCGGTCAGCGCAGGGCCTGCAAGATCGGATTGAGGCCAACAGCAGTGTCTGGGCTGCAACAGCGATGAGCGGCATCGGCGGGCCCCCCCTAGCGACACAATTCAAGATAGGCACTCAAGATCGACAACGAGCCTCCCCCCCCTCTCGCAACGGCACTCAAGTTCGGCAACGGGCCTCCTTCTCCCCCCAGCATCAACAGCACTTCAGATCAGCAACGCGGTGCTCAGCCCAAAGCTTCCCTCTGACTCAGCTTCTTGTTTCCGCCCAGGCAGTTCGAGTCAGAGGGAAGCTTTGGACTGAGCACCACGTTGCCGATCTGAAGTGCTGTTGATGCCAGGGGAGGAGGCCCGTTGCCGATCTTGAGTGTCATCACGGGGGGGGGGGGGGGAAGGGGGCGTTGCCGATCTTCTTGCCAAAATCAGAAAGAAAGGTGAGAGAAAGGGAGAAAGATGGGCCTGTGGTGGATGGAGAGATTGAGAGAAGGGGGCAGATGATGGAAGTGGGGGAAGAGAGAGAAGAGGGCAGATGATTGAAGTGGGGTGAGAGAAGAGGGCAGATGATGGAAGTGGGGAAAGAGAAGAGGGCAGATGATGAAGTGGGGAGAAGGGAGAGCAAATGCTGAATGGAAGTGGAGAAAGAGAACACATACTGGATGGAAGGGGGATAAAGAAAAAGGACATATGCTGGATGGGGGGGGAAGAAGATAGAGTTAGTGAGATAGTGGAGGGGTGAAGGAAAGGGGTGGCATGCTGTGGGTAGACACAGTGAAAAGAGAGAAACTGAAGACTGCATAGTAAGAAAGAATTTAATTTAGATGGAGGCAGAAAATAAAGAAGGAAGACCAGAGAAGGAAAGGGAAGAGAGAGAGGAGAGAGAGATGCCAGAAAACGGGGAAGGAGACAGAGATATCAGATCTGAGCGGAGGAAATGAGAAGAGAGAGATGCTAAAAACCACAGGGGGGAGGGAAAGAGAGATGAAGGGAGAAAGATGCCAGACCATGAGGAAAGAGGGAAGATGATGGATGCCAGACCAAAGGGGGGGGGGATTCTAGAGGAGAGATGGCAGGAGGAGACAGTTTCTAGAAGGGGCATACAGTGGATGGAACGGGCAGATGTTGGATTGAAGAGACAGGGCAGATGCCGGAAGGAAAAGAAGATAAAAGTAGAAACCAAAGACAACAAAATGTAGAAAAAAAATTATTTTATTTCTATTTTGTCATTAGAAAATATCAGATTTGAAATATATATCCTGCTAGAGACATAACTGGGGACAGCAAAGCCCAGGCAGTGCTTCTTTAGCTTACAGCTGGCTTAGGGCTCTCTCTGACCAGTATTCCTGTCATGTGTGACTGCAGTATTCTGTTAGCATGATATTTCTGTGTAGCATTCTGTAATAATTTGGCTTGTTCAATTTTCTTGATAGTAGAGGGGATATATGTGAATGGGAGGGGAGATAGGGGTTTTGTTGGTCCTTGCTCTGTATATTTGTATTTATAAATGACAATTATACAGAATAATGTTTCTTTTTATACTTTAATAAAATACGTTCAATATAAAATCATAACTGAGGCTTGTGCGGATGGGATCAGATGGTTTGCGGGGTCTGAGCTCGCGGAGACTGGGCGGAAATGTGTTTTTTTAATTTCAGTCTTAGAGTAGTTTGCCGGTCCACAAAATTGTTCTTTTATTTCTGCCGGTCCACAGGTGTAAAAAGGTTGAAAAACACTGCCCTAGAGGAAAGGAGGGACAGGGGAGATACGATTCAGATGTTCAAATACTTGAAAGGTATTAACGTAGAACAAAATCTGTTCCAGAGAGAGGAAAATGGCAAAACCAGAGGTCATAATTTGAGGTTGAGGGATGGTAGCTTCAAGAGTAATGTTAGGAAATTCTTCTTTAAGGAGAGGGTGATTGATGCGTGGAATGAGATCCCGAGGGAGATGGTGAAGAAAATGGTGAGAGTTCAAACAAGCGTGGGATGAACACAGAGGATCTCTAATCAGATAATAATGGTTATACATTGAAGGAACTAAGGCCATTACTGGACAGGCTTACATGGCCTGTGTCCCGTATATGGCCATTCAGTTGAGGACGGGCTGGGAAGGGCTTCGATGGCAGGGATGGTTAAGATGGACTGGAGTGAGCTTTGATCGAGACTCCAGTAGATGGAACTAAGCATTCCTCATGTTATCCACACTATGTGTACTCTATTGCAGATTTTGGTATCATCTGAATAGAGGCAAATCTTACCAGATAGCCCTTCAGCAATATAGCTTACAAAAATGTTAAAAACAGGCTCAAGAACTGAACCTAGCGATACACCACTAGTAACATCCCCTTTCATCGGAGTGATCTCCATTCACCATTACCCTGTGTTGCCTTCCAGTCAGCCAGTTCCTGACCTATACCAGGGGCACTCAGTCTATTTATTGGATGTCTGTGTGGAACAGTGTCAAAGGCTTTGTTAAAAACTAAATACATCACATCTAGCATTCTCCCTCTACTCAACTTTCTGGTTACTCAGTCAAAGAAATGATCAGATTTGTTTGACAAAACCTGCCTCTAGTGAATCTATGTTGCCTTGGGTCCTGTAATCCATCAGATTCCATAAACTTCACTATTCTGTTTTAAAAGCATTTCCATAAAACTGGTTTTGCAATCGTCATTACAGGTCGGTAAGTTTAGTGAATCTAGGCCAAAGTTTTTTCCTCTTTAAGTACTGGCTGTAGAATGTTTTAAAGACTCAAAAACTGAATTTATGTCAGGACTGCAATGACAAATGCAAACTACCATTTCACCCCCCCTCCCCCAAAAACAAACAAAAACAAAAAAAAAACCAAAGCCCCACACAACTAAACCCCCCTCCCCCAAAAACACCTACAAAACTAAAAAATACAAAACCTCCCCACACAAACTCCCATCACATAAAGCACAGTTACTTACCGTAACAGGTGTTATCCAGGGACAGCAGGCAGATATTCTTAACGCATGGGTGACGTCACCGACGGAGCCCCGGTACGGACCTTTTTAACTAGAAAGTTCTAGTTGGCCGCACCGCGCATGCGCGAGTGCCTTCCCGCCCGACGGAGGAGAGTGTGGTCCCCAGTTAAGATAAGCCAGCTAAGAAGCCAACCCGGGGAGGAGAGTGGGACGTAAGAATATCTGCCTGCTGTCCCTGGATAACACCTATTACGGTAAGTAACTGTGCTTTATTCCAGGACAAGCAGGCAGCATATTCTTAACGCATGGGTGACCTCCAAGCTAACAGAGAGGGAGGAGGGATGATTGGCCATTAGGAAAATAAATTTTGTAACACAGATTGGCCGAAGTGTCCATCCCGTCTGGAGAAGGCATCCAGACAGTAGTGAGTAGTGAACATGTGAACTGAGGACCAAGTGGCAGCCTTGCAGATTTCCTCGATGGGCGTGGAACGGAGGAAAGCCACAGAAGCAGCCATAGCTCTGACCCTGTGGGCCGTGACAGCACCTTCCAGTGAGAGACCGGCCCGAGCATAACAGAACGCAATACAGGCAGCAAGCCAGTTGGAAAGCGTCCGTTTAGAGACAGGACGACCTAGACGGTTAGGATCGAAGGTCAGAAAGAGCTGAGGGGACGAGCGGTGAGCCCTGGTACGGTCAAGGTAGTATGCAAGGGCACGCTTACAATCCAGCGTATGCAACGCCTGTTCCCCAGGATGAGAATGGGGTTTAGGGAAAAAGACAGGCAACACAATGGACTGGTTGAGGTGAAAAGCCGAGACCACCTTGGGAAGGAATTTAGGATGGGTACGCAGAACCACCTTGTCATGGTGAAAAACAGTGAACGGTGGATCGGCGACCAGTGCATGCATCTCACTAACCCTCCTGGCAGAGGTGATGGCAATGAGGAAAAGCACCTTCCATGTTAGAAGTTTGAGCGAAGTTGTGGTAAGAGGCTCAAAAGGGGGTTTCATGAGGGCTGATAAAACCACATTCAGGTCCCAGACGACCGGAGGAGGCTTCAGAGGTGGTTTGACATTGAAGAGGCCTCTCATGAACCGGGAAACCAGTGGATGAGCCGTGAGAGGTTTTCCGAGGATAGGCTCATGAAACGCAGTGATGGCACTGAGGTGGACTCTGATTGAGGTAGACTTGAAGCCAGCGTCGGACAGAGAGAGCAAATAGTCCAGTACAGGTTCCACCGCTAACGAGGTGGGATCGTGATGATGCAGTAGACACCAAGAGGAGAACCTGGTCCACTTCTGATGGTAACATTGGAGGGTGGCCGGTTTCCTGGAGGCATCCAAAATGCGACGGACAGGCTGAGACAGATTCTCTGGAGAGGTCAGCCCGAGAGAAACCAAGCTGTCAGGTGGAGCGAAGACAGATTGGGATGCAGTAGAGACTGACGTTGCTGCGTAAGTAGAGTAGGAAACACAGGAAGAGGAATGGGCTCCCTGGAGCTGAGCTGAAGCAGGAGGGAGAACCAGTGTTGGCGAGGCCACCGAGGAGCGATGAGAATCATGGTGGCCCTGTTCCTGCGGAGTTTGGATAACGTCCGCAACATCAGAGGTAGTTGAGGAAAGGTATAGAGGAACCGATCCGTCCAGTCGAGCAGGAATGCATCTGGGGTCAGACGATGAGGAGAGAAGAGTCTGGAACAGAACTGGGGCAGCTGATGGTTGTGGGGCGCTGCAAAGAGGTCACCTGCGGAGTGCCCCAGCGAGCAAAGATGGAGTGGAGTGTTGAAGGGTCCAGAGTCCACTCGTGAGGTTGAAGGATGCGGCTGAGATTGTCGGCCAGGGAGTTCTGTTCGCCCTGGATATAGACAGCCTTGAGGAAGAGATTGCGGGCCGTGGCCCAGGTCCAGATGCTGAGAGCCTCCTGACAAAGGAGGCGAGATCCGGTGCCGCCTTGCTTGTTTATGTAGTACATGGCGACTTGATTGTCTGTGCACAGGAGAAGAACCTGAGGGCAGAGAAGGTGCTGGAAGGCCTTGAGAGCATAGAACATGGCTCTGAGTTCCAGGAAATTGATGTGATGTTGACGCTCCTGAGAGGTCCAGAGTCCCTGGGTGCTTAGATCTCCCAGGTGAGCTCCCCACGCATAGGGGGAGGCATCCGTGGTTATGATCATGGAGTGAGGGGGTAGATGAAAGAGTAGACCCCTGGAAAGATTTGAGGAGTTCAACCACCATTGAAGAGATTGCTGAAGAGATGATGTCACAGAGATGGGATGAGAAAGAAGATCCGTGGTCTGTGACCATTGGTTGGCAAGAGTCCATTGAGGTGTCCTGAGGTGGAGTCGCGCCAGAGGAAGCACATGGACCGTCGAGGCCATGTGGCCCAGGAGGACCATCATCTGTCGGGCAGGAATGGAGTGATGATGGAGCACCTGACGACAGAGGTGGAGCAGGGTCTGTTGACAGTCGGAGGGGAGAAACGCCCTCATTAGTGTGGTGTCGAGAACTGCTCCAATGAACTGAAGTCGCTGTGTGGGAAGCAGATGCGACTTGGGGTAGTTGATCTCGAACCCCAGGAGATGGAGGAAAGAGATGGTGTGATGAGTGGCTTGTAGCACAAGTGGAGACGTAGGTGCTTTCACCAACCAATCGTCCAAGTAGGGGAACACCTGGAGGTTGTGAGACCTGAGGAAGGCCGCCACCACAATGAGGCACTTGGTGAACACCCTGGGCGATGAAGCGAGGCCAAAAGGTAGCACTTTGTACTGATAGTGACGGTGCTGTATCTGAAACCGTAGGTAGCAACATGAAGTCGGATTGATTGGGATGTGAGTGTAGGCCTCTTTGAGGTCCAGGGAACATAGCCAGTCGTGTTGAGAGAGAAGAGGGTAAAGCGTGGCAAGGGAGAGCATTCTGAACTTCTCCTTGACCAGACACTTGTTGAGGTCCCTGAGATCGAGGATGGGACGAAGGTCTCCTGTCTTCTTGGGAACCAGGAAGTAGCGGGAGTAGAATCCCTGACCCCTTTGGTCCGGAGGCACCTCTTCGATGGCATTGAGAAGGAGGGATTGGACCTCCCTCAGGAGGAGGGGGGTTTGGGAGGAGTGAGAAGCAGACTCTACGGGAGGATTGTCTGGTGGAAGAGTCTGGAAGTTGAGAGAGTAGCCGTGGCGAATGATGTTGAGGACCCATTGGTCTGATGTGATGACCTCCCAACGGCTGAGGAAGATTTGGAGGCGACCTCCGTTAGGCTGAGGAAGAGGCAATGATGATGGGAGACTGGCTATGCCCTGGAGGAAAAAGTCTAAAGGGCTGAGATGGTTTTGACGGAGGGAGAGGCTTGGCAGGTTGGTGAGACTGTGAGCGAGCCTGAGATTGATGCTGTTGACGAGGTCGGCGGGGCTGCTGTTGAGGCGGGTTGAGAGGTCTGGCCGAGAACCTGCGCTGGTATGAAGACTGCTGTCTGTAGGTGCGAGCAGGTGGAGTCTTCTTTTTAGGTTTAATCAGAGTGTCCCACCTGGTCTCATGTGCTGAGAGTTTCTGGGTTGTTGAGTCCAGGGACTCTCCGAAGAGTTCATCACCCAGACAAGGTGCGTTAGCCAGGTGGTCCTGGTGGTTAATGTCCAGGTCAGAGACTCTCAGCCATGCCAAACGTCGCATGGCCACCGCCATGGCAGATGCGCGAGAGGTCAGCACAAAAGAGTTGTAGATGGAGCGAACCATGAATTTCCTGAGTTGGAGGAGGCTGGAAATATGTTGCTGGAAAAGAGGGACCTTACGTTCAGGAAGGTATTTCTGTAAGGAGGAGAGCTGTTGCACCAGATGCTTCATGTAGAAGGAGAAGTGGAAGGTGTAGTTGTTGGCTCTATTGGCTAACATGGCATTTTGGAAAAGGCGCTTACCAAATTTATCCATGGTCTTTCCCTCTCTGCCAGGAGGGGTGGAGGCATATACACTGGAACCCTGAGATTTTTTCAAAGTAGATTCCACCAGGAGGGACTCGTGGGGCAATTGAGGTTTATCAAACCCTGGGATTGGAATAACCCGGTACAAGCTATCCAATTTACGAGGGGCTCTAGGAACCGTGAGGGGAGCTTCCCAGTTTTTATAGAAAGTTTCCCGTAAGATGTCGTGGACGGGCAACTTCAGAAATTCTTTGGGAGATTGCTCAAAGTCTAGGGCATCGAGGAAAGCCTGAGACTTTTTAGAGTCGGACTCTAAGGGAATGGAAAGAGCTGCTGACATCTCCCTAAGGAATTTGGAGAAAGAGGATTGCTCTGGTTTGGAGACGGTGTCGGTCATGGAGGGTTCTTCGTCGGTTGACGAAGCATCCTCCTCGGTACCGTGAGGGGAGTCTTCCCACAAATCTGGGTCCCTAACGTCGGGGTGCGTACGTTTGGACATCGGTGTGGATGGCTCGGCATGGCGGGTCTTTGAAATAGATTTGCCTGAGCGCACCGAGGCGGTACCGGGTGAGGAAGACCGATGTCGTTCCTGGGACCGGACAGGGTCGGCAGCATCACGGGTATGTACTGTAGGTGTTTCTGCCAAGAGCACCAGCATGGAAGTATTAATCGGTACCGAGGGGGTCGACACCGATGGGACAGTGTGAGGCTCGGACCGGTCCCGTACCGGAAGGTGCGGTGCCAGCAACGCCTGCAACAGTTGTTGGAGCTGTTGTTGCAGCTGTTCCTGTAACTGTGTTTGGAGTATGGCCGCGATGCGGTCGTCCAGGGGAGGCACCGGTACCGCTTTTATCTTCTTCGGTATCATAGGTGCCGCTCTACGCTCCGGTGATGAGGAGGCCGATGATGAGGCACTCACCGAGATCGGAGCGGAGCGTTTGCGGGGCCGGTGCGGGGCCGGGAGGACCGGTGTCGCAACCGTGGCAGGAGGGCGCTCAAGGGAAGTGGGAGGCTTCTTAGCCGGCTTACCTGGGCCCAACGACCCCGAGGAAGGGTCCGGTGGTGTTGATGTCGTCGGTGCCGACTTTTGTGGTGCCGTCGACGTCGCAGCCGGTTCCATGGCAGATCCGGTACCAAACAAAATATTTTGCTGGATCTGCCGATTTTTCAAAGTACGCTTTTTAAGCGTAGCACAGCGGGTGCAGGTGTCAGCTCGATGCTCTGGACCCAAGCACTGGAGGCACCAATTGTGTGGGTCGGTGAGGGAGATCGGGCGTGCACACCGCTGGCACTTCTTAAAACCCGGTTGAGGGGGCATGAATGGAAACACGGCCTCTGCAAAATCGAACCCGGAGGCCTGTATGGTGGCAACAGGCCCCGCCGGGGCCGGCCAGAAAAAATAAGGAAAACTCTACGAGTTTATTTTTTTTTTTGAAAACAAAAATAAAGGGAATCCGATAAGAAAAAAGGAAAAAAAGTGAAAAAATACGCGAGCGGGAAGGCAAAAATTAGTTTTTCAACGGCCGTTGAAAACACATGCGTCTTCTTCGCTCCGCGGAAACGAAGAAACTGGGGACCACGCTCTCCTCCGTCGGGCGGGAAGGCACTCGCGCATGCGCGGTGCGGCCAACTAGAACTTTCTAGTTAAAAAGGTCCGTACCGGGGCTCCGTCGGTGACGTCACCCATGCGTTAAGAATATGCTGCCTGCTTGTCCTGGGATAACTAAAGATACTTACACAATACTTCTCGGAGTCTGCATTTTTTGGTTCTTTCCACTGTTTCACAGAATCTTTAAATGTAAACCTTTCATTTGCATCTTTATTTTTTTCAGTAAAAGGATCTGTCAAAACAAAAGGCTGTTAAGCTGTATATTATGAACTAAATTTCTCTGTTTCTAGGCTTAAAATAATTTTGATACAAAGGTAGATCATTTCATTACTGAAATTTTAATAAGTATTACATAACAATTTTACATAGGTACATTTATAGTCATATAAAGTTATACAAGATATAACAAAAACAAAAACCAAACTGCAGACTCCTATGTACCAGATGCAGGCAATGTTTATTATAACAAATATTTTATGCAGTTGAAAATACCACCTTATAACAAACCAATGGGCCTGACATGGTCCGTGTTTCAGAAAACACTCCTTCCTCAAGGTCCATGGTTGCTAAGGTATAAAGTAAACCACAATAAAAGGTATAAAACAGCCATCTGTATGGTATCCTTCTCTACTTAGAGTGTGCGACACAAAACTAGTAAAAAAGCCTGCCTCCAAAACTGAGGCTCCAAAGGAGGAATCCTCTCGAGCTGTGATGTTCACCCTATAAAATTTGGTGAAAGTATGAATGGTCAACCAAGTCACCACCAGGCTAATTTCCTCTGAAGGAATTGTCCTGGTTCCAGCTCAGGAAGAGACAATCCCTCTCGTTGAATGCACTCAAAGTGTGAAGGAAGGAGTTGTCATATAGCATAAGAACATAAGAATAGTCTTACTAGATCAGATCAATAGTCTACCTAGCCCAGGCCAATCCAAGTCACAAGTACCTGGCAAAAACCCAAATAGTAGCAGCAGTCCATGCTACCATCCCAAGTCTATCTCAACAGTAGACTATGGAATGCAGTACTGGTAGTGGTGTTTCCCTACTTGAAATCTGAGATACTTCCTGTGACTGAAGTATTGGAATATGGGTATAAGCATCCTTTGAGTCCAGAGAGCATAGCCAATCTTGTTCTTGAATCGAGGGAAGCAAAGCGCCCAAGGAGAGCATCTGAACTTTTCTTTGACCAGATATTTGTTTAGGGCCCTTAGGTCTATGATGGAACAAAACATCTTTTTAGTTACAAGGAAGCACCTTGAGTAAAATCCTTTCCCTTTTTCCCTGGGTGGCACAGTTCGACTGCATTGGTCATGAAAAGCACAGAGATTTCTTGAAGTAGTGCCTGCTTGTGCTGAGACATGATGCTCTCAGTGAGCATTTTGAAGCGTAATCGGGACAGAGTATTTGAAGAGCCCACCAGTTGGAGGTTACAAGAGGCCCCTTTGATGGAAAAAAATTCAGCCTCCCTCCCACCAGTAAGTCATCCAGGACAGTTACTTTGATGGTGGCTATATTTGCTGGAGATCAAAGGCTCAATCCTTGTTTTCCCCAAGGAGCAAGCTGGAACTTCTGTTGTTTGGACTAACGAGGACCAGAATGCTGGGAATGGGATTCAAATGCAGGTACCTATGTCTTTGAAAGTCATAAGGATGCCGCCTCTACTCACCAAAACACTTCCTAGTTGAGAAGGAAGATGCAGCTGCAGGTTGCCAGAACATGGTCTGGACCGTGTCTATACTCTTTTTGATATGTCAGTCACCTCTTCAACTTTGTCTCCAAACAAGTTGTCTCCAAGGCAAGGTGCGGTTGCAAGCCTGAACTGCTGGATCTAGGTCTGAGACACACAGCCATAATAGTCTGCACATCTCAACACCCACTGCAGAGAGTTTGGATGATATATCAAAAGTATCATAGGTGCTCCCGGCTATGTATTTCCTATACTGCAGTTGCTTTTCTTCTAGCTGGCAAAGCTCTTCAGCCTGTTCCTGTGGGAGAGAATCAATCAAAGATAATGTATTGTGAGCAAAAGACTGAAGTATGTGTTCATATACATGACAGAATTGGATGCAGGCAATAAGCATGAAGGACTGACATGTCTTTTTCCAAAATGAATCCGAGGCCTAGCCTCTCTACCTGGAGGAGCCAAGGTATAAGACCTAGTACTTCTACCACCAGAATATAGTGGTGAGGAAACCGGGCCTTCTTGAATCTAGGAGTCTTTTGGTTAAGAAATTGTTATCTACCTTCTTCGTTGGTGTGATCTGCACTGAGAGGGGGGTCTCCCAAGTTCTTGTCAGTGTGTTCTTAAGGATAGGGTGAAATGGTGTAATGACCCCTTTCCTTGGGAGCAGACTCATAGTCCAAGTCCTATAACATATCTACTCTAGGTTCCTCCTCTGTCTCCAACTTAAACAGGATGGCTGAATCCATCTCCCTAACAAAACCAGTGAAGGAGAGAGAGTCTGAAGGAGAGATACTTCTCTCCTGAGGTGGTGAAAGATCAGATGGATTTTTCCTCTGAGAACTAATGTGGATCATCATCTGAATCCCAAGAGTATTACCAGTCAGAGTCCTCCTCCAAACCAGAGTGAGTGTAGATGGACTCAAGTCTGCCTCTGGTTGGTGGAATGACATCCACGCTTCCTAGAGCATTGAGGTGCATCCATACCATTTGATTCTATGGAGGCTCCCCCCTCCTCAATGTTGAAGGGCTTAAAATAGCATGTAGAAGTGCATGCACTGAGGTCAGCTCCTGGGTCCTTTGAGGCACTAGCATCAGGGCTTGATGCATAGGCTCTTGGCAAGGTTCAGAAAGGAGGGAAGTTTGAGCCTCCATAGGCACAAGCATTCTTGGTGCTGATGCAGCCTGAAGCTGAGCCAGTTCCTCTCTGAAGATTGTCTGGTACCACTCATCGGAGATAAGCAGTGGAAAAAGCTGGGGAACCGGTACAAGGACAGCCTAAGAAGGCAGCGGTGCTGAATCAGAAGCTGGGACTTGGCTGCCCAGAGAATGGCACATTAACACCTTCACTAAAGGAGACCAATCCTCTGTGCCAATGCTTCTTGGGAATTGGAGCACCCAATAACCCGGTGCTCCCAGTACAGTGCATAAAGGAGGATCGATGCAGATGCTTCTTGGGGTTCTCCCATTGCTTGGCATCACAATCCCTTAGTGCCAAAGAGGATGACAACGAATCCATATGAATCCTCAGTGTCAGGTCAAATGCTGACTGGTCCCAGGGCTGGCTAATAGTGCCTGATGCAAAAAATATATAAATCCTCTTCAAATGCAGTCCAAGAAACTAAAAGCATTAATATACACAAATGAAACAAAGATGCCAGACTCTGTACACAGCAAAACAGAAAATGCATTTCTTCTTGAATAGCCCTTTTGGCACTGATTTTTCATACTCGGCTTTCTTCCATTTTTCTGCCTCAATCTCAAATTATCTATTTTCTCTTCTCCTCCCCCATCCATGGGCAACATCTCTCCACCCTCTCTCATCTATGGAGACCATCTCCTTCCCCTCTCCCAGACAGATTTGCTTCTCTCTTCTGAAATTGTCTTCTAAAGAGGCACCGGCATAGCAAGGGTAAGAGGCACCAGCGTAGCGAGGGTAAGAGGCACCCAGGGCAGGGTGCCCACTGCCCCCACCCCAGGCATGCCCCCTTTCCTTCTACCATACCTTTTTAACGTTGCCAGCACAAGCAGCATCTCCAACCTTCTTCCTGGGCCTGGTCCCAAGTCTTGAATTTTAAATGCAGTGTTTGTTTCTCAGCTATGGTATACAAAGTTTCATCACTTATGATGGCTGTAGGATTTAATACCTTTTTAATTCAAAGATTAATATAGTTGACAAATACCTCAATTCCTGAAATTGTTTCTCTACCATTTAACAGTACCATGATTTTTTTTTTAACATATACAAAGTCACCTTCTATTTGTTAGTTTATATTACCTGTAAAGACGTTTAAGTCCCCTGTTATATGCAGGGCTGAAATAGCATCAAGTGTAGGTTTTATATCTATTTCAGTTGGTTTTATATTTGGTGTTTCTTTATAAAGAGATGCTATAGTTATTAGATCCAGATAAGTTTTCACCCTGTTAAATAAAAAAAAAAAAAAAAGAAAAACAATTAAGTTTATATGCAGATGACATTACTGTTCTTCCAGTATCCCAATTAGAGTCAGAGATATTAGCTATCGTTCTATTGCTTGCACTATAATACTATTGAAGATTGGGTCTGCTCTCATCATCCCAAATTAAATCAGAACAAAATATTGGAAGATTAGGTTTTTACCTTCGATAATCTTCTTTGTTAGTCTCTGTAGGATTCAATGTGCTAGGTGTTCAATCCCAACCCGCAATCGGGGAGTTGTAGAAATCCAACACTTTTCTGAGCACATGCTCCTTCATCTTAGACTAAAAGCTATAAATATATCCAGTTGAGTCCCAAAGCCAAGCAACATACCTGAACAAATCCATGACAAGAGGGGAGGGGTATGGGGGAAGATCCTTAGCAACATAAACAATTTCTGAACTGGTCTGTTCTGCAAAACACAAAACAAGTCGTAAACAGGCACAAAGGAAATCCAGAAAAACACACAGATGAAACAGCTTTCAGTTAAATATACTCATAGAAGTGGAAAATTCCCCACAGCTTCCGGTAACAGGCTGGAAAGTCATCAAGCCTGCAAGGAGAATAATCAAGACAGAAAGAAGTAGACTATTCTAGACCATTGAGTGTACACAGAGAGGGCGGGTCATATGGAATCCTACAGGGACTAACAGAAAGATCGAAGGTAAAAACCTAATTTTCCATTCTGTTACATCTCTTCCAGATTTCATATGCTAGGTGACATACTAAAGCAATGGTAACAGCTAGGAAGGGACAGAAGAGCCTGCCTCCAACAAAAGAGGTTTCAAAAGCAGAATCAGAGCGTGCCGCCATATCCACCTGGAACAACCGGGGAAAGGTAAAAGGAGAGGATCAAGTAGATGCCTTGCAAAGTTCATCCGCCCACGACACAGCAACATCCCTAGTCGAATGGGCCTTAAGAGAAACCAGCAGCTGCTTGCCATGGATGACATAAGTCACAGAAATGGCCATTTGAATCCATTGAGCGATCAAAGACTTGGACATCGGCCAACTCTGGCAAGACACAGCAGTCAAGACAAAAAAGTGATCAGAGCAGTCAAAACAAAAAGGTGATGAGACAGCCAGAAATCATTAGTCCTTTCCAAATAGTGGAGCAAGACTCTCCTAACATCCAACCTGATTTGATCTGTTCGCTCCAAGCCTGTGGAATGTAACGCAGGCAAACAAGGAAGACAGAAGAACAAGGATGACAGAAATCATCTTTGGCAGAGAGAAAGGCACAGTACGGAGGACAACTCCTACAGCCGTAATACAGAGAAAGGGTTCCCTGCACGAAAGAGCCAGAAGCTCCTAAATGTGCCATGCCGAGATAAAGACAACTAGAAAGACAGTCTTGATTATTAGATCCAGAAGAGAAGGATCCTGGAAAAGATATTATCAAGATAAGGACATAATCTCTTTTTCCAGTGCAATAGGTGAGACATTCCAGACATGTGGAATGTACAAAAGCAGTCCCAAAAAGCTGGGGTGGGATTACTGTGCTGACACCTCAAGATCGAGGACCCAAAAGCAGAGTTCTGTCTTGCTGCCACAACCATTCTATAAAATTTAGCAAATATGTGCAGAGTGGACCAAGTAGCTGCTCTACAAATCTCCTCAGGGGAGCTTGACTTAGCCTTGGCCCACTAGGCCCACCTGGAGAAAGGCTAGCATCATTGAAACCAGAGCAGAATAGGACTCCACACTAGACTGATTGCACCAATGTTGCATTAGCATAGGCATAGAAACATAGAAAATGACAGCAGAAAAGGGCCATGGCCCATCAAATCTGCCCACTCTAAAGACCCACACCCCCCTAACTTCTTCCACTAAGAGATCCCACTTGCCTATCCCATTTTTTCGTAAAATCTGGCACGCTGCTGGCCTCAATTACCTGCAGTGGAAGATCATTCCAATGATTAACCATCCTTTCGGTGAAGAAATGCTTCCTGGTGTCGCCATGAAATTTCCCGCCCCTGATTTTCAGCAGATGCCCTCTTGTGGCCGTGGGTCATTTAAGAAAAAAAGATATCATCTTCCACCTCGATACGGCCCGTGATATATTTTCATGTCTCCCCTCTCTCTGTGTTCCTTGAGTGAGTATAGCTGCAATTTACTCAGCAGACACAGAAGTTGACTTCATAGATTTCAGAAGAGTAAAAATGACTACATCATTTCCTTTATGCTCTAATGCTTCACGTTCAATAGCCATGCCATAAGAGCAAAACGACTGGATCCTCTAGGCAAACTGGATCCAGAGAGAGATGGTCTGGAAGAACCCACAGCCAAAGGCTGTGACCTATGTGAAGACGCATCAGATCTGTGTACCAAGGTTGTGAAGCCATCTGTAGCCACCACAATACCCTTCCTTGATTGAGCTGAAATTCGGCAAAAGACCTGATCTATCATGGGTCAGGGAGGAAAAACATATAGCACAGTAACAGCCATGGCTGTACTAGAGCATATAGGCCCTTGCATCCAGGCTCAGATCTTCAACTGAAGAATCGTATAGCTTTGGAATTCTTTGCCATTGCCATGAGGTTGAAGTGAGGTTGACCCCAGCACCACACAATGGCTTGAAAAGCAGCTGAGGATTGCGTCTACTCAACCGGATCCAAGGTCTGTCTGCTAAGGAAATCTGCTTGAACATTGTCTACTCCCAGAGAAAGAGCAGATGGGCTTCCTGAGCCAGAAAAGAACTCTTGGTTCCTCCCTGCAGATTGACATATGCCACTGCTGTCGCATTGTTGGAGAAGACTCACCGTTTGGCCCTCCAGAGTCATCTACAATTTCACCAGAGCCAAGCAAATGGCCTGAAATTCAAATCGGTTGATTGACCATTTCCTTGAAAGGGCATCCAATGCCCCTGAATGGGATGACAGATGCAATGGGCTCCCCAGCCACGAAGACTAGCATCTGTTGTCATAACCACCCTTAATTCGTGATGTCTTGCATAATATTGCTGTCCCGAGTATTCACATCGGCTCCTCGGAGTTTAAGATCTCTGCCTTTGCGGATGACCTCTTGGTCCATTTGTCGGATCTGATGGTCTCTCTACCGAATTTAATGACCACTTTTCAGGAATATGGGGATTATTCTGGCTTCAAGCTTAATCTTGACAAATCCCTTGCATTGGCTACTTCCCCGCAATTGTGGGATTCTTGGCCAGGTTCCTTCCCTCTCCAATGGGCTTCTACCTCCTTTCGCTACTTGGGGATTACACTGACAGCTACTACATCTACGCTATATCGAACTAATGTGGATTTGTTGCTACGTTACTCGGCAGAGTTTCTTGCCCGATGGTCTTCTCTCCCTATTTCCTTGCATGGTAGGATAGTTATTTAACATGGTCCTTTTCCCTAAGTGGCTCTATACTATGCAGCTACTACCTTTATGGCTCTTGAAGAGGGATATCGACAGCTTGCAGTCCATGCTTTCTCGCTTTTGTTGGGGGAGGGGGGGAGAGAGGCCATGGGTCGCATTTCGGTTTCTGATGGGGTTTTGGGCTAGAGGGGGTCTGGGGCTCCTGAACTTCCGGTTGTATAATGCTGCTTGCTTGATGCTTGATATCTTGTATTCGTGTACAAGATTTTTGTTACCGACATGCATCACCTTACACTTATCCACATTAAACTTCATTTGCCATGTTGTGGCCCATTTCTCGAGCATGTTTATGTCCTGTTGCAGGTCTTCGCAATCCTCCTGTGTCTTCACTACTCTGAACAACTTCGTATCGTCAGCAAATTTAATCACCTCGCTCCTCATTCCAATTTCCATGTCGTTTATAAATATGTTGAAGATATAGGCCTGGTGGGGGGAGGGATAGGTTAAAGTATGATTAATTGTATTAAGGAAGAGGGATGTCTAAGTATGTATATGTTTGGATAGATTATTTTATTGATATGGGATGGGAGGTGGGTGGGGGGGAATTAAAACATGTATAATAATATTGTGTAAGAATGTCAAGTGAGTTATGTGAATTAATTGTAATAATATTGTACACTTGTTGAGAGAAATAAAAAGGAATAAAGATTAAAAAAAAAAAAATAAATAAATATGTTGAAGAGCACAGGCCCAAGCACCAAACCCTGCGGCACTTCACTGGTGACGTTTTTCCTGTCCGAGTATTGTCCATTTACCCCCACTCTCTGTTTTCTATCCGCCAACCAGTTTTTGATCCACAGGAGTATTTCACCCTCAATCCTATGGCTCGCAATTTTTCAAAGTAGTCATTCATGCAGGACCTTGTCAAATGCCTTGTGAAAATCCAGATATACAATGTTGACCAGGTCACCTTTGTCTAGCTGCCTGGTAACTAGAACGGTAAAGCCGCCTGATCCTATTTGCATGATGCAACGGAGCATTAAAACAAGGATGCACTTTATAGAGCAGATTTCATACAAGTGACACTGGATATCGAGCATATTAAAAAAAATCCTATCTCAACATCATTTGGATGCACAGATATTTCCTTCTTTACTCTGTCATTCACTTCTTTCAGCTTTTTCAGATTACTGAAAAAGATCAGCTTCTCTTCCTGATCAGTTCCTTCTATTAAAGCCATTAAATGTATTTTGACTTTACTTTTTGATTTACTCTCATACTTAATTTTTCTCACACTAAGAATGCATTCTCAGTTAAAACTGGAATAGTTATAAAATTTATACCTTGTATTCAAGTCACATGCCACCTGCAATTGAAACAAAAAACTGTAGTCAAGACAATGATTTAGGTAAGAAGTTAAAAAAACTGCTTACATAAGAGCTAGATCTACTAAAATATGCTACCAAGTTAAAGAGTGCACTAATACTGTTAATGCATATTTTTATCAAATAATTCCCATTGCAAAAAATGAGACCTGCTGTATGTAATTAGAGAATGACATGGGGACAAATCTGTCTCTGTCCCCACGGGATCTCAATATCCCGATTCCATCCACGTGAGTTCTGTCACTGTCCCATTCCTGCAAGCTCTGCCTGTTCAAGGCTTGTGCAGTTGAGGAGAGAGCTTGCAGGAATAGGGCAGGGGCAGAGCTTGCAGAGATGGGACGGGGAAAATTGTCCTATCGTCATTCTCTACGCACATGAAAACACTTTTTGTAAAACTGGACTAAAATATTCAAGACCTGGCAGCACAAATCACAGTAAAGCAATCACATTGGCATATACTGTATATACTCGAATATAAGTCGATCAAAATATAAGTCGAGAACCCCATTTTTTCCCCCAAAAGGAGAAAAAATGCTTGACACTAATATAAGTCGGGCGGCTTAATATTCAAGTGTCCTGCCCTGCCAAGTTCTGCATCCAGCCCCGTTCCCTCCCTGCTCTGCACTCAGTCCCATTCCCTACCAGGCTGTGAACCAAGCCCCCTCCCTTCCAGGCTCTGAACACTGTCCCACCTTCCTTCCCTGTACCCTCTTCCCCCTAAAAAGAGCCAACCTCATCAGTGATGTCACAATGGCTTGATTGTCCCATATTCCCCTCTGCCCTCTAACCCAGACAGCAGATTAACCATTCCCCTTAACTTAAACCACCTAGTGGTAAGCCGGGACAGGAGGGATCCCTCCCGTCTCCTGCCCCAGCCAACACTAATAATTACCACCCTTCCTCCTTCCCTCCCTCATGTACCTGTTCTCTGGTGGTCCAGTGTATATCCCACGCTGAAATCCTGAAGATTGTAAAGGTGGTAGCCAGCAGCGCACCGGGGCCGGCACGCAGGAGCGAGCTTTTTGTGCTCCCAACCAGCCCTGCACTGCTCCTTGATAGGCTGCTGCGAGAACTGCGAATCCCACGAAAACTTGCAGCAGCCTATCAAGGAGCGGTGCAGGACCGGCCGGGAGCACGAAAAGCTCGCTCCTGCATGCGGCCCGGGTGCACTGCTGGCTAATACCTTTACAATCTTCAGGATTTCAGCGCAGGATACACGCTGGACCACCAGGGAACAGGTATGCGAGGGAGGGTGGTAATTATTAGTGTTGGTCAGGGCAGGAGAAGGGAGGGATCCCTCCTGTCCCGGCCTAAGGCAGGTCTGCAGGAAGTCCGGGAGGATTTTGGGTGGTCACTGGGGGATGACCCGAATATAAACCGGGACCCCCATTTTTGGGCCAATTTTTTGGCCCAAAAATCACAGTTTATATTTGAGTATATACGGTACTTTATTAATGGAAAAACTTTTCAGAAATTTTTTAAAAAAGGTTTGCATTCTGTTGTGGATCACCAGTTTAAGAGCAGCTTAGTACCACCATTACAGAAAGCAACAACTTATGTAAAACAAAAAAAATTACATTTAAATTATAATACAGAAATATACTGTATAAACAGGCAAGTTTTCTTTTGAAGGGACATGGTCAAATTTCCTAAAATGAGAATGGCTGTAATCCACATATTTGCAAATCTAGAAGACAATGGACAGGCACCATCCACTCCCCCAAAAAATAAACCAAAGTAGACAAAAGCAATTTTCCTCCATTCGTTCCCCAATAGCACACACACAAAAAAATTAGTTGTAGTGCTGGATTAAAGCTCAACTTAAGAAAAACACATTTTTCCAGTTCTTATATGGCACAGTCACAAAACTGAGGCAGGTTTCAGTAATTTGGAGATTATCATATTACACTCATCATGCACCAAGTTGCCATAAAATTTTTTAAAAACCAAATCAATTCAATGTTAGCCCTGACCATAACCCAGACATGCCCCCTCCCAAAATTTTTTAAATATTTTTTACTGAGGGCATCCCATGGTACATCCTTATAAGATACTTTAGTGCACACTAGTGCCTAAGGCAGCTTAGTAAAAGTGTCCCTAAATTACTGTTTGTAGCTGCTGATTTGTAGAATCATTTCAGTCTTGGCAGCACTGGTACCATGTACTCTTTCTATATAAGCTAGGCTAATTGAAATCACTACTGTTAGCAAACATTTCTTCCAAGACATTCCAATAGTATCTTTTCTGCAAGATTAAAGTCCTATGTGAACTTCCCTACATTCCTTGAGTTTGTCAACAACCACATTTCTGTCACTTTTTCTTCAGTTCCTTTTCTTCACTTAGCTCCATTCTCTTCAGTGATCACCATTTTAAATTCAATCAAAGCATGTGTTTTGTAACACTAGTTTGCTATGTATATATGTAGGGTGTTTCATACATTTTACCAAAAGGCACAGATTTAAAGTGTTAAACTTCCTCTGTACTGTCTCCCTACCTTTTTTTTCTATATCACACAGAAGCTTTAACACTTGTGTATGTATACCGGTAGTAAAAAACTCTGGCATTTCACCTTAAGAAAGCATTCTGGATCACATTCATCCACAATCTCTTCACAGTCCTTCAAGAAGTTTTCAATTGTTTTCTTGTGACTGTCTTTCATCTGTTTCCAAACTTGATGTTCTTTTATTTTCTTACTGTTCCAATTTTCAAGATCTTTTAGCACCTGTTTCTTTTTCAAATCTAAAAGTCGGTAAATTTCATCAAACTGAGTTGTGACCATGTCATTAACATCCTTTGAAATTCCCTAAATATCAAAAAAAGAGAAAAATCAGAGTGTAAGCAATATTAAACAAAGCTAAAAATACTCAAAAAGAAATCTTGTTAAAGTAGATTAGAAAAATACAATGTACATAGTTTTAGCATCTTTCTCAATAGAAAAAATAAAACATCATACTTGGAAAATGAAACCTTCATACTATACTTTATGTTCAGGAAATAAAAAAGAAAAGAAAAGGTGACTCGTACAGCACTGCATACGTCTGGTAGCACTCTAGAAATAAATTAATAGTAGTAGTAAAAGACAAAATAAATTTGTGGCATTAAAAAAAAATGCATGGATAATACAGCTATGCTAATATCTATATACAATTTCATTCACTTCAGAAAATATAAAGTTATATGGGATGCCAAATTGTCCAGAAAAAAGTGTTTAGTAATTAACAGGTGGTATACTTCAAGAAGCTCTCAATACACTGGTGATCTGATATAAATCAGTCCTTGACCACATTGCACATGAGATCGCGTTGTAAGGAGGAACTCTTTCTGCTACATATACAAACAACCATGTCACATAGCAGTCACTGTATCAACTTATCAAACTGTTAGTGCTATGCACAGTGCTTTAGCAAATTGTGTAATGCAATGAATGTGCATAAGAACAGGAAGAGCAGACTTTTATTGATAGTACATGCACATTTTAAAATGATCTCTTATTTCACCATCAAAATCAACTGTTTACCAAACCACATTTTTCAAATGTTCAAAGAAATGGCAAAAGAACATTTCTTTGAAGAGATGTATGACAAATTTGTGAAAAGTGTTTGTTTAGACAGTGTTTGGATGTATGAAGTTTTTCCCAACAATAATGATCACCTTAAGCTGTGTTTATGCAATGGCAAGTACAAAGTATAGGGATGGCAATTGGCCAGCAAACATTGCTAATTGAGCTGATAGATTCTGAACTGTGCTAATCTTCTTGTAAATCCACACACTGTTCCTGGACTAGTGGGTAATTTTCCTATGATCACCGGACAGCTTGTAAGGAACCTCATTATACAGAGTCTTGAGCCCCTCCCCTCTTACCTCAGGACTGAACCGTAGGCAAAAGAGAGGGGTACGGAAATACTCCCAGACAAATAAGTCAAATCTGCTAAGAACATGAAATCAGAATAATCATGAGCAATAGAAACAGGTCATCAAAACATGAGGAACCTGAACAATCAAAAAACAGTGCTGTAACGAGACAGCCTGCATTAGCAGAAGGGTACGCAGGGATGAGAGACCCCCAAGACAAAGTGCCAAATACATGCTTATGGTACTCTTACAAAAGCTAGTCAGAAACCCAGAAAACCAGCTTACCACTACTGTAAAGGCAGACCATCGGCGAAACAGCAACTCCCAGGATGGGTACCAGTATAGAGTGTGGATTTACAAGGAATATTAGCAAAGATAAGAACCTAATCTTTCGTTCTTGTACAATCCCACTCTATTCTTGGACTAGTGGGACATAACAAAGCAGTCACATAGAATCAGGATGGGACTGATGAGCCTGCTGCCAAAACAAAGGAGCCAATAGCAGTATCCTGTTTGGCTGTCACATTGATCCTGTAAAACAGGGGTGCCCACACTTTTTTGACTCGCGAGCTACTTTTAAAATGACCAAGTCAAAATGATCTACCAACAATAAAATTTTAAAAAAACACAACGCACACTGTACGCATAGAATTGTTAATTATCATTCCTATTCCGGGGTTTTTTTCAAAGAGGTCAAAGCAGAGGACTATGCACTGTCACCTCAGTAACAACCATACAAAAATAGACAAATACCCACCCCCCTCCCTTTTTACTAAACCACAATAGCAGTTTTTAGCGCAGGGAGCTGCGCTGAATGCCCAGCGCTGCTCTCGACGCTCATAGGCTCCCTGCACTAAAAACCACTATTGCGGTTTAGTAAAAGGGGACCATATTGTAAAATATAGACAGCAGATATAAATTCAGACACATTTTGATCACTAAATTTAAAATAAAATCATTTTTCCTACCTTGTCTGGTGATTTCATGAGTCTCTGGTTGCACTTTCTTCTTCTGACTGTGCATCCAATCTTTCTTTCAGCCTGTATGCTTCCTCTCCTCCACACCTCATTCCCTCCCCCAACTTTTTCTTCCTCTCTCCCTGACCTTTCTTTCTTTCTCTCTTCATGCCCCCTTTCTTTTTTTTTGTTTCTCTTCTTTCCTTCTGTCTCCCTGCCTGCCCCCTTTCTTTCTTTCTCCCTGCCCTTCCCCAAGCCATTGCCACTGCCACCGGGGAACAGGACCCAAACCGCCACCAATGGATAACAGGCCCCAAGGCCGACGACGCCCCATTCTCTCCCTGCTTCGTCAATTCTGCTGTCGGAGAGGAAGTTCCGCCCAGCCAGGCAGCGATTGGCTTGGCCCGAACTTCCTCTCCGACGGCAGAATTGACGTTGGGGAGAGGAAGACTGATCGGCCCGATAGATCGCCAAGGCAAAGTGAGTCCTGGATGATCGACTCACTTTGCCTTGGCGAGCTACCCGTCAATTGCGATCAACCTATTGGGCACCCCTGCTGTAAAACTTGGTAAAAGTATGCAAGGAGGCCCAGGTAGCAGCCCTGCAAATTTCCCTCCAGTGAGATCGCCGATGACTCTGCCCAAGAAGAGGAAATACCTCTAGTAGAATGAACCCTGACATAAACAGGAGGCTTCTTTCCTGTTGCAACGTAAGCAGATGAAATAGCC
Source organism: Geotrypetes seraphini (assembly GCF_902459505.1). Taxonomy (NCBI): domain Eukaryota; kingdom Metazoa; phylum Chordata; class Amphibia; order Gymnophiona; family Dermophiidae; genus Geotrypetes; species Geotrypetes seraphini. Next base: position 177,185,129 of record NC_047084.1, on the reverse strand, counting down.
GTACAAATTCATCTGGAAATAGTAGCCTTTGAGGCTAGCCTACTCTTATGGGCAGGACCAACCAGCAGAAACAGGTGGTCAGAGACTCGAAACTCGTTCGTGACTTCCAAATAAGGCAACAAAATCCTAGACACATCCAGTGACCCAGTCTTGCTCTCTTGAACCAGAGGGAGTAAAGGTAGGAAGTTGGATCTCCTGATTTAATATGGAATGCAAAGAGACCACCTTTGGAAGAAAGGATGGAACAGTGCGCAGAACCACGCCAGAATCCGTGATATGCAGAAAAGGATCCTGGCTGGAAAAAGCCTGAAGGTCAGAAACCCTGTGGGAGGAGGTAATGGCCACCAGGTAGACCGTCTTGACAGAGAGATCCATGAAGGATGCTTGTTCCAGAGGTTCATAAGGCAGGGAAGCCAAAGATCAAAAGACCAGACTGAAATTCCAAGACAGACAGGGTGGCCGCCGGGGGGACCGAAGCCTCAGCGCGCCTCGCAGAAAACGGACATTCAGATGAGGGGCCAAGAAGCCCCTCAGGGGCTTAGGACTGAGGCAGGAGAGAATAGCAAGCTGAACTCAGAGAGAAGCCACAGGCAGGCCCTTAGACAGATCGCACTGAAGGAATTCTATTATCTGAAGCACTGACGGAATCAACGGATCTTCATGTGTCTGGACACACCTGGGTTGATAACATTTCTTTTGCACAGACTTGGACTTTTGCTTGCTATGGAGAAGTGTCAGGATCACAGGCTGCGAACTAAGGCCACACACTCAATAGTCAGGCCATAAGACCAAAGCAGTCTGGATCCTGAAGCACAATGGGACCCTGAGTGATAAGACAAGGGTGCCTGAGACCCTGATCCAGTTGCAGTCGAACAAGGTCAGCATACCATGGGCACCTCGGCCAATCAAGCACCACAAGCACCAACTGACCCCTATAGGTCACAATTCTGCTCAACAGATGACCCGTCATGGGCCATGGAGGAAAGACATACAGCAGACCTTCCAGTGGCCAAGGCTGAACCAGGGAGTCCAGGCCTTCGCTGTCTGTTCCACAATGACGGCTGAAGAACCGATCCACCTTCTTGTTGGATGCTGATACCATGAGGTCGAACGTGGGACGACCCCAGCGTTTCACTATGCTCTCTAAGGTCGAGAGTCTGACAAGTGAGATAATCTGCCTGGATGTTATTTACTCCGGCCATGTGCACAACTGAAAAGCACCACGAGTAGGTTTTCCGTCCACTGGAAGAAAACCTGGGCCTCCACGCTCAGGCAGGCGCTACTGGTGTCCCCCTGGCAATTGATGCAAGTCACCGCTGTGGTGTTGTCCGAGAAGACACAGACAGCCCAATGCCGGAGCGACCTTCAAAGCGGAGAGAGCCAGCCAGATTGCCAGAAGCTCCAGGCAATTGAGAGACACTTCTTCATCTGGTCAACAATATCAGTTTCCAGAAACTATTTTGGCAAATATGGTGCATCTAATATAATAAAATGCTAGGCCGCGCATGCGCACTAAAAAAACGTGTTCCCTGATCTGTCGTGAAAAGACGAGTGCGCATGCGCGGTTTTCACGCATCGGGCTTACCACCGCTGCAGCCAGCAGAGGTCTATGACGCAGCTCAGCCTCTTCAGACAACGCCGCTCCTCCTCTTTGGGCAGCAGGCTCTCCTCTCAGCGCAGCCGTCGGGACAGAGCTGCGGCGCCGATCGCCTCCACCAGTCGGGCAGCCAGCCGCCGATCTCCAGCGGGCGGGGTATCGGAGGAGAGGGATCACAGCCGCTCAGCGCTCCCACCGAGGAGCCCAGCAACTTTCCGCCCACCCGGTGGCGATTCCATTAGCGTGTGCAACAGTCTTCACACGCTCATTCGGGCTCTTCTCCTGCCCTGATTTGCTCAGCCGCATCTCTGATGATGTCATCAGAGACGCGGCATAGCAAATCAGGGCAGGAGAAGGACCCGAAGCAGCGTGTGGAGACTGCTGCACATACGCTGCTGGAATCACCAGGTTTGTAGTTGGGCCCGCGGGAAGGGAAAGTGGGGTAGAGGAAACGCTAATGCTGCTGCACAGGGAACTGCTGTGGGGGGAGGGAAATGGAGGGGGAGGCAATGCTGCTTTGGACAGACAGACAGACAGAGGGAGGAAGGGAGACAGAAAGAAAAGAAGAAAGACACAGGGGCAGGGAGATACATAGAAAGACAGACAGACAAAGGGGGCCAGGGACAGAGACAGAAATAAAGACAGCAGGAGTCGCGTCGGGGGGGGGGGGGGGGTGCGGGATGTGGCAGAGGGAACTTTTCCAATGGGTGCAACTAGGCGGCTAACGGGAACCTATGATCAGGGGCAGAGCAAGGTAAGTGTATCATAGGGATAAGAAGTAGGAGGAGGGAGAAAAAGGAAGGGATGCCTACTGCTGGATAGGGGGAGAAGGAAAGAGGTGCTGAAGGACAGGGGGGGTGACGAAAAAGGAACAGAGGCCTAATGTTGGACAGGGGGAGAAGGAAAGAGGTGCTGCTGGACAGGGGGGAGGTAAAACAAAGGGAGAAGGGCTGCTGCTGCATAAGGAGAGCTGTGAAGGGGTAGTGGTGGACACAGGGGAGGTAAAAGGAAGGGAGAATGGACAGGGGGAGCAGGCAAGTGGTGGTGGTGGACAGCCAAGGAAAAAGAAAGGCAGAAAGAAAAAAAAACGGCTAAGGAGAGAGAGAGAAAGAAATAAAGACAGACACACACACATATATTCTAGCACCCGTTAATGTAACGGGCTATAAGATTAGTGAATTTAATAAAATGTAATGAATGAATAATAAAAGCAGTTAGAACTTCGGCTTGGGAACCAGATAGACACCCACTGAAGGCTTTGGAATCTTAGTGAAGAAACCAAAACTATAGGCTTGGGAACCTGTACTAAGAGACCCACCCGTGGTAGTGCACAGCTATTAGACGTGATCTCTACAGCGATAAGATAGCTGGTTCAAATTTCTTGAACTAGTATTGGCAATGCTACCACTGACCAACGCAATCAGATATTTTCCTCATTAAAAAATGCAAAACAGTTTATAACTTGAAGAGCTGGCCTTATTTCAATGTTAATGTATGCCATTAATAAGGAAATTTCAATGAGCTTTGACCCTTATTTTCAGACACTGTGTTTTGCTTGTGTTGAAAAACAAAGCCAACTTTTCAGGGGGGTCTAAAACATGCTCTAATAATGTTAAGTTTGAAAATGTTTCCAGAATATTCTTTTTTTGTAAAAGCTGGTTAAAAATACCCATTTTTTAAATATTTTTTGAAAAAACAAACAAATTTTAAATCAAAATGATATAGTAATGAGATTATATTATAAGCTGAAATTGTATATTTGAGAAAAAAAGTCATGTCACAAAATAAAAGACATTTTTACAGGGATAGTTTCATTATTACAGGAGCTACAGAAGGCTAAACTTTGACCTTTTTTAACACTTTTTAAAAACATTTTTTCGGCCCACTTTGTGTCTTTTTACGTACGTCAGTTTCAAATAAATGAAAATTTGCATTAGTTCCACTGAATAGATTGTAAAAAGTTGTATAAGATTGCCAAGTTTCATTTGTTTAGCTTCAAAAGTCAAAGAACTAATTTGACTCAAAGTTGCCAAAATTGAGCAAGGATACATACTGTACATGGTCGTGGTATAGTATCAAACAAAGAGCTATATCTCCACAAGTATTCCACTGGCAGATCTTAAACTTTCAAAAGAAAGGCAAAGGAGGCATCTTTTCAACCAAATGATTGAGTCTTTATTGAATTTTAGGTAGTCCCAACATGGATCACAGTTTCGACGTGGGAGGTCACCTTCCTCAGGGTACACTTGGCTGGTGGACGCAGAGTCCAAATCTCACTTGTGAAAACAATCTGCAATACTCTGAGCAGTGCAAACCCCAAGGATTTCATATGACCCTTATCAATCATGTAAGCTTTAAACATCATAATGATGAATTCATGGGGGAACCTCTGTCCAGGACATCCATCCAACCCCTGCCGACACTCATGAGCTCTTTTCTGGAGTTTTGTGGACACACTTACACTGCTCCCTAGCTCAAACCTGGACTTTTCTCCTGGCTTTTGCACCATCTAGATACTAGGATCCCCCAAGGGTCTAGGGGAGACTAAGTTATTGGCTCACAAACCCCCTCATGCGTGGGACTTGGGATGATTCTCAGATGGCCATCCATTGTGAATCAGGTCTGAATCCAAGGTATCACACCTGTTTTTAAATAAATTTGAGGTGTTTTGAGGCAGTGAGTTTTATTTTCAAATTGAGGAATCTAAGATGGCCACCGCTGCAGCAATTTTAGCACCAAAATCAACTCAGAGGAACTACACTGGGATCCCAAAACTAGGTATTTTAGAGATAGGAAAACCTGACTAATCCTAGAATCCCCCCACCCCCACTTTTATAGACCCCCCCCCCCCACATACACACACACCGATTTTGTTATACAGGCTGTCAGTCACACTTGCTGTGTGCTGTAAGCTGCAAGTGTGGAAGCTGCAAACAGCTTACAGGGGGAACCTCTTCCTCAACGTGCTTGAAATCCGGGCTGCTTGTGTCTTCTGATTGCCTCTTGGGTCCAATGAACTGGCTAGAGACCTCAATCCCCACCGGATCACCACGGGGTGGTGGGGAATAAAGCAGTTGACACTGATCCTGGAAAAACTGCCATGGAGCCACTCAGCCTGTGCTCAAGCACACTTCAAATGAACATGGGGCGAGCCTTGCTCTCAAGGGAATGGTCCCTGAGCCCCTGAACTATTAGTGTAGGCTATCCAAGTGGGTGCACTACAAAGTAGTTTGCCCCTTGGAAGCAGACTCTCGATCTCAGAGTCTGTGTTCTCCTGCAGCCAGAGCTGTCCCACAAGAGGGATCCTGTGCAGCACCGAAAAGCCTTGCAAAAGGTTAGCGATAAAGACCGAATTTAAATGAAAAGAAACCCGAGCAGAAAGCACAGTTACTTACCGTAACAGGTGTTATCCAGGGACAGCAGGCATATATTCTCACATGTGGGTGACGTCATCTACGGAGCCCCGGCGCGGACAGCTTTTCAAGCAAACTTGCTAGAAGTTTCAAGTTTGCACACTGCACCACGCATGTGCGTGCCTTCTGCCCACTAGAGGGCGCATCCCACCTCGTGGTCCTCAGTTCCATAACTAGCTTAGAAGCCATCCCCGGGGAGGTGGGCGGGTTGTGAGAATATATGCCTGCTGTCCCTGGATAACACCTGTTACGGTAAGTAACTGTGCTTTATCCCAGGACAAGCAGGCATGATATTCTCACATGTGGGTGACCTCCAAGCCAAACCAAAAAGGGCAGGTGGGAGGATGGCAATTTTAAGAAAACAGATTTTGTAAAACTGACTGGCCAAACCGGCCGTCACTCCTGGACAGAGTGTCCAGACAGTAGTGAGAGGTGAATGTATGAACCGAAGACCAAGTGGCAGCCTTACATATGTCTTCCATCGGGGTGGAACGGAGGAAGGCTATCGAAGCTGCCATTGCTCGGACCTTGTGCCCCGTGACTCGACCCGGGGGAGGAAGGCCAGCCTGAGTATAGCAAAGGGAGATGCACGCCGCCAACCAGTTAGACAGAGTGCGCTTGGAAACTGGGTGCCCTAATCGATTGGGATCGAAGGACAAGAATAATTGCGGGACCTTCCGATGGGACTTGGTGCGTTGAAGGTAAAATGCCAACGCCCTCTTACAGTCAAGCGTGTGAAGCGCCGTCTCGCCAGGATGGGAGTGGGGCTTAGGGAAGAACACAGGAAGGACAATGGACTGATTGAGGTGGAAATCAGAAACAACCTTCGGGACAAACTTAGGATGGGTGCGGAGGACCACCTTGTCATGATGGAATACGGTGAAGGGTGGGTCCGCAACCAAGGCTTGTAGTTCCCCAATCCGCCTAGCGGAGGTGAGGGCAATCAGAAACACCACCTTCCAAGTCAGAAATTTCAAGAGGGACTTGTTGAGTGGCTCAAAGGGTGGTTTCATCAGTTGAGCTAAAACCACATTCAAATTCCATACGACTGGGGGAGGTTTGAGCGGGGGACAAACCCTGAGTAATCCTTTCATGAAGCGTGTCACCAAGGGATGGAGAGACAGAGGGCGTCCATCCAGGTGTTGGTGGAAGGCGGAAATCGCACTAAGATGGACACGCACCGAAGTGGTTTTCAGGCCAGAGCGCGACAAATGGAATAAGTAGTCCAGAACCGAGGGTACCGGGGCCGATACCGGGTCCAGGAGGAAAGAAGAGCACCAGGTGGAAAACCTGGTCCATTTCTGCGAATAGCAAAGCCTCGTCGAGATCTTGCGGGAGGCTTCCAGCACTTCCCTCACTGATTGAGACAGGTCCGGAGGGGTCAGGGAACAAGAAACCAAGCTGTCAGGTGCAATGACTGCAGATTGGGATGTAACATGGATCCTTGATTCTGAGATAGCAGAGAAGGACCGACAGGCAGAAGAAGGGGTTCCCTGGCGCTGAGTTGGAGCAGTAGGGAGAACCAGTTCTGACGCGGCCACCGAGGAGCTATGAGAATCATCGTGGCCGTGGACGATCTGAGGTGTACCAACGTTCGCATGATCAGAGGGAAAGGAGGGAATGCATAGAGGAACTTCCCGTCCCAATCGAGAAGGAAGGCATCCGCCTCCAGACGATCCCGCGAGTACATCCGAGAACAATATAGTGGTAGTTTGTGTGCCTCCGGAGAGGCGAACAGATCTACCTGTGGCGTTCCCCAGCGAGCGAAGACCTCGTGCAGAACTGCTGAGTGTAGAGTCCACTCGTGGGGTTGCAGGAGTCGACTGAGTTTGTCCGCCAGACAATTCAGTTCCCCCTGGATGTAGACCGCCCGGAGGAAGATGTTCCGGGAGGCCGCCCACTCCCAGAGGCGAAGGGCCTCGGAGCAGAGGGGCCACGACCCCGTTCCCCCCTGTTTGTTCACATAGTACATTGCTACTTGGTTGTCCGTGCGGACGAGGACCACCTGGTCCTGTACTACGTGAACGAAGGCTCGAAGTGCTAGGAAGATGGCCCGAAGCTCTAGCACGTTGATGTGACAGCGACGGTCCTCCGCCGACCACAGGCCCTGTGTGCGAAGACCGTCGAGGTGGGCTCCCCACGCGTAGTCCGAGGAGTCCGTGGTCAGAACCTTGCGAAATGGGGGAGTGCGAAACATTAGTCCCGTGGACAGATTTGAAGAGTCTGTCCACCAACTTAGCGATTTCCGCAAAAGCGGAGTCACCGAAATGAGGCGCGACTCCGGATCGCACTCCTGGCGCCATTGTGATGCGAGTGTATACTGAGGGATCCTCAGATGCAGCCTCGCAAATGGCGTGACGTGTACCGTCGAGGCCATATGGCCGAGCAGCATCATCATGCGCTTGGCCGACACCCTTGGTAGTTGAGAGACCTGGCGGCTCATCCGTACCAAGACTTCCAACCGTTGGGTCGGAAGGTAGGAGCGCAGGCGCACCGTGTCCAGCACCGCACCTATGAATTGAAGAGACTGAGCCGGCCTCAACTGAGACTTTGGAAAGTTTATCTCGAATCCGAGGGTTTGCAGGAAGGCAATAGACTGTCGGGTCGCTGAGATAACCTCCTCCCTGGTCGGGGCTTTGATGAGCCAGTCGTCCAGGTAAGGGAACACGTGGAGCCCGCGAGACCTCAGGGCTGCCGCCACTACTACCATGCACTTCGTGAATACTCGTGGGGACGCGGCCAGGCCGAAGGGCAGGACTCTGTACTGGAGGTGTAGGTCTCCCACCTGGAATCGTAAGAATTTTCGGCAGGTGGGGTGCACCGGGACATGGGTATATGCTTCCTTCAAGTCGAGGGAGCACATCCAGTCCCCTTCCTCCAAGAGAGGATACAAGACCGGGAGAGATAGCATTCGAAATTTCTCCCTGGCCAGGCATTTGTTGAGCTTCCTGAGGTCGAGTATGGGGCGCATGTCCCCGGTCTTTTTTGGGACCAAAAAGTAACGGGAGTAAAATCCCGTCCCCCACTGGTCCTTGGGGACCGGCTCGACCGCCCGAAGCTTCAGGAGAGCTTTGGCTTCGGTCAGAAGGGTCGGTAGTTGCGACCGGTTGCACCAGGCTAAACTTGGGGGACTGTCCGGTGGTGAGGACACAAAATTGAGCGAGTAGCCTTCGGAGACGATCCGGAGCACCCAAGCGTCTGAGGTAATCGCGGTCCATGCCTTCCGGAAGGACCGAAGACGCCCCCCGATAGGAAGGGGTTCTGGTGAAGGTGCGGAGGGGAACCCGCCCCGTCCGCTCAGCCCGTCAAAAGGAAGGCGCGGGCTTAGAAGGGCCCTGCGCCGGGGCTTGGGTTTGTCCCCCTCTGCCTCGTTGAGACGAACGTCTCGGAGGCGGTCTTGAGAAGGACGGGGTCGACTTCTGGGGGTACCGGCGCGGCGGAGGCCGGAAAGGTTTCTGTGGCGGGGGCCTAGGTTTGGGGCGGACCAGGGATGCTAAAGAGCGTTCCTGTTCCGACAACCGTTTGGTCGCCGCCTCCAAAGACTCGTCAAATAACTCGGACCCCACACAGGGCAGGTCTGCAAGACGTTCCTGCAGGTTTGGGTCCATGTCGAGGGTGCGAAGCCAGGCCAAGCGGCGCATGGCCACTGCGAGGGCCGACACCCTCGAAACCAGCTCAAAGGTGTCGTACACTGAATGGAAAAGGTACAACCGCAATTGAGACAGGTTGGACATAAACTTATCGAATCCTGCTCTTTTGGAGTCCGGTAACGAGTTCCGATATTGAGGAAGGTCCTTCACCATCCCACGCAAGTAGGAGGAAAAGGTGAAGGAGTAATTTAGAACTCTGGTGGCCATCAGAGTGTTTGAATAGAGGCGACGGCCAAACTTGTCCAGGGTCCGCCCCTCCCTGCCGGGTGGAACCGCCGCAGAAACCCGTGAGGGCTGTGATTTTTTAAGGGCAGATTCCACCAGGAGGGACTGGTGGGAGAGCTGCGCCTTATCAAACCCTTTCGGGGGAATCGTCCTATACTTTGATTCCATTTTTGACGGGACAGACGTGCCTGTAAGAGGGCTCGACAAGTTCTTCAGCCAGGTCTGCAGGAGGACACTGTTGAGAGGGAGTCTAGGTACCTCTCTAGGGGGAGTGGGAAGGTCCTGTTCCTCTAGAAATTCCTTGGAATATTTGGAACCTACCATCAGGTCAATCCCCAGGGCTTGGGCCATGTCCTGGACAAAAGATGAGAAGGAGGACGGCCTAGCCTGGGGGGACGGGGTTCTCGACCGTCCCACCGAGGAGCGGGGGGAGGCCTCATGGGAATACTGAGGATTCCTAACCGATCCTGAATCCCAGGATCCTCTCTCCACGGCCCTCGAGGGGGAGGGTGAAATCATCCTCCTAGGGGAGTCCCTGGGGGAGGATCCCGGGGTCCGTGGGGTCCTCTCCCGTTTCCTCGGCGAGGCGGCGCGGGAAGACTTTCCCCGAGGTGAGCGGAGGAGCCTCGGATTATCGAGGCGCAACTCCGACACCTGCAGCGCCTCGCCCCCGAACGACGAGGAACGATCGCGCCGAGGCGAGCCCCGGGGTCGCTTAGGCTTCCTCGATCGGCGCCTCGTCCGAGGTCGCCTCGAGGGCGAGGCGTCCGGGGAAGATCCCGAAGCCGAGGAGGAAAGTCGGCGCACTCTGCGGAACTTTTCTTTTGGGCGGACACTGCGCTCAGGAGGCTCCCCCGAGGTCGAGGTCCGGGGCGGGGCCGAGACCGAGGTGGACGGGGCCGCAATACCCGAGACCGAGGTCGCCGAGGCCGGGGCTCCCGAGGTCGAGGGAGCCGAGACCGGGGCCTCCGAGGCCGAGGGCGCCCCGGCCGAGGTCGACGTCGCCGGGCCCGCAGCACGCTGCAGCACTTCCAGGGCTCCCGACAGCTCCGATGAGATCAAGGCTCGAAGGAGATCCTGGAAGGCCGGAATCCCCACGAAGGTGGGGGAGTTCCGAGTCCGGGGCACACTCCCTGGAGGGCGACCTCGGTCTCGAGTATTCCCTCGGGGTGTGCGGAGTCGAGGTCCGATGCGGGGCCGGGGTCGACCCACCCGCTTTGGCCTGACTCGAGGATGGCTTCTTTGCTGAAGGGGATGGAACAGAGGACTTACCCGAAGCTGGCTTCGATGACGACGGCTTCGAAGATGAGGGCCGAGGCGACGCCGAGGCCCCCGAGGACGCCGAGGCCGAGGTCAAGGCCGGGGCCGAAGCCGGGGCCGACGTCGAGGCCTTGGGCGGCGCGTCGACGGCGAACAATTCCGCCATTCTGGCCTTACGGCGACGGAGGGCCCTGTTCTGGAAGGTAGCACAGCGATCACACGAGGCTGTTGGATGTTCGGGCCCAAGACAGACAATGCACCACCGGTGAGGGTCGGTGATGGAGAGTAGTCTCTCACACCGGCTGCATTTCTTGAATCCCGTAACAGGACGGGACATCGACGAGAAAAAGAAGAAGGCCGGGAACGACCGACGTTCCCCGGCTCAGGCTTCCGGGAGCCCCCGGAGCCCAACGAAAAACAATTATTATTTTTTTTTTTTTTTTTTTTTGTAAGACGGACGAAAAATAAAGCAGCACCGCGATTAATCCGATCAATAAACAAACTAAACGCGGCAGCTAGAAGGCAAAAACACTGGAGCTCAGATCCACAGGGCTTTCTTGCTCCGCGGAAAAATTTGAACTGAGGACCACGAGGTGGGATGCGCCCTCTAGTGGGCAGAAGGCACGCACATGCGTGGTGCAGTGTGCAAACTTGAAACTTCTAGCAAGTTTGCTTGAAAAGCTGTCCGCGCCGGGGCTCCGTAGATGACGTCACCCACATGTGAGAATATCATGCCTGCTTGTCCTGGGATAAAGACAAGCTCCTACCATCTCACTTTGAATTGGAGGACAGCCTAGGAGGATGGGAGGCAAAGCAAAAGAACGCAAATGAAGCTCCCTACAAGAATTCTAATGAGAAATGTTTAACTACTCACAGGTTCAGGAATGGAGTGGCTGTTGCACTAGAAGGCACTGTTTATAGAATATGGGCCTAATGTCTATGTGTTCTTATAAAACAGACCGTAAATAGGCACCTACATGGCCTTACCATATAAATCTATTATAAAATTACCCTTTATATGTGTATTTACTAGAACGGTAAAACCGCCTGATCCTATTCACATGATGCAATGGAGCATTAAAAAAAGGATGCACTTTATAGAGCAGATTTCATACAAATGACACTGTATATCAAGCATATAAAAAAACCCTACCTCAACATCATTTGAATGCACAGATATTTCCTTCTTTACTCTGTCATCCACTTCTCTCAGCTTTTTCAGATTACTGAAAAACATCAGCTGTAGGATGAAAAGTAAAACATTAAAGCAAGTACAATAAACTTTTTTTTTTTAACATACATGTAAATTTTTATTTCATGCATATGTTATATTTCAGATAGTAAGCAACTCCTTTTCAAAAGAGAAACATCCCAAAAGCAGCACATGGACAGTTTTCACAGGAAAACATTAAATCACAATTTTTGAAACTCAGATTTGAGACTATCTCTGCTTCTAAACTGGTAGGGGGCATGTGTTTTGGATGGGATAAACATGTGGACGATTTTCAGGGATAATGGAACAAGGGGAAACCGTCTAAGGCAGGGGTGCCCACACTTTTTGGGCTTGCGAGCTACTTTTTAAATGACCAAGTCAAAATGATCTACCAATAATGAATTTTTTTTAAAAAAAAACCCACAAAGCACACTGAAAGGCAAGAGAAAATATTAATTATCATTCATATTACGGGGTTTTTTCAAAGAGGTCACGGCAGATGACTCTATGCAATGTCACCTCAGTAATAACCATACAAAAATAGACAAATATACTCCCTCCCTTTTTACTGAACCACACTAGCAGATTTTAGCACAGGGAGTTGCGCTGAATGCTCATAGGTTCCCTGCGCTAAAAAACGCTATTGTGGTTTAGTAAAAGGGAGCCATAGTGCAAAATATAGACAGCAGATATAAATTCTCAAAACGGACACAGTTTGATCACTAAATTGAAAATAAAATCATTTTTCCTACCTTTGTTGTTTGGTGATTTCATGAGTCTCTGGTTGCACTTTCTTCTTTCAGCTTCCTGTATGTTTCCTTTCCTCCAGACCTCATTCCTCCCCCAACTTTTTCTTTCTGTTTCCTTGCCTCCCTTTCTTTCTGTCTCCCTGTTCCTCCTTTTTTCTGTCTTCCTGCCTGCCCCCTTTCTTTCCTTCTCCCTACCTTCCCCCAAGCCACTCGGTTTGCCTTCATAAGGGAACAGCCCCCAAGACACAGCCGCCCCAAGCTCTCTCTGCAAAAGCGTTGTGCTGACCAGCATTCTGCTCCCCGACGTCAATTATGACGTAGGAGAGGAAGTTCTGGGCCAACCAGGCATTTTTCCCCATTCCATCCAGCCTAAGCCCCATCTCTCCTTGATCCAGCATTTCCCTTCTGTGTCTGTCAGAATTACCATTCCACCTATTTTCCAGCATCACCCTTCTTTGTGTCTATCTCACCTATATCCCTATCTCACCACTTTTTCAGAATCTTAATTTGTCTCTGTCCTTGTCTTTACCCCATGTTCACCATTTGCCCTTTCAATGTCTTTATCTCCCCCCCCCTTTTTCAGCATTACTTCTATGTCTCTATTTCACGTCCTCTTCATGTCCCCTCTGTATCTCTATCCTTATTCAGTAGGTCCTGCTTACCCTTTCTCTTCTTTGTGTCACTATCTCCATTTTCAGCTTTCCGCCCCTTTCTTGTAGCCAGAATTTTTCCACCCTCCCTCCACTCCGGCCCAGCCCGGTATGAAATATTTCCTTTTGTTTCCCTCCCCTCTCTCTTCTCCTCTCTCACCCACGAGTCCTGCATCTGGCCCTCTCCCTTCCACCTGCATCCAGCCACACACCCTGCCCTGCGGCCCTCTTCAGCAACGGTGATCAAGACAGGCTGCCGACATCGAGGCCTTCCCTCTGCGAGTCCCACTTTTGTAGAAAAAGGAAGTTGAAACAAGCAGGACTTGCAGAGGGTAGGCCTCGACGTCAGAAGTTTGCGTCGATCGCTGCTGCTGAGTTGCCGAAGAGAGCCGCGGAGCAGGGGGTGTGGCTGGATGCAAGTAGAAGGGAGAGGGCCAGATAGGAAGGCTGTAGAAGCTCTGGAGCATGACACCGACCCCAGCCAGGATGATTTCTTTCTCAGGCTGCTGCTGCCGCCTCCTCCCCCCCACCGAAATGACAAAAAACAGATTAAACTGGATGCCCGGCATTGTCGGCTGTTCGGCCGGTAGATCGGGACGGCAACACGAGTCTATCACGGGATGGGCGCGTCCGCGACCGACTCACATTGCCTTCCCGATCTACCGGTTGATCGCGATCGACGTATTGGGCACCCCTGGTCTAAAGCAAAAATTGGAACATTTTTATCTAGACTTGTTTCAATCCTGACCAATTCACAAAAAGGGGCCTTAACTGACCAGTTAACCATGGAGGTATTAAGGCATAATAACCAAGGTGGATAAAAATCAATGATTTAAAAAAAAAAAAAAAAATTTGAAATTGGATTTTTTAAAATTAAAAATGCTTTTTTGAGGAAAAAATCTATCTAAAGATAGTTTTCTATTTAAGATATATTATAATCCAACTTAGAGAATGACACGGTGGCTGTTACCCGCGGGTAACCCGCTGAAACGGTGGGGGCAGAAAGACTGCTCACTGCGGGTACGGGGACAAGGCCATCCACTGCCCTGTGGAGCGGTGAATGGCCTTGTCCCCGGAGTTAAGGGAAGGAACGTGCGCGGTCACAGATCACGCACGGCCCCCTCCCTCCCTCTTACCTTCGCGCCGCATTTTAAGTGAGTAACTTGTTCAAGCTGCCGGAACCTGCGAGCAGTCGTGTGCATCTGTGGGTGAAGCTTCTCCTCTGACGCAACCAGAAGTTGCGTCAGCGGAGAAGCTTCCGCCCACAGATGCATGCAGGCTCCGGCAGCTTGAACAAGTTACTCACTTAAAACACTCTGCGAAAGAAAAGGGGGAGGGAGATGGGATCTCAAAGATCTCAACCAAAACGGAGGATAACTGCTGCAAGCAGAAAAATTTGTTCAAGCTCCCCTTTGACCCCAGAGTACCACATCCTTAGCAAAACCTATCTGTGAACTTCACCTGCTCACAGGCCCTGGGTCTTCCTTACCATGTCTCAAACGAACTTTGGTAAAGTTTTAGTTTCGCCTGTGGAATATTCGTGGAGATATAGCCATTTGTTTGACCCCATACTGCAATGACATATAGTACGACAGTGACATTCTGACAACTTTGAGACACAATATCTCACAAGCTATGTTTCCAAAAAAACTGAAACTTAGCTACCCTGCACAACATTTGGAGCTCTATTCAGTGCTACCAATAATAATTTTTGTCGAGCACTGAGTGAATGGCTGAATTACAGTAAACTTGGCCGAAAAAATTAGTGCTCCAAAAAAAGTCAAAGTTTGACATTACTTAGCTCCCACAATAATTGAGTAATAAATGCGAAATTTGGCGCATGTCTCAGTACAACGTTGTTTTCAAAAGTACAATTTCAACCTCCAAGCTCTTTCCATTAGTTTACAAATTAAGTGTAAAGTTGCTAATTTGTGTAAAAAGGCCAAAAATAGGGTATTTTCAGCCTGCTTTTACAGAAAAATACCTTTCAGAAACTCTTTCAAATCAGTCTAATTAGAAAGAGCATATTTCAAACCCCCTAGAAAAGTGGGCTTCATTTTTCAATGCAGGTTAACAATGCCTGAAAAAGGGGGACAAAGTTGGGAGATGTCACCATGGCAACGGCCTACGTTTCAACTTACAATTATGTCACTTTTCACACTGTTTTTCTCTGTTTATTTTTACTCAAGCTTTGGGTACAATTATAGTGTTCTTAATTAATGATTATTCCTAACTAGAAATTGAGGTGATAATTTTGTTGCATGCAGATCACAAATTACAACTTGTTTTCTTTTTCAGATCTACATTATTATTAATTCAGTTTAAAATGGATACCAACGAATCGATGCCAACAAAGTGGTCTTAACTTCGGCTTGGGAACCATATAAGATACCCAATTTAGGCTTGGGAACCTAGGATAAGACACCCTAATCATTGGCTTTGGAACCAGAAAGATACCAACAAAAGGCTTTGGAACCTTGACAAAGAAACCAAATGCGAGGCTTGGGAACCTGGACGAAGTGGCCCACCCGTGGCTGGTATTGCACAGCTATCGGGCGTGACACCTATGGCGATGGGGTTGCCAGTTCAAACTCTTGAACTGGTAGTGACAATGTCACCATGGACCAACGCAATAGAGTAGTAGTAATACTACGTCAATACAAAACTGTAACTTTAAAAATGACAGAACTATGTTGAAATAGAGGTTGTTGCCGTGGCAACGTCTCCCAACTTTGTCCCCCTTTTTCAGCCATTGTTAGCCTGCGTTGAAAAATGAAGTCCACTTTTCTAGGGGGTTTGAAATATGCTCTTTCTAATTAGACTGATTTGAAAGAGTTTCTAAAAGGTATTTTTCTGTAAAAGCAGGCTGAAAATACCCTATTTTTGGCCTTTTTACACAAATTAGCAACTTTACACTTAATTTGTAAACTAATGGAAAGAGCTTGGAGGTTGAAATTGTACTTTTGAAAACAACGTTGTACTGAGACATTATGTGCCAAATTTCGCATTTATTACTCAATTATTGTGGGAGCTAAGTAATGTCAAACTTTGACTTTTTTTGGAGCACTAATTTTTTCGGCCAAGTTTACTGTAATTCAGCCATTCACTCAGTGCTCGACAAAAATTATTATTGGTAGCACTGAATAGAGCTCCAAAAGTTGTGCAGGGTAGCTAAGTTTCAGTTTTATTGGAAACACAGCTCGTGAGATATTGTGTCTCAAAGTTGTCAGAATGTCATCGTCGTACTGTATTCATTGTGGTATGGGGGTCAAACAAATGGCTATATCTCCACAAATATTCCACAGGCGAAACTAAAACTTTACCAAAGTTCGTTTGAGACATGGTGGACTCTGCATATGAAGTTTCTTCAAAATCCGTGATGGTCATGCAGGGCACTTTCCAAGAATCTGATCACTTGACATGGAATGACCCTGAAAGGAAATGGGGAACAGAGAGTGGGGAGAAGACGCTGCAAGGGAAGAAGACAGAGATGCCAGACTATGAGGGGAGCGGAGGTAAGAAGATGGGTGTCAGACCAATTGGGGGGGGGGGGGTGACGGGAGAGACACAGTAACAGAGCAAATGGAAGACGCAGAGAGAAGACAGACAGTGGATGGAAGGAATTGAATGAGAAGATGAGGAAAGCAGAAACTAGACAACAAAGGCAGAAAAAAAAATTCTTTTTTTTTTTTAGGATAAAGTAAGAGAAACCTCAACAGGAGAATAAAATTGCCATCTAATTGAAGAGAAACCTCAACAGGAGAAATAGAATGGCAGTCTCACTGAAGAGAAACCTCAACAGGAGAAAATAATTTTCCAGTCACAGCCAGAATTCAGGAGCTAGTTGAATAGCGACCATCACCTGCTGGGAGATAGAGCATACTGAAGATACAGGAGGCGTGCCAGCCAATAGGACCACCTGTTAATCAGTTTCTCTATCTCCGTCTGCTGGTAGATGTGTGCTATCCCATTGGTCTCTTGATTCATCTGCTGCTGTTGCTAAGGAAATAGAGAATATGTTGCCCGCTTGTCCTGGGATAATCTATGTATATAGTTTCTCTTTGCCTTCTGCAAGGAAACTGAGTAATGCTTAGAGAGTGATTTAAATTTATTTTATTTTTTTTTTAGAATCAGTAGGTGTCTTCCTCCAAAGACACTCCACAATTGACATTGCAGGAGTACGAGAACGGAATGGAACCAAGATTGTGACTGACGCCACATAGAGTTAAGTAGTTTAAGAGGTGCGGAGGATCCTATCCCAGGTTTCAGTTTAGTCTACTAGGACTGTGTTCCCCAACCTTTTTGACACCAAGGACCATTTTTATAGAAGCAAATTTTTCCAGGGACCGGTGGGGGTATTCAGGGCGGGTTTGTAGGGAAGTTTTATACACAATAAAATTACATTTCTATTATTATTGAGTTATAATATCACTAGTCTTTTAGCCTGTTACATTAACGGGTGCTAGAATATATGTCTGTCTTTCTTTCTGTACCTCTCCCTCCTGCTGTCTGTCTTTCTTTACCTCTCCCTCCTGCTGTCTGTCTTTCTTTCTCTCTCCCTCCCGCTGTCTTTCTGTCTGTCTGTCTCTCTGGCCCCCTTGTCTGTCTTTCTGTCTCTCTCCCTGCCCCCTATGCAGCAGCAGCATTTCTCTACCCCCCCACTCCCCTGTGCAGCATTCCCTCCCCCTCCATTTTCCTGTGCAGCAGCATTTCCCTCCCCCCACCTCCCTGTGCAGCAGCCGCATTTCCTCCCCCTCCATTTCCCCGTGCAGCAGCAGCATTTCCTTCCCCCACCCCAGTTCCCTGTGCAGCAGCAACAGCATTTCCCCTACCCCACTTTCCTGTGCAGCAGCCGCAGCAGAATTCCCT